>NC_088718.1:33665878-34006466 GCF_963576615.1 Watersipora subatra | reverse complement strand
ATCTTACACAGAAAACGTGTTGTTCACATTTTGACGTGGTAGATAGAAATTCCAAAAAAAATTCAGGTACAACTTTTTTGGCCATCTTGCTCATGGTACTTGTTCTGATGAAACTCCAGGCGAGCTTCGATTTTGAACTCTTTAATACAATTTCCTATCAAACACCAAAAGTATCCACATTTGTTACAAACTGATCTTGTCTTCATCCCATCTCTTTCTTTTGTCGCATTTCGACAGTTTTTACAAATATTGAATGCCTTATCATGAATGTTAGGATGATCATTTCTTTGGTGAGATAACAATGTTTTCATTTTTAGAAATATCCTGTTGCATCTCCCTACTAGACACCACAAATACTGACAAAATGGATTAGAGCATTTCATCATAGCAACCCCTGGCTCTCTACATTTCGGTTGGTGGCAAATGCAGTAGTGTTCATAGTCTATCACTGGAAAGTCTTTAGGGTCATGGTAAAACCTTTGGTGGGTTTTTATAATATTAAATGTACCTTGTTTAAAGCAGTTAGGGTACATGCATATAAACATCTTGCAAATCTCACATTGATACTTTTTATTGTTGGTATTTGGAATTGGTTTGCCACATGAACAGTTAGATTTGGTTGCTACAGCCCCAGGATTCTCTGGCTCCACTGAGTTTTGTATTTTTAGCCAATTCTTATGCGCTGATGGCTGATGGTGATAAACTGTTAGTCTGTCTTTAGAAACAAACTCACACTCTGGAAATGAGCACAGATAAAGCTGGCATGATTGACATTTGTATGATTTGTAGGCGCGAATGCATAACCATGCATCGCACTGACATTTTTTATAGATCACATCCTTCAGTTCTAAATTGTTATCGGGCAAGTCTGTATGAGTACCGTTGCTAGAACTATGATCAGCTGACTTTTTATTCTCTTTTGGCAGTATCTCATTCCTTAAAATGCTCTAAAATAAAATTGCATGAGCTGGACTAAAACTTCTACAAAAGCAAATGCAAAACTTTTTGTATACTCAAGTATAAAGAAAGTTAAATGTGTTATAAGCAACATCAATGCTTTTAGTATCACTTAAACAACTTCAAAGTTTGATTAAATTAATGGGCTACTTTTAAACTTAGTCTCAAAGTATTATTTATTATTCTAGAGCTTAAAATTAAAAATCAAAACCTAGAATTAAACTCTAAAGCTAGAGTATTGATGATCAAAATATATTTATTAGTTTTCATATAATATATATATATGATACATATCATATGATACATATCACATAATATAAATCACCCAGAAGAATTCTAGCTTTAATGTTTTGCAGACTAAATTGAAATCTGGCCCACTTTATTATTTTACATGTAGATTGTATTTATATAAAAATTTGTACCTTAATACATGAGAATAGAGCAACACATATTGTCATACTAGCTTGAATTTTTCATAAAACTCTTTCTCTAGCCTGTTAAAATAAAGAAATATTTTTTGCTGAATCTTTAAATATGGCTTTTGATTCATTTTGAGATTAGCACAACAAAGGTTAGTTTCATCATTTAGAAAATTATTAGTTTGAATTATGATGAGTGTGAAAAATTAATCTGAAAAAGTATCCAACTTTCCTTTTACAGAATGTGCATGGTTGTCTTATTTAGGTGAAATAGGCAGTATGCATATCTTTGAGAGATGTATAAAATTTAAAAGTGTATTAACTTAAATGTGTATTAATTGAAAAATAACGCCCAATGATACATCTATGCATTTAAAAAGTATCTACTAAAATATGAAAAATACATATATCCAGCACAATGAGAGCTTTTCATTCTAAGATTTTAATAGCTATAGCTGAATAGACTGACTCACAGAATCAAAGAATAGCAGAGACACAAACATTAAAGTTTATATATATATAAACCTCATTAGTTTATATATAAAAAATAATAAATGAAAAATATTTATATAGAATAATTTAAAAGAAGGTAAGAATTTTGATTATTATATTGACACTACTAACAGTTTCGTGTTAAAAACACTCATCAGGTGACACTCATTTATGCTCAGAAGTTTATATACTCGTAGGAACATACAAGCTAGGCAGTGATCTTATAATGAGGCATGCAAGCAATGTAAATTTACAAATCGATGGCAGTAGTAAAAGTGCGAAGGCTAAGTAATACAATTCTAAACAATGAATGGGGTGAGAAAAGCTAATCTATTAACTGTTTATTAGCAAAAATTTCTTGTTCAGTGTCGCCATATGTGGCTTGTACATAATGTAGAATTTTTCTCACAGGCACAGTTTGCACTTTTTGGCACCATTATTGTAAGCTGCTGATCTGTGGATAATATTCCATTTGATGGTATGCACAATGTTTTTCTCTTTGAGGGACCATACATGTTCGCTTAACCTGGTTGCTGATCTTTTGTTGATATTGATGAAGGAAGACTTGTGGTTGGCGTACCTCTCCTTAAATGTACTTTCGGTTAATCCGATGTAAGTCTCTTTATTGTTATTTGTGCTTACTGTAGCTTGATATATAATTTGCTCAGTAAGGCATTGACCATTTAATGGACACTCGGTAGGTTGTCTGCAATTACAGTCTAGGTTTATATCGTTTCCAGTCTTGGTTGATGGTATTTTTTGTTATAGCAGTTATTAATGATACCTTTAACGCTTTTCATGCAACTATAACTAATCTTCACAGTGTTTTTGTTAAAGATTTTGTGTAAGTTGCTCGTTGGAGAAAAGTACGTTGCTATTAGTTTGAGAAATTGTCTTCCTATGTTGGTTCTAAAATCTCAAACTTCTAGAAAGACATCTAGGAGAAAGAGGCTACTTATAAAACCACTGCAAATTGGCTGAACAGGCTCAAACAGAGTCACCAACACAATGAGGCTCAGCAAAGACCCACCATCAACTAAGTGGGCATCAAGTGCAGAATGCAGCGTATGATAAACTGGGCAGCACCTGGCCATGACATGGTTCAAGCCTTCGGGTTGAAAAAATTGACATCGCTTCACACTAGAATGGCAAAACAGAGGGATGCCTAATAGAAAAAGTGACCATCTGGAATGGCTGACCAAAGGACAAACTGTACTTCCGATAAAACACCCAAAGCAGGGGCCAATTCTCAAAAGCTATCAACCAATAACATGCTGGCCAACCACCTGAAAGCTGCTTTCAGGAGTAGCTGCAAACAAACTGGAAGAGCACATGAGTCACTATATGACCATTGCTCAGAAAGAAATTGGATGCAACACCCGAGGAGCCAAACATCAGTTGCTGGTAGATTGGACGGTCTGCCAAGACAGCAGGAGAAGGCATACTAATCTTACCTTAGCTTGGATTGATTACACAAAGGCCTATGACTCAATTCCTCATAGTTAGATACTTGATTGTCTAAGGCTGAAAAACGTTCATTTTGCTCTTGTGGCATTCATTAACATGTCAATGACCAAATGAAAGACGGAACTGGAGGCTAATGGCAAAAAGCTGGCAAGTGTTGAAATTAAGCGAGGCATCTATCAAGGTGACTCCTTATCACCGCTGCTCTTCTGCATATGTCTAAACCCTCTAAGCAATATGCTGGAGAAAACTCAATATGGGTATGGGTACCAGTTTAAGAGTGGCGCCAAAACCAACCATTTCTTCTACATAGATGACATCAAGCTGTGCGCTGACAAGAAAAGGAACATTGATTCGCTAATACCCTTTACTCCGGTTTACAGCAAGGACATGGAATGGCCTACTGTATTGAGAAATGTGGAAGGCTAATTCTAAAGAAAGACCATTCTGTGCTCACAGATGGGGTAAAAATGCCAATTGGTACCATCAGAGATATAGCAGAAGAGTACAAGTACTTATGGATTTTGCAAAGCAATATCAACCATGAAGTAGAAGTACATCACAAAGCCATTACCGAATACAAGAAACACGTTCGGCAGGTACTACAAAGCCAGCTCAATGCCAGGAATCAAGTCTTGGCAATAAATACCTACACACTGCTAGTAATAAGATACCCAGCAGGCGTAATAAAGTGGACTGAAGAAGCCATCAAGGAAACAGATATAGCAACTTGTAAACTGCTGACCATATATGAAGCACTTCACCCAAAAACTGATATTACTAAATTGTATCTCGATAGGAAAGATGGGGGTAGGGGACTAAAAAGTGTACAGCAGACAGCGAAGGATGAATGCTGCCTCCATGGCCACCTCAAATAAATTGCTAGCTAAATTTCAATTGACTGATAAAACAATGGAGCTTCTCAGTGATGATGAGGAAATAGACTGGCACATGAAACCTCTCCATAGGCTCAACATTGACCAATATCTAAGGTTGGCGATCTTCAACAAACATATATTTGGCTAAACAAAGGAAACCTAATGGCCAATACAGAGTCGCTACTCGAGGCAGCCCAGAATCAAGTGCTCCCAACAAGGCAACTCCAAACAAAAATATATCACACTAGAAACGTTCCTAGATGCAGACTGTGCAAAGATACACCTGAGACCATCCAACACATCATCAGTGGATGCATGCAGCTAGCAGGAAGCGCATACGCTGAACAGCATATTCATGTTCCAGGTGTTGTGTACAGAAGTCTATGTGATGAGTATGGTTTTAATAAACCACAACACTGGTGGGAAGCTCCTGGTAAGGTGAATGAAAATGACCGCACTAAGATTCTCTGGGACTTTTACATTTGGACCGACAAGCATGTTCTAGCAAACCAACCAGATATATTGGTGGTGGACAAGGAGAACAAGAGGGCTACTATAATAGATATAGCAGTATCTGATGACTATCATATAGCCAGCAAAGAAAAAGATAAAGTAGAGAAATATCTCCCTGTTGGAGAAGAGATTGAAAAATGCTGGGATGTAAGAACAACTGTAATTCCAGTAGTCATGGTGCACTGGCCGCAATTATACCTGCGCATAAAATATGGCTTGCCCAGATGCCGACAGAGCAACCAACGCAAGTGAGTTAAAAAAAGTGCAAATTTAGGAACAGCTAAGATATTGAGGCGAGTGCTTAAACTCCCAGGTCTCTGGTAGGAGACTCGAGTTAGAGCAGAAGTTACCACCCATATGCGCTAACCGGGGTGAGAGACCAATTTTTTTTAAAGTTTCAATGTTTTGTGTCTGCTATTCTGTGATTCTGTGAATCGGTCCAGCCAACTATAGCTATTAAAGTTTTAGAATGAAAAGCTTGCATCATGATGGATTTCAACTCGCAAAGACTGCAACTGTGTGTTTTGTTAACCAATCATGTAATTACAACTCTTTGAAGCCTCTTACAATTCTATCACTTGTACTACACCTTTTTCCCCGATTTCACCCTCTAATGACTTACGAATTGATACATTGTCTTTACGGTTTACGATGCCCCTATCATAAAATATTTATTGCATAACTCGATAAAACACGATGCTTTTTTATCTTCGATATAGTAGAGCAAATTTTCTTTCATGCCATAATATACACTCACAAATTTATCTCAAAATTAAACTTTGGCAATTTGTGTACCAATGATGAACGCTATTAAAAATAACATTATTAAAAAATAAACGATTTTTGCCATGACTGGCTCAACGTTATCTGTTATGGTAAAAACAAACTTGCAGGCAGATAAGTTATAAAATTTCAGTTCAAGGTTAGAAGTTTACTAAAATACATACTAAAACCTCCTTTAAACATGTGTTTAATAAGCTAAATTCATTTAAGTTAGACGCAGCGATTATTTTACGCCTCTGTCTCGAAGGTAAAAACTCTCCATGGTAGTTCTGCTTGTAGCACATTGTAATGTCACATTTTCTTGCAGATCATAACCACAACATGCTGTAAAGTTATTGTAGGTAACTATAGTTACTGAGGTTTAACACATCGTTTTGTTACTATTTCTATGCCAGTCTATTTTTATACCAGTCTATACAGTATTTTCTCATGATCTTATGATGCTCAAACTGAAACAAACTAAAATCATATAATTGTATACCAAATAATTTTTTATTTGATAATAATTTCACATTTACACTTAAACACTTTTACGGTTTTATTTTTCCTCCTAATTTATTTTACCAAAACACTATGTATATATATACATAACAGATGTATATATATATATAACAGATGTGTATATATATATATATATATATATATATATATATACATATGTATATATATTGTATACATACATACGTATATATATTGTATATATACATATGTCTACAAAAATGTAGCTCTATATATATACTACAACATACTCAATATTACCTGCTAAAATATCTGCAGTTTTACCATTTGGAGACAAATTTTAAAACTTATAATTATTGTTAGTACCAAACTTTGATAGCATAGTTTAAATCAATTAATTAATCAATGAAGTTCATAAGTGTTGAACTAAATTGTATTTAGCAGGTATGATTCTTTACCTACCCATGCACCAGACTTAAATATCTTCACATTAATAGTATCTCCATGGATGTTAACTTCGGTTCTGTTAAAGTGTTTAGCTAGTACTTCCATCATTGTTAAATGCTCAAGTTGGCTGATTATTATTGAACAAACAAATTCCATGCTCTAAAATACATAATATCTCAAATAGCTTTTGAAAGTAATAACTGTTGTTCAGATACTGGAAAAAATGAAACAACTATTTTTTTGTACATAAAAGATCACCAGTGTAGTTGGAGGTTGAAGTTTAAATTATCGAATCTGAACTTTCCTAAGCTAAACTTGCTAGATTACTGTCTCACAAAACTCATAGTTTGTCAGATGTGGTGACAGTAATGACATGCCACCTTCAATTACTGGCAGCAACTTGACATGTGTCAAGTCATAGATATTTCTCTGCCAAAGAATTCAAATGGTCAAGCAAACATTGCAGAGCCATTGAGATTGCACGCAAATGCCGCACGCAAACACTCATGCAGTCACACACGCATTCGCACACACACTGGCAAACATGTACACAAGCAAATGTGCACATTTCCATGAATGCACACACTCATGCCTGCTCTTACATACACATACATGTGCATACAGACAAGCACACACACACACACACGCACACACGCACGCATGCACGCACGCACGCACGCACGCACACACACGCAAATAATACTAAGAATAAATAGTAGCTGGGCAACTCACTCCAAGCTCTGCTGCTTTGACAAGGCCAAGAAAAATGAGACACCCTGCACACTTAACTGATGAGGCATGCAGATGGATATCCTGCTTGGCAACAGGAAAAATTGCTAACCTGTTAATGCTTGGCTTGCTTGGCGAAATGCCTGGAGTTTTATTCGCTATAGGTATACCTAAGTAGGTATACCTACTTAGGCTCAGCCATCACACGAATATGTGGCGGAGACACTCAATCGACTGGTAAATATGCACATGGGCCTCAGAGAAAAATAATTGCAATCCAGAAAAAAGACAAAAAAAAGTTGCCCCTCTACACCTCAGGAGACTGAGTTTGGATAGTACACAAAACAAGGAAGAGAGGAAACAATCTTCAGCTACGGGACCAATTCGTCAGGCTGTACCTGATCATAAAAATCTGGCCTAATGGTGCTTGATATACATGTAGTTACAAAGAAAATTTTCCGCTCAGAATTAGCGCCGGCTAAAATGATAGCAGGCATGTCCGGAGGAGTTAAGACAAACGCCAGCCACCATCATGCCTCCAAAAAGTCCTAATATAGAAGCGTTCATCCCGGCGTTTAACCCAAAGTTTATTGAAAAAATAGGAGCTCGTCTGAATGAGCTCTAGAAAAAATTAAAAAAGAAAAAACTTGTTCTTCTAAAATGGCCAGTCAGGCCTCGAGCTCAAAGCCAACAGCACGAGAAACTGTTTAGCATAAACTTCGGCCAGCTCAGATTACTGGACAGCCCCACCAATAAGGTGTGTGGACGTGACAATCTGCCGTGACAGTCAATCTTCCTTGACCAGATACAGCAACTGAAAAAAACATTAATCTTAGAGACTAAGAAAGCTAGGGCTATTTGCAATTCTAAACCACTAAAAACAATTACTCTAAAGGATACCTACTAATATCTACTAACTGAACACTGTACAACATTCTTCTGAACCTGTTGACATGATTCAACAAGTAAAACTGTTGATTCTCTTGCAGAGATTTTGAGCCAGTCAGAACTATTAAAGGCAGGAAAAAAGACTACACGGCGAGCCTCCTAGACTCAAACAAGGAGTTTGTTTCAGTGTGTAAGAGCCTTGACACCCTAGACTCAGATGATGCAGTGGGCACTCCAACACCAAGGTAAGAGAGTGTTTTGAACTCTATGAGTGACTCGGTTTTAAACAGAGACAATCATGTTGAGCCACAAAGATGGGGCTCTACCTTTCAACAATCAACTAGAGGCAGCGAGACGGTACTATTTAAAGAGATGGTCAGCAACCAGCTGAGTAAAGATGATTCTCCTATGAGTCATGAGTAGAAGAAGTTGAATAAGCCAAGCTCATCGAAACGGCTCTGATTTCTTGCTTGACTGAGGCAGAGCCAACTAGAGAACCGGGCAAAAATCAAACCTCGACTAGACTGTAGAAGCTATTAGTGGAGCTAAAGAAGCATCTTGCGGTGCCAAAAAAGATACCATTTGAATGAAACGCTTTGTCAGTGACACCACTTAGACAAAGCTTACCAAGGCTATACAAAACAAGTCAGAAACTTGCAGGATGTGTTGAGTCATCTCAAGTATTTGATGAAGCAGGCAAAATATTTTACTGCACTTGGCTATCTTTGTGAGTCTCTGTCAATGGCCACACATTTTACATGATAAGGTGACGTCACATGAGGGGCACATGGAGGGGCTGAGTGCAGGAGTTTTGTGTTCTTTGCTGATGAGGCCAAGTGAAAAGCTTGTTGACTTCCTTATAAAGTTGTATAACCCCACACTGACCTCGGCATATCAGTTCCTCAAGAATACAAAAAAGCCAAAGTGAAAGCTAATCAGCATGGATAGACAAGTGTTTGATAGAGTATGCTGACCCGAAAGATCGATAGAGTCACCGGAGCAAAATCTATTTGGCAATCCAGGGTTTTTCTACATAGCTGAGCCAGTTTGAATTTTTGCAGCAGCCAGACCTGTCTATTGTCAAAAGCCTGCTTACTAAGCCGAGAAAACATACCAAGAAGATCTGAGGCCAAACTGAGTAAAATTGAAATGACTAGTTGACATGTTAGGGTGTTCAGTCGCTGCCGAGTCTTTGAGCTATAGCAAAAAGCTCAAAGACCTTTGAGCTCACCAGCTACTAAAGGACCACTGCTGCTGAAAAGCATTAGCACTGAAGACTACCACCCTGATACGCAACGAATAGTTGCAAAGAGATGATCGAGCCTTTGCTGAGACAAAAGTCCGGCTCAGGTTTTGGCCAATCTCTCTTTCAGACACTGAATCAATGGCCCATAGGGAATCTACTGAGAAAAGAAAGTGAAGGGACCGATTGCGAAGGTCTTGACCACTTATAATCTTGGCCAATCTCTCTTTCAGACACTGAATCAATGGCCCATAGGGCATCTACTGAGAAAGGAAAGTGAAGGGACCGATTGCGAAGGTCTTGACCACTTATATATTATATATATATATATATAAAAAAATTGTTTCCTCACCCTGGATTCCCCGTATGGGTGGTAAATTCTGCTCTAACTCGGGTCTCCTACCAGAGACCTGGGAGTTTGAGCACTCGCCTCAAGATCTTAGCTGTTCCCAATAGCGCACTTTTCTGCAACTCACCTGGTTGTTGGTATTTGGGCAAGCCACATTTTATGCGCCGGTGTTATTGCGCCCAGTGCCCCAATGACTACTGGGATTACAGTTGTTCTTACATTCCAGCATTTTTCAATTTCTTCTCCAAGAGGGAGATATTTCTCTACCTTTTCTTTTTCATTGCTGGCTATATTGTAGTCATTGGGTACTGCTATATCTATTATAGTAGCCCTCTTGTTCTCCTTGTCTACCACTATTATATCTGGTTGGTTTGCTAGGACATGCTTGTCAGTTTGGATGTAGAAGTCCCAGAGGATCTTAGCGCGGTCATTTTCATTTACCTTACCAGGAGCTTCCCACCAGTGTTGTGGTTTATTAAGGCCATACTCATCACAGAGACTTCTATACAAAACATCTGCGACATGATTATGCCGCTCAGTGTATGCGTTCCCTGCTAGCTGCTTGCATCCACTGATGATGTGTTAGATGGTCTCAGGTGCATCTTTGCACAGTCTGTCTCTAGGATCATCTCTAGTGTGATAGATTTTCGTTTGGAGTTGCCTTGTTGGGAGCACTTGCTCCTGGGCTGCCATGATTAGCGACTCTGTATTGGCCGTTAGGATTCCTTTGTTCAGCCACATATATGTCTGGTGAAGATCGCCAACCTTAGATATTTGTTGGTGGTAAGCACCATGAAGAGGTTTCGTGTGCCAGTCAATTTCCTCATCATCAGGGCGTAGGTCCGTTGTACGAGCAGCCGATTGAAATTCAGCTAGCAACTTATCTGAGATGGCCATGGAGGCTGCATATGCTTTGATGCTTTGCTCCTCCTCTTTCACTGTCTGCTGTACACTTTTGAGTCTCCTACCGCCATCTTTCCTATCAAGATACAATCTAGTAGTATCAGATTTTGGGTGGAGTGCTCCATGCATGGTCAGCAGTTTACGAGTTGCTATATCTATTTCTTTGATGGCTTCCTCAGTCTACTTTATTATGACTGCTGGATATCTTATTACTGGCAGTGCGTAGGTATTTATTGCCATGACTTGGTTCTTGGCATTGAGCTGGCTCCGTAAGACCTGCCGAAGGCGTTTTTTGTATTCGGTAATGGCTTTGTGACGTACCTCGACTTCGTGGTTGATGTTGCTTTGCATAATCCCCAAGTACTTGTACCCTTCTTCTATATCTTTGATGGTACCATCAAAGATATAGAGATCAAAGTTGAGATTTTAATCAGTTAGCAAATTTGCATGGTTGGAAAGGCTAAATGCTTTACTTACTGCTGCCAGCTCTATACACTTAAACTCGGATAACTCACTCACGGATAGCTCAAACACATGGTTAACTCGAACGAATTTTTTATGTTCGTTCCCACACAATGATAAATTGCATTATATAACTTGACCTAAGCATCATTAAATCAAACAGTTTTTTGCCCAACGGCTACTGAGACGGTTGTTTTCACTTTAGACTCACTTTATTCCAAGCCATAGAGATAAACATCAACTTTTAGTAGTTCTTATATAAATATAAACTATATATAAACTATATATATATGTTATATATATATGTTATATATATATGTTATATATATACACATTATATTATACATATATACGTTATAATATATATTATGTTATATATATGTTATATATATATAAATATATACACATTATATTATACATATATACGTTATAATATATATTATGTTATATATATATATATATATATCTGTATATTCACTGCAAAATATATATTCATTGAATTGCTCTCAAGTTGTTTGATTCTTTGTTGAACAAGAAAAGGAACTCGGTTAGTTCTTTTACGATATTCCTTTTCCAACATGTCTGATTTGTGTAAAATATGCAGCATTTTTGGTTGAGCAAATAAACTTATGACAACGAGACACAGGTCTGAAGTCTTATCCAAACTCCAAAATGACAAACAATATTGTATTTATTATATTGTTTCATAAACCTAAACCATTTTTTGCATGACTCAAGTTTTGTTTTTATTTGCAATTAAAGATATTTTGTGCATTCAGTTAAAAACTTTATTTCAAGTACAGAATGAAAAATCATTATCATGGAATAATTTATTCTTCATAATTTATCAACTCAAACAACAATAATAATTTAATTCTGCTTTAAAAGTAAAGAATACTCACACTTGAAAATGTACAATTTCCAAAAACACATATTTTCTTGATTTTGAAAAATCTTGGTCTGACCTCCAAATTGATGGCTGTCAAAACCTCCATAATTTTAAGATAAATCATAAAAGCAAATGATTAGTATTAAAATCATACTAATATTATGCCAAATATTTTGCCAAAAAGTTGACGGCTTTGGTGAATGTATATGGAATATGTCTTACACTGGCATTTCTCAGATAAGAAGGATCAGCCAAGACAGAATTAAAAAGATTTGCTTGGGCTACCAAACCAATATGAGAAGAGACCGTACTGAGCAGAAAAGAGCTCAGTCCAGCCAGAGGTATGACTAACTGAATGTTAGCCAGCAAAGAACAGAGAGGTCGACACCACAGAGACTGAACAGCTGCCGTGCTGGCAGAACACAGCCATCCAGCCCTCAAGAGATAGAGGTGGAGCTTAGATTTCTCTGAATACTACATAAAATGCAAAACAATTTTTAGCCAGCATTGCACTGAAAATCCTCGTTGTACACAGTTCTTCGTTGCACACATTAAATGTATTTTAATATATTTATTTATAAATAAATATATGAAAATTAAATATAGCAATAAAAATAAACATGTATTGTTAATATAATTATATATAGTTATAATTATATGTAGTTACAGAGTTATATTTAATTATAAATATTTATAATTATATAATTATAAACATATTGTGTACATATGAGTTATAATGATATAATATGTAAATGTATATTTATAAATAAATGTGCTCGCATGACTAAAGTGGATTTTTACTTTTACTCTCTATTGTATCAGCTAGTTAGCACAGTACTGAAAAGTAGTTGTTATCAAAGCGTGCTTGTTGCGTTTTGATGTTTACTTTTACCGTCTATTTTATTGACTAGTTAGCACAGCACTGAAAAAAAGCTGTTATCAAATTTATAAACATATATACATTTTTTTCTACTGGAACAAGTGGTTTGCCCATTGTGGAACAGTAAAGCATTCGCGGATAAGTCTTTACAAAGTAAATTTGTTTTTAGCTATTCATTGAAACTTGAGCTGAATCTGTTTTTATTTTGCATATTTTAAAGTTTTTAATTCAAAACTGAAAGCCACCCATATTTGGAAAACGTAGTGATAGACCTATGATTATTGAGAAAAATAAAATTAGTGAGTGATGTGAACATTTACCACCAGAATTTTCTCCCAGTAAACTTTTCCATCAGCAAACAAAGCTCTGTATGCCTGGTCAAAACACTTTGCTACTTCAGATATACTAAAGTCATCACACAGTTTGCTGATAATCCGGATGTTTTCCTTCTCTGCTGACTTTAGCACATTTCTGACTACAAGTCAAAACTTAAATGATGATACAATGATAGAGTAAAAGCGTTTATAATGTCAAAACTTGACATAATTTCTGCCAACCACTTACCTAGTAGAGTAAGTTCTTTAGCGAATTTTTCATCAACATTCAAAGGACTCTTTCCGTTTAATAAGTAGTTGTCTATTCCTTCTTTATTTCTTTCATACTCCTCTAAACCTCTTGATTGTAATCTACCCAAAACAAACAAGATAAGGCTTTCTTTCACCAAAAAATTGTGTCATATTGTTATATTTCTGAGTTCGCCAAAAGTGCAACCAATCTTTTCAACAACTCTATGAATTTGAAGTTTTTTTGATAAAAATATCCAGAAGTGGCAAAATAAACATGCTAGTAGATGTGTACTTTTACACTTTATTGTATTAACTAGTTAGCACAGTACCAAAAAGGAGCTGTTATCAAAGTGTGCGATCAGTTTTTTGTATGAATAACTGATTTTTAGGTAGGCCTACACAGGTCTTTTTACTTAAAATAAAATGTAAATAAACACAGTGTTCTCTAGTAGCACAAGAAATAGAATATACTCGTATCTATTGCAAGCAGTTGTCTTCGACTTAGTTTGCATACAAATAAATGTATAAAAAACTGCAAATGATATTATTTTATTGTTTATTGCAGACTCACCTGTACCATATGTACAAACCTATAATCTCTCTAGAAAAAAAGTTGATTCTCTTAGCTTCCACCCACTGGTTTTTATTTTGTGTGTCTTTCATTTTGGCTGGATTAACTGAGACTATTGTTGGAGTAAAGTAGCACATTTTTGTGATTGCTAATTCCAGCTACCTAGTACAAATTCACTAGCTCTACAAATTAGAACAAACACAAATAAGTCTTACCTGTAATTAGTTTGCTTATTCTTCGGGGTATACAAATTATTTTAGATGTATTCAATCTATATTTATGTTTTCTGTCAGGTAGAAAATATTATCATGGTTTGTGGAAGTAACTATGCCTTGACTGAGGCTAGTCAGCTAAGTGAACCACATGCTTAGAGCATGTCGAAAGAAAGAAAATCGACCATGTGAACAAAGAACAGGGATAGAGCTTGAGAAGAAAGACTTGAATTTAAAGACAAAACTTGCCTGTAAACTAGCTCTGCGTGTGATTCCTGTTTGTGTTTATGTTATGATTGTATTTATGTACAAATATATTCAGCATTAAAGTTTTGACTATTGATTATTGAAAACATATACAGTAAAACTCAGATAACTCAAACTTCACGGGACCGAGCGAAAGTGTTCGAGTTATCTGAGCATTCAAGTTATCAGAGCACTGTCACAAGTGCATTTATTTATCAGTAGATATATGTACATATACAAACTATCTATATATCAAAAGCAGTTTGCTTGTTGCAAGTTAATGGCCTCTCATGTCAAGTTTTAAAACTTTTTATTAGAAAGTATAGATATTTTTCAACCCCTTAAGATTTTTTGTTTTAGGTGATGCAACTGCCAGGATATTTTCAGGTTAAAATTGGCAAAACTTTATTGCGGTTAATACGTACGCTCAGAAAAAAAGACATCTTTTTATTATGAGCAATTTAACCAAGATCAATTTTGCTGATTTCACTTTAAGTTTGTCCAAAGGTTACTTTGCTTTTCTTTGCTTTTGAAAGGCCATCGCAAAGTGGATGTTTGGTAAAAATTGATTTTTTGCAAACCTTTAGAAAATTCGTTAACGAAAATATTTTGCCGATGATTGTAATAACGACGCCTAAGAACTACTAAAAGTTGATGCTTATCTTTATGGCTTGGAATAAAGTGATTCTAAAGTGAAAACAACCATCTCAGTATAGCCATTGGGCAAAAAAACTTTGAGTTAATGATGTTTAGGTCAAGTTATATAATGCAATTTATCATTGTGTGGGAACGAACAAGAAAAATTCGTTCGCGTTAACTATGTGTTTGAGCTATCCGTGGGTGAGTTATCCGAGTTTAACTGTATAGAGCTGGCAGCAGTAAGTAAAGCATTTAGCCTTTCCAACCATGCAAATTTGCCAGCTGATCAAAATCCCAACTTCCTTTACACATATTTGTAAATCTACTAGCTGTGCTACATGGCGCTGCCCAGATAATAAAAAAAGTCTTTGGACAGAAAATTGATTTGTATTTAACATATAACAACATTCGCCATTCTAACTTTTAAACTGCATATCATGAGAGAAGTGTTTTTTGTAGTTGAAATGAGTTGAGTGAGGAAATAAATACAACGGTAAAGGCTTTTAAACTTTTTCAAACAACTGTAACTTTTAAACTTCATATCACGAGGAAATGGTTTTGCGCAGGACAACTAAATTAAAAATAAATAAGACAACTGTAATGGTTTTCAGAGAATTGTAAGTTTAAGAATTTCATAACTTGAAAGAAGTGTTTTGTTGAAATAAAAAAAAATGTAAAGGTGTTTAAATGTAAATGTGAACTGATTAGAGAGTAATGGCTAAATATAGTCTATTTCGCTACGATTACAATCAAAAGTTATTTGGTATACAATTATATGATTTCAGTTCGTTTCAGTGTTAGTATGCAAAAATTGGTACGTCGACTAATATCGTAGGCTATACACATACATAGAGTGGTAAAGAAACCCAGAGTCATTATCTAATGATATTACCTCCTGGTAAAAATCCTCATCATTAAAAATAGTACCAAAATACTATGTTAACTTTAGTAACTATAAGTACCTACAGTAAATTTAGTGCTAGATGTGCTAACCGACATTGCCCAGTAATAAAAAAAGTCTTTAGTCAAAAAAATGATTTGTATTCAGCATAAAACAAAATTTGCAGTTCTAACTTTCAAACTACATATCATGAGAAAAGTATTTTGTGTAATTGAAATAAATTAAGAGAGAAAATAAAAAGAACTGTAAAGGTTTTCAAACTTTCTCAAACAACTTTTAACTTCATATCATGAGGAAAATATTTTGTACTAGTCAAATAAATTGAAAGAAATAAAACGACTATAAAAAGGTTTAGGTGTAAATGTGAAATAATTAGCAAGTAATAGGTAAATTAAATCGGTTTTGCTACGATTAAAATAAAAGATAATTCGGTAATAATACAATTAATACGAAGTGAGAAAAAAAATAAACATCCTGACTATGTAAGATTAATAATAGCTATTCTTGCATAGAAGTGTGTGTGTGTGTGTATAAAAAAGGTTACTGTTCCACCAGAATCTATCCATCAAAATTTTTAATACGACGATACGGGTACCTTTAGGTACCGGTAAAAATGTAAAAACGAGAAATTGGACTGTCATTGTCTGACTGAAAAAAGAGATAATTTCAAGGCTCTTCCCACGACGACAAGATAATTGCCCATTGTAGAAGAATTGTAATTCACCCCAGATATAGCAATTGAACCTAACGAAAAGTATTTCTTATCAAAGGTGTCATAACGTGTGGGGGCATTGGTAAAATATTCAGCGTGCGCTATAGCTATAGCTAGAGCGACACACAACACACATACTTTGAGAAATATATATGTACACGTGTATATATTATAAATAATAATTATTTTGTATAACTGAAGCTTTTCTAGACAGGCATGACCTCAGCATGGCAAAAGCAAACACATTTGCAACTATCAACCACAAAAATATTTTTATGAACAATGAGTAGTGCATCACTAACCAATTGCCAACTGTTTTCCTTGCTAGCAGAAAGTTGAGGGTTCAAACCTTACTACTGGTTAGTTTTAGCCGTGTTTTTATCAAGCAAGAGACACATTTTAACTGTCTGATTAGGACACATGTGTAGCTTTATCCTGTCGACATTCATTATTAGCTTTTGCTATATCTGATGGGTGTATCTTGGTGAAATATAAAATAATGTTTTGTCTGCAATTATTCTGATTCAAATTTTTAGAAATGTATGGTTTTAGTAGAAAAAAGACTAAATATAAATTCATGAATTTTGTGTCTGTAGATTTTTGATTGCGCTAGTGTCCAGCAATGCCTGAATGATTTTCTATGAAAATGTGCACACCAATATTTGTATACATGTTTAAATGAAGCCTGCTGACTGCTATCTTAGCTGAACAATCAGCTTCTCAGCTGGTCACTGGTCTATTTGGATGATGTCAAAAGATCCCTATGCTGTGTCAATTCAAGAGAAAAGACAAACAACCCAGTCAAAAAAGCAACCAGCCAAATGCATACTGGTATTGAAGAGATTGCCCGGCTCTCAAGAAAAAGTAGCTGGAAATTTGGTGTAAAAAAAGGTCGAGATCAAAAGAGGCAGAGCGCATAATGCCTCAAGCAGAACTGCTGTTTTTTGCTGCATGCTCTAAGCTATGCAATGTATTTAGTCAAATAATTATATTACCATATTACTCAAACAAGCGGTGGGTTTACGTAGAGAAGAGAAGAGACACTGCATACTCTTTACATTGATAGAAACATTAGAATCCTTCATATCCAAACTCCAAAGGAGCACATGGGCGAACTTCTAGCAACTGCCTTAGAAATGCCAAGAAAAGTAAATCAGATAGACTGAGTGACAAAAAGTGAGACACACTGAGGTGGTTGATTTGTGTTAAAAGTGGCAGCCTGTCTCTAAACCTTTAAAGAGTATGCTCGTGAGTGGAAAGCTACTGACATGGTCACTAAATTTGAACTAAGCGTTGAGAAAAGACACAGGCCATCTGGTCGACGTGGCTGAAGACTGTGGTCCCAGCCCATCAGTTAGAAAAACCACAATATGCGAGTACCAGAGACATAAAATACTTCATAATTTGCTTCCCTGAAATAACCAGAGCTAACCAATGGACAAAAGTCAAACCCGAAACAAAGAATTGAATTTAACAGATGATTGTAGCCAGGCCAACAAAACTACAACTGTATTTGGCTTGTACAGGGCTCAGTTTGGCTTGTGTCCCAAGCGGTCTCAGGCAAACTAGATTATACTGTATAGAAATGACAAAAAGAGCTTTCAGTAGCACAAAGCATTGGTAGAGCAGATGGTCCAGTTAGCCTACAGCAATCTGCCAAGCCCGTACCAGGCCAAAGTGATAAAAGAGAATGTTTGCATCAAGCTAAACAGCTCTAACTAGCAACGGTGTTTGCTGACAGCACCTAACCCTCATTGACCAATCTGGTGCAATTTGGCACTCGGTTCCCTTGAATAAAAATAGGGGATGACAGCCGCAACTTGTCAGGACAATAGAGAAAAAGCCGACCAAGCAGGTAAGGGTGCTATAAGACCAATACATCACCCAACTTGCACTATTACAACAACATGTAATGGAGCAAGTTCATCAGCTGCATGGCAAACACCACAGTTATTAGGAAGAGGTCGTGACCAATAACCTTTTTGTACCGGAGCTATTGGGGGCAAGGGTACCTTTGCACAAGAAGAGCCGGAATCAAAGAAACAACTATTGGCCACAACGGTAGTGTTGACTACTGGTTGCACAAAGGCCTCTATTAGTTGTGGCTCCAATAACAGGCACCCCCAGTTGGCTGACTAGACCAATCGATCCAGGGTGAAATCATGCCCAGAGAACCTCAAGACCATAAATTAGGGTCAAAAGAAAGGAACCTTTAGTGGCTCAACAATATGATTGCAGTGCCCTTTAGGAAGCTTGCGCTGAGCCTTCTGTACATTACACCAAATATATGGTAGGAAGGGTCGCCAGAAGAAAAAGAAACAGGAATTACGTTAGATAAGACCAATAGGGAACAGAGTAAACTAGACTTGCAACAGTTTTAAAAGTGGCAAACTTGCTCAAGCTGCTTTTGGTCAACTGGTCAAGCAGACCACACACCTGCCTTTAATGTGGCTGGATCAACCAAATCAAGACCAGAATCCCAATGCTATCAGTAGGAAAAGTGGTTGCAGAGCTGATTATGGGTGCAAAAGATAGATCGGTCATATCTCAATGAGCTATCCAAATGCTATCAAGGTAGGGGTAGTTGGAGCAGGTGTAGAACCTATTAGAGTGCAAGAGTTAGACCCCCAACTCAATGAGCTACTTCCCTCCAAAAATATTAGAAGGTTCATTAATCTTGTTTTTAATGACCCCAGGTGCAACACAAACATGTTGTAAATGCAACTGTTTGACTTGCATCTCAAATCCATACAGCGTAAAATAGAAGAGAAAGTTAGGTACAGCCTTTAAGCTGATCAGACCTTGCTACTGCTCAACAGAGTAAACAAGCTGCTAGCATTTTTAGGAATGAGAAGACATTATAAGAGCTCTTTGCGGTGGGTGATTCAAATTAGCCATGAGTCACATCATATTGATTGTGTCTCACCAGCGCTCAGTGGAGTTTCAGCAGCCTATGATTTTTGTGGGCGGAAGGCAGCCAACATACATGGATTGACCTAATTACTCACAGTAGACAAGCTGCAGGTTGTGAGAGACCTGGTGATTTTGACCCAAACAGACATGAATGTACCACAACAGCATACTACTTAGGATGGATTCATGTTTGATCAGCATGTTTTATTAAATAGACTTAACATACAGAAATGATTGGTTGTAATTTGTAGGCAAATCATGAAGTTTTCTTCATACTATATTATACCCAACGATCTAATCATAAGGATGGAAAATATAGTTGTCACTAAGGCTTATCGTTTTCAAACACACAAATCTCCCTACTTATCTTATCAGTGTTGATTAAAATATGATAGAGCTATTACACATCAAACATCGAGTATTAGCAGTTAAAATTATTTACCACGCATACAACATATCTTTCAATACTGTCATATAATTCAATTTGTATATATCGCCTTCGCACTTCATTGTTGACACAAATTGATAAGAAAAATGCAGTGCAGTAGAAACTTGAAAATATAGAGTTGATGAATTTCAATATTCGAATTGTATGATGAAGCTATCTCAAATAACGATGTGTATTCTTATTGGAAACTCTTTGATACATGAATATGCTGATAAGCTTGAGAAAAAAATTCCATTAAGT
Organism: Watersipora subatra; assembly: GCF_963576615.1. NCBI lineage: Eukaryota > Metazoa > Bryozoa > Gymnolaemata > Cheilostomatida > Watersiporidae > Watersipora > Watersipora subatra. The sequence goes on along the minus strand of NC_088718.1, from coordinate 33,986,263 downwards.
TATGTAACTTACATGTAGATTGCATATCTGAAACATATTTGTTATATATTTGAAGCACTTGACACGGTCTGATAAACTTGAGATGCGATTATATATTAAGTTAGTCATGAGATGAAAGTTAAATATTTTAAACACTTGAAACATAATATATCCTAAAATGCTTTAAAAGCTTCTAATTACTTTTAAAAACCATTTAATTTCCTAAAAGATTCTATGTATATTCCTAAGTTGTATACTATACTTTACTTTACTATACAGTACTATACTGTACGATACCATACCATGCTATAATATATTATACTATCTACTATATAAACAGCAATCATTGTCTGCGTGTGTATGTGTGTGTCGGCCTTTTATTAGAGCTTATAGGGTACCATACTTTTTTGATTATTAGCCGCTACTTTTTTCTGATGGTCTGAGCCATGCGGCTTATATAGGGGTGAGGCTATTTTGCAGTTTTTTCTTTCACTGCTAGGGCGCGTTAACGGGTATCTCCGGTTAGTGCGCCTCTATACGTAACCTATTCATCCTTTTTACACAAAAATCACATGATCTCTGGTTAGCACACCTCTTTACAGTGCCCAACGGCACTGTTCCATTTTAAACAGCAAATTTGCTGTCGTGTTAAAAAGCATCGTCCCGAGTTCTGTGGCCTATACAAAGGTGCCTATACAGCTATACAAATGTACTGCTCATTAAATAAAATAAATTAATGAGTAGCAATTTACATGCAATTAATATTTACTGCCAACGTGTACTGAGAAGGTCACGTAAACGTTTGTTTCTTGTGGTCACTGAAAAAAAACGCAGTTCTCACCTACTAAATGTCCACATCAAAAAGGTAAGTACTTCTTATTCAATGTTGTATTGTCTATGAATTGCCACACTTCCAATACATAACCCTTTTACTTGCGTCCATGTACAAATTTAGCTATCGGCCTACTGCCAGCCATTTTGCCGATATTGCTTCATGATTTTTTTTCAATTTGAAACTCCATCTAGAACGTTTTTTTGGTTATATATTTCATTTTGCCAACATGTTAACAAGCACTGATATGCAAAAAATTCATTGTATCTGTACTTTGTGCATTTTAATTATCTGTGTAATCACAAAAATCTGAATCGGCTATAATGTTATAAACATAAGCAATTGTTTTCTAGCTCGGTGACATTTTCAGAACTTACACAAAAAATGGTTGTTTTCAAGTTGGAAATTCTCAAACAATAATTTAAAATTAAATTTTAGGCTAATTTTATAGAGAAATCTTTAGTCAACACTGTCACTACCATCAAAGTCCTAAAGATCGTCGGCTATGTTATCAACGAATAATATAATTCAGTTACTAGCAATTGCTGCGAAACTCGCAAATATGTGTCTACGGCGGTCGACCATAGAAAACGCATAAATGAGTCTACTTCAGTGAAAGGATTGAAAACGTTGGAATTGCCACTGTTTATGATAGTAAAAATGTTCATTTCCTTCCGCTGAGTTACTTTTACTTTTTTTCCAGCTACGAGTACTACAGAACTACAGCTACTACAGAACTTGCACGAGTACTGCTACTTCATTTTACCTACTAAATTTCTACACCGAAAAGGTTAGTATTTCTTATTCAATGTTTTATTGTCTATGAATTGCCATACCTCCACTACTTAAAAACGTTGGATTTGCAACTGTTCGTGATAGTAAGCTTGTTCATTTTTTCCGCAGCTGAGTTAATTTTACTTTTTTTTAGCTGCGAGTACTACAGAACTACAGCTACTACAGAACTTGCACAGATACTGCTACTGCATTTTACCTACTTTTGTAACAGTCTTTTGTTGAGTCTTCTCATTTACAAACCAGCAGATGCCTGCAAACTTATATTATGACATACTGGCAACTTGAAACAGTGTACATATTCATGTACCATTGATAGAATTTACGTAAACCAAAAGCTTAACAAAAACACAAAAGTTTACCGAAGTCGAGACTTAAAGCCTTCCTCTTCTGTGTTAGAGAGCAGCGTTGACAGTAGCTATAGATGTACTATTGATTGTTAATAAAATGGCTACACTGAGAGGTAGTAGCTAACATTAATGCATTTTCATGCACACATACTTCATGCACAGAAAACCATTGTTATACCTGCTACATAGTGTAACATCAGAATTGTTGGTTCATAGCTGCTATAAATACAAGTATACATATTATGTAGCTAAAGTATTCAAACTTTTTTAATCTAAACTAAAGCGACCTTGAACTTTTATTGAACATTAATTTTAATTCTGAATAAATGTGTTTTGAATACTTCTGTGGATTAGGCAAACCATTTCCATAGATAAGGTTTTATTCTGTGTTCAAAATTTATAAAACTCATGATTAGTGTGTTTAATGGTGAGAGAAAGAAATTTTAAAAATGTCCTACATCGATCCAACAATAGTTTCAGCTAACCAACCAACATTGATAGTGATATAAATAAAATTCAGCAGCTGGAAGTTGAAGAAATGACTTTAATATCTAAAGAGGTTATAGGTTTGTACATCTGGTACAGGTGAGTCTGGACTAATGAGACGTGTTTCTTAAAGCTTGTTCTCTTTGCCTACAAGATAAATCAACAACAAATGATTAATATAGATACCTTCTGTAGCTAGTGCTGCTAGTAAACACTGCACTTTATATTTCGCAATGTTTAGTTTTTATAAAACTTGTATACTAGCCAACTAAGTGTAGTATCTACCAGTGTCTGTACTCGAGACATCTGTTCCATGGAACTTTTGTGTAAAGCAACTTACACATTGAAATTTGAATGTTTGAAGGTTTTTAAGATAGTTTATTAAACACAAAGGTTATAATAGATTAAATAATTACCTAAATCCTTTGTTTTATACCTAATCTTAAACACTGTGATAACTAGTTTATGCTTTAAAAGAGACTAGATTCAGTTGGCCAGTTTATGACTACCAACTAAATGTGTGTGCAGTTTTGCATCAATAGGTGGTTGTATAATGGGGTAAGATACTTATACGATAAATATATTTGCACAGAGTAATACACAAGTAAACATTTCGCGAGCTACTGTAAAAATACTGTTGTATTATTATGAAAGGTCCGTGCCTTTATATCCTGTTCTCTTCTGAAAGCCTCCACTCTCTAGAATTTTGCTTGGCTGCTTCTTATCCGGTTTGTGACATACCCAAAATAAACATCTATTTTTTGTTGGTTTAGATTGATGGTCTTGCCTATTGCACAGTTAATTTCAGCTGCAGACTCTAATGTCCAGTTGGGGAGGGAAAAGTTTGCTGTGTCTAGAAGGAGTGCTATCAGGCTCTATCCTTCAGTCATGCTACTTTTTGGGATGGCAGTTTACTATTGACCAAGCTGCAGCAAGTTTGGCTAGCAAGATCTCAGTTGGCTGTGTCCTGGTAGTCAATCAGACTACTGCCAGTCCTGTTGTCCCTGTGTGACACCCCATTAGCTCAAAGGATTGCGCAAATAAGATGATGGCTTTTAGCAGCCACATGCAGGCTTCTGCCGTGCATGCGGGCAATGCATGGTTGGGGGGCTCAGGGGCTCTCTTTTTTATACAGTGCTCAATAGCTATATGCTGCTTTTGTCGGTCCCATAGCAGTCATGAGTGATCAGATTCCGACAGCAATTTTAATCTGTTGGACTTATTTAATTTTAGTCAAGAAAATACTCTGCTCTGTACGGTTTACCAGATACCTAACTGACACATGTTTGTTGTTCTTGGGCAAATTTTGGTGATGCATTGTGATGGCCGATTGCGAGAGTCAGGGTTGAGCTAAAAAGGACCGCCGACGCCAAGGCGACTGATGCTACGACCGAACCTCGACTCAGTGGAAAACACGGTCCTCGGTAACACTTCTCTTTAGCCAAAGATCAGCTACCAAGTCAGCCTCATAACCAAAGGGCTGGGCCATACTTAAGCTGGGTGCTATATAAGATGGTGCAAACGCGATCAAGAGCAAAGGACCTGGAAGTCTCACGCTGTGCAACTACTTACAAGTTTATTGCATACTTGATTGTATCATTATATATTTAATGCCAAATATATCCTCATTTGCCTTGTAGTCAAGTTGTCTGACCTTTTTGGAGCAAGTAGAGAAATTCAATCAATTTCTTTACGACATTACCTTGTCTAAGGAAACTTTTTGGTATTGGCGAGAATACACTAATAAAGTAAAATTTTGTACTTTGTGTAGTCTTTATATGCTGCACTGGCCCTTTTTCTCTCTGAGGGCTGCCAATACTTGGTTCCTTGCATCTGCAGATAAGTACCAAATGATACAAACAATTTGCTTAGTCAGGTCTCATGTGGCTGGTGAATGACTAACTGACATGGCTGTTGATATTTCCATCTTGGAAGAGACTGCCTTGATAAGATAAGACAGCGGTCATAATTGTTATAGGCTTGCAGAGATTTTGAGTATGTAGTAGGTAGAACCAACATTGTCCAATAACATCCAACACTGCAGGTGTCAAAATATGTGTACCATTTATCCTGCATGTCTCTTGACTAGGCCATGCTATCATTTTTAGTACATGCTTGGCTAGTTTGGGTTCTCTGCCTCCATATCTTCTTTTGAAACTGAGGCTCTGTGGAATTGGTAGATTGGTAAGATTGCATTTAGCTAAGATTAATTGTACCACCACCATTTTTTTGCCCTGTGTTTTTATTGCCTGACCTGAAAATGATGAAACGCCAAAACAGTTTGCAAGTCTTCCTGTGTAAATGGTTTCCAGGCAAATAAGTCTTGTCACCTCAAACAATCAGCTGAATCTTGCAACAGCCCTTCCTGACTCCACTCGTGCTAGCATGTACTACTACTACATTCAATTTTGAGCAAATGCTCTTTTAAGCCTTCATACCCGCAGATAGTACTACCAAACTTTGGTGTCAGTGGCGTGGTATGCAAAAGCCCTTCTGGTCTTGGCTAGTTCAAGCTGGCTGCCAAGGATTTGCTTTTGGCCAGCATTTTATTAGTGTCTGTGAGCAATAATTTTAGGCATTGCTTGACAGTGATTATTACTGATTTTGAGGTAAACAGCAATTTTTGCCTGCCTGGGATCACCATATCCCTTACCACCTGGACCATTCTTTGCGGTGGTCTACAATCCACCCTAACTACAAGGATACAAAATCTTTAAAAAGCACTGATAAGCATACAAGCATGGTATCCTTACAATGGTGTTTTTGTGTACTGTAATCATAGATAACTCTTCCATCTCATTGCCTCCATGCAATGTCTCGTCCCTCTTACCTGGTAAAAGAGCAATCATGTCTCGCTGGCCATGTCTGTCATGTTAGGTTCCTGTCTACAAAGTATATCTGTTACTCCCTTGTAGCTGAGCTTGCACCAACTAGAGGAGTTGGTCAAAATTTTGCTTCCTTAGCAGATTTGTGATGAAAACTTGTGTCAATCAGTAGCTTAACAAATCAACAATCCATATTCTCCAAAACGAAGTAACTTGAGAAGTAAGGTCAACCCAGGGTCTATGCCAATGTCAAACTTTCTTCTTGCACTGTTTCCTGGCAACTGCCTAGATAGGCTAGATGAATGAGTCAGGGTTGCCTTTCTAGGTATCCAGTATAGGATCTGCAGTGCCCCATTGCTACTCTACTTAAAACAGCCAGTTTCTTAAGTAGTAACATAATACTTTTATATTAATATGTATTAAACAGGCAGATCAACCAGTATTGTGCAAAAATTAAAATATGAAGCTTTTCATTTTCTTGCTTTTTTTTAAATAGCTGACTGTCTTTTACGTTGTAGGCATAGCCTACTTTTTCTCTTGAGCTGGACGATCTCTCCGGAGACCGCCTTGTGATTCTCAAGGAGCACAGGGCTGGATGCTGACTGTTTGCTTGTCTAGCCAAGCCAATTATTATTTTTTGAAGCCTAGTCGGGCTGACTAGTCTCCCTCTTAGCCCAGCAAAGATAAGTCATTTTCTTATTGGCCAGGGAAAACTGCGAGCAGCAAATGCAATCGGTGTGTGGCGCGAGTGGCACACTGCTTAACCCATTTACACTCTCCCCAATTAAATCTATAGAGACTCTAATATATAGTTTTGAGGTGCAATTAGCTGGGTCTAATAGGTTTTGTTTAGCCTTATAATCTAGCTGTTGTATTTTTTGTCATAGGCATTTTTTCCAGCTGACTCAGTTTCAGATTAAATGCAACCTCAGCCAAATCCTCGACGCTATCAGTCTAAAGGTTACTGTCCTTCAGCAGCTGGCTGGCCCGTTTTCTTTACTTGTCTTGCAGGATCTGGCTAGTTGGCCTTTACCCCAGGACTTGACCAAGAATTTTGACATGCAGTGTAGGTTTCTTTAAGCTCTGTAGTGCTAGTATGCTTTTCGAGTGGCAAAGTAATTTCCTCTAGGCATCAAAAACGGGAAAACTTTAATGCCAGGTTCCCCAATCCAGCTGAAAATTGTGAGAGGGTACACGACTTTATTTTCAAATTAGGGCTCTTATTTTAGAGGTTTTCTGTCTGATTTTTGTATGCTCCTATTTGAAGGTAAGCTGACATTCTTCTGCCTCTATTTGTAGCAGTGCACTATCTCACCATATGTAATTTGCCAGTTTAGATTTGGGAGCAAATCATAGGTTGCCACATAAAGTTCCGACTGTTCCGTTTATAGCTTTTCCATTATTTTGAGTAGGTGCAATTAATTTATTTAATTTTTTGCCCATTTTAGTGAAACTCGAGGGACAAAAGGCAATGACTACTTGTCTATACCACTGTAGGCCATACCGCTGTAGAATATAGCTTCATCTGTTTTACTGACCTCTTCACGTTTGGAGAAAGTTGACCGATTACTATGCAGTAAACAGAAATTTCAGCGCACACTTTTTTTGGCTGATTCTCCTCAACAAGTCAAATTGAAGGCCAACTTGTCGACAGTCTTTTGTATATATTTGTAGCAGTACACTACCTCATTACATAGAATCCACCAGTTTAGGAGTGGGTATGACCAATATGTTTCTCTGTAGGAGTAGATAGTTTAAAGAGCTGCAAAACATCATTTCCATTGTTGTCTGGTATAGGTCTGGCAATGCTGCATATGCAATGCGGACCAATTGCACCTCTTTCATGACGTGTTCTTTCATGGACCTTTGGTTCCTACTGCTCCACTTTCTAAATAAAATTTTGTCTCGCATGAGGAGAACCCAAATTGAGTTTGCAAAATATTAAAGATGATCTCTATCTTGTCGGCCTGACACAGAACTCTGCTTCTTCATTCGGTGATTCTTAGAAGTGCAGAACAACAGATTTGGTCATGCATTGGTTTGCTGGGGCAAATTTTTAGAAATAGCTAGTGGAGTCTGCAGTGTTCTTTATAGTAATGCACTGAGAGACTTTGACATGGTCACTGTCATTAGCCCCTTTAGTGCCTCAACCAGTGGCTTTGTGTTGAGGTTGATACAATGAGCGCAGGTGTGCTCTATCAGTCAAATACCGTTTTCTCAATTAGGTTGGAGATTTCTTTTAAAATACTATTTGCAGTAAATGTAGACATCCACTGTCAATTATTTTTGGAAAGTATGACAGATTCCACTGAGACGAATCTTGACAAATGTTAAGTAGCTGAAAAGTGTGTAAGTATAGACACCAATTGTATGTATAACAGTAGAAAGTTATTTTAACATTTTTGGTAGAGCTATAAACAAAACCAACCCCTGAACACCTCAATCTTTTTAAAAGAGAACCTGTATCTTTTCTGTAGATTACAGTCAAGAGGTTTAAATGGGTATGAGAAAAATAAAGAAGTATTAGATAAATACTTATTAAATGGACAAAGTCCTTTGAATGTTGACGAAGAGTTTGCTAAACGGCTCACTGTACTAGGTAAATGTTTATAGCTTCAATCAACAACACACATAATCAATAACTTGCTTCTGTGGTACATAATTTTAAAAGAGTGCAAATTTTAGTGAGAAACTTGCTTAAGTCAGCAGAGAAGGAAAGCATCAGGATTACCAGCAAACTGTGTGGTAACTTTAGTATTTCTGAAGTAGAAAGGTGTTTTGACGAGTCCTACCGAGCTTTGTTTGCTGATGGAAAGGTTTACTGGGAGAGAATTCTAGTGGTAAAGATTAACACCATTTCTTAATTTAATTGGTCTCAATAATCGAAGCACTATTAACAGACAATTTTAATATATTTTTTGTTTTGTTTTGAGAACTCTTAAAATGTGTAACAACAAATTTAACAACTTAGTAAATACTTGCAATGATCAAACTTTTGTGAAAAAAGATTATTTTTTTCATAGCTTTATTAGAATTTGAAGAAGATTTCAGACCTGTGTCTTGTACTACTTAGAGTATTTGCTCACTCAAAGTTGTTGAGCCATTAATATAACTCAGAAGATTTAATATGTGCAACAGTGTGTGAATTTTCAGTATTGTAAAAAATTACCTGTGCAACCTGATTGTCAATGCGTGTACAAGTGTACATGTGCGTGTGTGTGCGCACGCGCGTGTTTGGGTGTGCCTTTGCATGTGCGTATGTGTGTGCCTGTGTTTGTGTGTGCATGTGCATGCATGTGTGCATGTTTGTGTATGTGTTGGTGCGTGTGTGAATGTGCACATGCTTGCAAGTGTGTGTGCGTGTGTATGTGTGTGTGGTGTGTGTGTGGTGTGTGTGCGTGGTGTGGTGTGTGTGTAGTGTGTGTGTACATGCATCTGTGTGTTAGAATGCGTGAGTGGATGTGAGCAGAATGCCTGTTTTTCTTGCTAAAAATAAAGTTACTGTGTGTTCCTAAAAGTTTTGCTCCATAAACATTGATTCTGTGTTTTTACATGGGTACATCTGAGACTAGTAGTAAGGGATCTTCAACTACTGGGGAGTTGTATGATGAGCAAGAGTTTAGGTAAGCAATAATAAGCAATTGCAAGGTAGACAGGAGCAGGAGCACACCAAGGTCATGGCCAAAGTAGACATAAGGGCCCGCGTGAAGGCATATGTAAAGGTGTGCGTACTTTAGGCATCTAATCTTAAGTTTCTCTTTGCAATCAAGATTTGCGTAGAACAATTTAAGATTGGATGCTATTTTCAAAACCAATAGGGCTTTTTGTAAAAGTTGAACTTCATCATGTACTTCTCAAGACAGTTGTTCTATGAACATCTGTTCTTTTTGGAAGGAATTGATTTTACAAAAGTTAGTTTTGTAAATGCTTTGTAAATATATTATTTTTAGAGCCTGGAATTTGTCTGCTCAATAGTATTAAATCGGATTCACCATTTAACAATGATTGAAAAACTGACAATTCATTTTGACAAAACCAAAGTTAACAGCAATGGCGATACCATCAACAAGAAGATATCAAAGTCTGGCTCATGGGTAAAGTGTTAGACCGTCTTTAATATAATTAAGTTTTGTATATATAAAAATTTTCTGATGAAGTGATTACTTGAATTATTACATCATACTCAACATGATTCACAATTGTATATATTTATGCAAAGTTGAATTGTATAAGTAATAAGATTTTTGTTAGTCGAAAAACAACCTAAGTGCAAGGGTAATTAAAAGCCATATCAACAACTCAATTATAAATAACATATATAAACTAGCTAAAAAGTAATATATTGAATGTACATGTACAAACTTATCTGCCAACTCAAATTTTGATTTTTTTACCACAAATCCAATTTGGGATCTGGTGTTGCTTGTCTGGCTTTTAAAAGCTTTTTCTAACATAAACACCTGATATGTGGTATCAGATAAGGATACAATTTCACTATAGGAAACAAATTTTGATTTTATTTAGCCAGATAAAGTTCTGTTGTTGTAAAGGAAGCCTAGGTTGTAGCATGTCTGCGATTCAGCTCTGTCACAATCCAGTTGCATTCACTATTGCTATTTTTTCTGTGCAGGTTTTCAACAACAAGCAGCCTGAACTTTGCATATTTACACAAAAAACATAATTATTTATTGCATTACCTCCCCTATTGTAGATGATCACTTCCTTAATGTTCAGTTGTTGAGGAAAAGATAGCTGGGCATAAAGAAACTGCTGTGTGGTGCCACACTCTAGCCTGACTATTTCTCGAGCCAGCAGGTTTTAGTCAGCCAGGTTACCACCCTGCAGGTTGGCAACATCTCGTGACCTGTACAGTGTCAGCCCAGGTCTAGCCATTATTTTTAGCTACGTAATTTAGCACCCCCGCACTGTGTTTCCCAAAAAGTCTGGCCATCAATCCGACATTGTAGTAGCTCAGCTAAGCAGCCAGATTCGGAGTAACAGTTGATTACCTTTCTCAGAATACGCTGATTGGTTGCAGGATTAGATGATATTCTTTTCCTAATGTGGTTGACAATGTTTAGATATAATTCCTGTTGGTTTATACCCTAAAAACCACTAGGGTGTTAGGGTACAAACCATTTATTCTGGCCTAGCATGTTATGATTTCCGCTAAACATTGCTTTGTACCAAATAATGCCCTTGTCTTTTCACAATAAAGGTGTGATTCTTCTATGCTTTTAACAGCTTGATAGGGCTCCATAATTGTTGCTTGAAAATGTAAAATGTTCTCTCTTTGCTGCTAGCTGTCTTTAATTTAGATCCAATTTTCTGGTATAAACAGGGGGCCGAGGTGGTCAACATAATTACTTGCCATTTGTGCCTGTCAGAGTGTGTATTGGTCTTTTTCAGTTTCTTCTGTCTAAGCCTACTCTCTTGCATCCCACCGATCGCATATTTGCTCAAACTCATATTTGGAACAAACTTGGTGTGGGAACTGACATTCAAGTTAATTTTTACGCCTCAGCTCTTGTTAAGACATTAGCATCAGCATGAGTAGAATGTTTTAGGTATGCCCTCATTAGCTGAGAAAGAGGCAAATCCTGCTCATCTAGGCTTTGAGTCCACAATAGGGCTTTAAGCTTTATTGCATAGAAAGGCCTCCAGCCCTCAATTGTTTTTTTTTCAGCATTTCTATTGGCCTGCCGCTGAAAGAATGGGGTATGCAACTTGCCAACATTTCACAGTTGATAAAGCTTGCTCATCAATTTGCTTTCAAACTGTGTCCTGTGGTCAGTGTGGAGCTGCTTGTGCATTTTCAGATAAATAAACATCATTTTATCTACATGTAGCAGGCTTGCTACCTCTGGTGCCATGTCCTTCACTATGGCCAGTCTATCTTGCACTCCGGTGAAAGATTGGTGAGCGCTAGCACACATACGCTGTCTCTCGGAGTTGTGAAAATTGGGCCAACTAGGTTGACAACTACTTTTTGCCAGGGCTGACAGGTGTACAGTTTTTACTTTTCATTACCAGACATAATTCTAGAATGCATGGCGGCTTCTTCAATGCGACAGACTTTTCACTAGTCTCTTAATGGATCTCAGCAGGCCAGGTCAACACCACCGCTGTTGGATACAGTTTGTTGTAGTTATTGTGCCAGAGTCCAACTGGGTGTGTGTCTGCCACATAGCCGACCCTCATATGACAGATGGGCACACTTTGCACTACCTCGGTTGGTTATGAGAAGTAATCTTATCTTAAGAGAAGTAGTCTTATCTGAAGAGAATTCTGCTTCTTGAAAAAAAACCTATAATGTCACCCAGCCACAGGGCTCTAAATGTTTCAACTGTGTCAGACAAACTGCTGATTGTTTCCTTTATAGCAACCACGGGTACCTGATGGCTGCTAGCAGCTGTGCGATCTCCGGTAATTTGGCACCACGAGTCGTCATCCAAGTCATGTCAACATATATCAAGTAGTCTATGAGTAGTGTTCTTTGAGTCAACCTTCTCATCAGTGACTTTTATGACAGATAGTTGATTCAAATGAAGGGCCACCTCATGTGCTGTCAGTTGATTTTGGCAGAGTAGTTGTGCTCCTCTTTGGTGCTTCGGCCATATCCTGGCTTTAGGGCCTACTCTCACCAGGTGAATAATCAATCCAGTATACCTAAGAGCTTGCACTGCTGGCAGTTCTCGCGAGCCTGCCAGTATAGCGAATCAGCATTGCCATGCTTGTGGCCGGTGCAATGTTCAAGAAAATAGCAGAACTCAGCCAATAATTTCAGCCGGTGTGTAAAAAATAGGCTGGAACCCACCACTTTTAAGGCGAGGGCCAAATTTGATTGGGCTTTAGTTCAGCTAGTCCAAAAAAATGCTGGCACATTTGCTCTTAACGCTAGTATTCGGAACGCCTACTAACTACTTCAGACCTCGATGGGAATCTGCGAGCAAAAATCTCAACCTTCCTTCTGTACTTTGGAGCTTGCTCTGGGATTGAAAATGTAGAGGTCTTTGTGCATTCAGCCTCTTATGTTGACTTAAATCCTGCATTTTTCAGACGTTCAAAAAGATTTATCATGGTTATAAGAAACCCTTGTGGTTGGATTCTTGGCTTGGCAGTTTTTCTGGAGTGGCTCTAACAGTTGTTGGTTTGTCAATTCTATCTCGTGACTAATTGATTGCATCTGCAAGGGCTTTTGTTCAAAAAATGGTAGGCTCTATTGTTGCGACCCTAGCCATTTCTCAATTTCTCAAAGTCTTGCTAAACATACCCATTTCTTCTGCACCCCTATTAGTAGGTTTTTGTAGGTTTGCTCTGCTCCTTGTTACTTGTGGGCAGAATAATGGGCCAGTTTTGCAAGAACTCAACTCATTCATCAAAAGCAAGTTCACTGACTACATTTTTCTTTGCAGCTTGTACCTGGCATAATAGATGTTCCTCAAATCCTGCTAGAGGATTAGCTGACCATTGTTCCTTTGTTTTGAGTTTTAGGAACACATTCCTGAACTGCATTTCATTCGCCCATGTAGAGATGGGTGTGGCCAAAAGGCGCGTCTGAAGAAATGAATGGTTCAAGGTCATCGTAAATCGGAATGGATTTGGCAGGTCAGCAGATGCATCGCGAACCAGGCATTCCACTCTTATAACATATTTTTGTAAGGAAGTCTGCTTACTCCTGCTGAAAGCACTCATCTTTATCTAAACATAGTTTTTAAAAAATATGAGTGTGGCACGCACGGTGTCAAATACATGTAGCATCTATTTTGTTGATCTGGCCAAAATCTTCTTCTCTCTATTATGCTCTTCATTGATGCGCAGAGAATATGCTTTGGTCGTTCATTAATTGGCGCTGGTTACTTTTTAAAGTAAAAATAAAGTACTAATTGATAATTGTACCACTGTTCTTGGAGGCTATGATAGGTAGGTACAAGAGCCTTGGGCAACGTCAATAACAGCTCCAGAGACTCTACCGGCCAGTCTGAACATGGGTCTGAACTGTAAACATGTCTTCACATAATTTATAGAGGCTAGGTTTTTTGAAAGAAGTTAGAGTCCAGCCACAGCAACTTTTTAAAATTAGTTTTTCTGACCTAAAAAACTCATGTAATCGTAATTTTCTTAACTTTTTAACTGCTAGCTGTGCCAAGTGCTTTGGTGCCACATTTTTCTCAAAAACATGGCATTTTGTTTTGGCTTTTACTCTGTTATTATTTGTTCTACTCAAATTAACAGTTTATCATTAAAACCTTTGTAAAAACATAATATGATCAATAGTACCAGTCTTGAATTACCTTCTATCAAACTAGACAAAACCGATTGATAAAAACTTGTTTGGAATAAAAATACAACTATCTTGGCTCTAGTACATATTCCATGCATGCTAGCCATTTCCTTTTGCTTTTAGAAGTGTTAGCATAACTTGAAAGCAATTTAAAAAATTAAGAATAAATTAATACAGAGTTATATAACGCAATGTAAATATAAAAATAACTGAAAGTAAAGACCAGAAAAAAAATTTAAGATTGACTAACAATATATTCGTATCAAACCGAATAGAATTATCGACAAAAAAAAGCTTTTGAGATAAATTAAAATGAGGGCTCTAAAAAATGTTTTGAATTTAATCTAACCAACATTGTAACAACGCTAGACAGAAAAACTGTACAAAAACATAAGTTTTGATTTTAGAAACGAAATGGTTCGAATCACTGACTCTTGTTAGGCATCATTTATTCTATTCACAACAAAAACAATTATCAACCAATGTTGCGTTTCTTTTAAATATTTATAGGTGCGTAGAGGTTTATAGTGCTATAGCATCTAGGTAAAAGAAGTAGACGGGAGGTTTTAGAAGCTTTGAAAACTATTTAAAAATAGTTTAAAAACATCCCAATAAAATACGTATTATTTTGATGTTACTCATTTCTTTTGCCAATAATAATTAAATACTCATTTTAGCTATCTAAAACTGATTCTTAGGCGATCGAAATTTAGTTCTAGTGTAAATATAACAGGTTTTTAAGCGTTTCGTAAGCATATTTTGCTAATTTAGCATTTGTTACGTTTAATAGATTCTCATCTAATGCAAATTTGCAAAAATGCAAAAATGGCACTTTGTTTTTGTAAGCATTTGGGAAAAAGTGCGAAAAGGTCATCAAATGGTTATAGTCCCTAAAGTGCAAAGTTTCTTTGTGGTTTTAGGCTTAGTCAACTTTCTGTTGTTCACGGACTGACAGCTTGCTAACCTTGTAATTGCAGAACTTGTTCATCGAACCTCTTCGTGGTCAGAGCAAGGTCGTCCACTATGTCCTTCATTGTAACTTGCACTTTGCCTGTTTGATTCTCCCCCACAATCCTGGTTGTAGCGCAAGCTGGTTGTCTTTTTTTTGTATTTATATGCAGGAATATATACCAGCATGTGTGGCCTCTCGCAGTGTAGGATGGGTGTGGCTAGGAGGTTTGTCTGTAAAAGAGTGTGGTTCAGGAAGTAGCAAAACATCACTTTTTTCATTGAGGATCAGTATGAGTCAATCTGCATACAAATTATGGATCAGCTCCTTCACTTTCATGGTACATTCTTGCAAGAATTTCTAGTTGCTCCTGCTACTGTAAGAGTTCCCAGTTTAGTCTGAGCTTGCCAAGAGAGCCCCAATCGGGCTTGCGAGATAAAAAGGAAGGCCCACACCTTGATGGTTCTGCCATGGTTTTCTGCTTCTCCCTTTAGCACTTCGTAGAGGTTCAGTAAGAAGACATTAGCAATCCATTGGTTTTCCTTAGCTGCCTTTTAGAAGCGCCTGATTACATATTCAACATTCTTTTACCACTGTGCTGGAAGAATTTGTATTGGTGTATCAGTACGGGAGTCTAGAGCACTGTTATCAACCGCTTTAGAGCTTCAAGCAGTGAGTCTGCAACAAGATCTGAGCACTGAGCACCTCGGTATACCACTAATTAACAGTGGTCTTTCAAGGAAGATGGGGGAACCTGTCAACAAATGAGTTTCAACACATTTTCTGTAAGTTTTCAAGTTCAGTTGACCTTAAGCAGATTTTCTCTACCTGTTTTGAGTTTCCTAATTTCTACTTTTAAAGCAGTTTGAGAATACCCATCCAGAGTGCTGTTAGAGTACAGATTCAACTGCAGCAAAAAATAAAAAATAAGCCTAGATTTCATTCTGTTGTTTAGATGCTTTACTGTTGCCACAAACTCAGTGCATTTGTTCAATAACAAGTGGTCATAGTTTTTCATAGTATATTTATACAATAAATATATTATATGATTTATCTATTATATAATGTAATATATTAAAGTTATGGCCTATGGAAAGCTATGAAATTTGCATATGATCCTGGCCTTGGGTATGCCTGTTAGGTAGTTCTTAGCTAGCTGATCTTGGCTATTGATTGAAGGACTTCCCTCACACTTTAATCCATTACCCCACTGTTGACAAGAGTTGTACATTTCTTTTGAAGCTTTGAAATTTACTCTTTCTTATTTATTAACATTTAACCATAAAAGTACTTTGATGTTTAAAGCTTAGAGGGGCTAGGAGTTAATAGACTAACTGCTTTGCTTTTCTATGGTCCTGTTGTAGCGCAATTTGCTAACTTGTGGACTGTATAGTGGAAGGTCCAGAGTCGGAATCCGAATTTTGCCAGCCTTTCACTTTTGTTGCTCCTCAAGTTACATGTAACATTGTAAAGTGTGAGCAGTAACACATTGCCGAGTTTTGTTTATAACAGTTTAAAAATACCAATACATTTGTTTGTTAGTCATCAGAATAGGACATCATTTATTCATTAACAGGTTTTTGTTATATATAAAGAAAATAAGCTTCTACTCTAAAGCATCCTAATTTAGTATTGCGTACATTTTCTATATACAACTGTAAAATGACCAAGTGGTTGGCATAAAGGAAATGAATTATAAAAAGAAAGAAAATATAAATTTTGTATATAAATATATATATGTATAGTATTATTTACTATAATGTTATACAATATTATATCGCATAATATATAATATACCTAATAAGATATATAATATAATATTATTTCATATAATATAAAATGTAATATATTTTATATAATATATTATATAAAATATAATTGTATATTATATTTTATATAGTATATAAAATATAATGTATTTTTATACTATGTTATATTATACATGCATATATTATTCCATAATATTATATATATGGAAAAGTAGATGTAACTCCCGGCTCACTTAGCACTTCATTCATAGGTAATAAGCAGCTCAAAAGTGAAATGTTGAACTTATCCAAAATCATTACTTGTTTGAAGGATCTCAGAGAAATCTTTAGCAAAGACTATGCAATTTTTGTTTTAGATGATTTTAAAAAGTGACATGCTACCAGCTGTGTCGAAAGGTTTAGCTAACAAGAGTTCCATCAATGATACTCATGTTGAATTACCCAATCTGAGTTTCGAACTGAACAGTCCAACCGTTAAGAAATGTCCGTGCAACATATTGATAAACATTGATGGCAGCAAATCACAAAAATGCCGATCATGCGGATATAATCTTTGTATGTTTCCAGATTGTGAGTTTGTTTCAAAAGACAGAACAAGAATTTATTGTCATCAACGATCAATGCATAGGGACTGGACCAAAGTTGAACAATTTACCGAACCAGAAAACTATGAGACAGTAGCGACTAAATCTAAGTGTGCGTGTGGTAAAGCTATTCCAATCACTCACAAGAAAACATTTTTATGTGAGAATTGCTTCAAGTATAACTGCATGTACCCTAACTGCTCTAAACTAGGAACACGTTACGCCATAACTTGCCATCAAAGGTATCACCATAATTCAAAAGATTTTCCAGTTATTAACAATTTTAGCTATTGCATATGTAAACACCTAAAATGCAGAGACACTGGACTTTCTGATATGAAATGCCCAAATCCGGATTGTCCATATATTTGGTGTTTAATAGGGAACTGCGATAGGATTTTTTAAAGCAGAAAACATTGCTAGCTCACCAAAAATACAATCATCCTAACATTCATGATAAGACATTCAATCTTTGTAAAAACTGTCAAACTGCAACAAAGGAAAGAGCTGGGACAAAGACAAAAGGAGTTTGCAGCGGCTGTGGATACTTTTGGTGTCTGATAGAAAACTGTACAAGAGAGTTTAAATTGGAAGCTCGTCTTGAGATTCATCAACAGACATGTAAAAGGCACAAGTAAGATGGCTTGAAGACTTACTTTATAAAATGATATCCCAAATTTTCTTCTCCATTTGGTTATGTGATCGTAGCATTTGCTTTGCTATGTTTGAGATGTTTTTGTGATAAAAAAGATAATAAAACATGAATTATAATATTTAATTACCATTACGTATATGCTATTTTATAATTTTAATGTAGTAGATGTTTTAATTGCGGTTAACTTTAAAAAACCAAAAAACTAAAATTGCATATTTAACTATTATAGTGTGCTTCAGTAACCCCAGTATTAACTTTACATATTGATAAACTGCCACTGTAATGTATTTGGAGTCTGCTTGATAGGTTCCTAATCACTGTTAGTAGTTGTATTTAAAGTCAAGGTTTGAAAGCACAGATAAGGAAACCAAGGAATGAGAGAACATAACCAAACCAACAAATCTAACCTATCATAGCTAGCAGTCAGTATGGTAACGACTCTTATATCTTGCTTTATTTCAAAATTGCTAATCCGCTGAAATTTTTGTCAAGTTTTAACATCTATTTTGATTCACATTCTACTTATTTCGATAACATTCTACTTTCTCTGTTTGATTTCTAAAATTGCTTGTAAAACTGTACAGAGGCCTTTCTTGATAGTGTTCAATCTTTCAATCGCCGCAACAACAGTTTTTACATCAAATAATGGTAATCTGTTCTTTCAATACTTTTTAGCCAGGTGCATAAAAAACAAATTGTGTGAGTGGGAAGTTTTTTCTATGTAAAATTCTTTGCAAAAATTTTATTAGAAAGAATAGTCGATAAAAACACACTTGCCAAATAGCCCTAGAGACATCCATTTTGCTCTACCTGTTAGCAATCAGAAAAATATAAGCTATTAGCGTTTCCAAAACTGACTGAGGAAGCGCAATTTGTAAAAAAATTGGGTGCCAAATTTGTAAAGCAACTGGCTGGTTTTGCTGCTTCTATAAATTTTGGAAATAATATATTTGGTAAGAAACAAAGATTTCTGTTATTCGAAACAAAACACCCGATTATCTCTAAAAATTACCCGTAAAACAGTATTCAGCAAACTTGTAGATGCTATGTTTGAGATTCTGCTGGTCATGCTGGAAGGTCTGGTGAAAGTTTTTGAAATATTGTTAGACTGAATTAAATGTATGGAGAGCTTATTTTGATGAAAGATTGTAGGAAGTATGAAATTGATGAAAGAGTCCTTAGTGTTGTGATCTTTGTCGTTGTGGTTTAGGCTTGAACTGCTAGTAGCTTGTAAAAGATACATAACTTGCATTTCTTTGTAAGGCAGGAGATATTATACATAAGTTTGTCGTAATACATATTATAGTCATATGAAACATCTTAGTCCTTTTTTATATTAAAGATTTGAAAAATTTGATAAATATCAGAAATATATTTTTTAAATGGCAAGATCGTGAAATGAAACTAGGAAAAAAGGAAAATCATGATGCAAGACTAGGAAACGAACCACCCAATTAAATAATTCTTTTTTAAATACGAACTCAAATGCCATTTACCACTGGATCTTTAAGATCAAAGTGTACCGGTATGGAGAAAGATTACTAAAAGACGAGGTATAAATAATTTTAAAAAGGCAAAGCGATTCAAGTTACTCACATTTGTGCATATTTACGCACGCACCTGCGCACACGCGCCTATGCACACATTTACACACACAAGTACACACACACCCGCGCACACACATACACACACACTTACACTCACATTGGCTCAAACTCTTACAATCATGTTGTACAGTATATTTCTTACTAAGCTAAAATTGAATATACATGTACTGTTGTACATATTAAAACTCCTGAGTCATATTAATGGCGCAACAAATTTGGGTGAGCAAGTAATTCAAGGACTATGAGACACAAGACTTCTACAAATTATGTTGGCAGTATCTATTTAAATACTTTCTATAGAAGGTACTGATAAAGCTAGAAAACAAATAATCTATCTTCACAATGTTTGATCCCAGAAAATATTGATTATTTATTAAGGTTGCTAGTTTATTGAACACTTATAATCTTTAAATTACTACAACGCTAAGATAATTATTATAGGATTACTGAAAACAGCAGAATTGAACTACATATCATTAAACCTTTTGCACTGACATACTAATACAAGACAATTTTTAGCTAAACTTGCACTCAAGGCGTTGTCTATTCTGCAATGTCTACTCCGATATCCCTTTTTAGTGAAAAATGATTTGTAGTGCATCTAATGAGAAGCTTTCAATTTGGAATAATTTTTAAATAACTGTTACTTTTGAAGCATAATGGAAGCAACTGAATAATAAAACAAAAATTTAAAATAACTTTGTCATGTTAATGGCAATAATTTTTATTATTTTTTATTATTTACTGCTGCTTACTGTTTTCCGTCACAATACATACAATACATAGTACATCTACGGATAAAATCAAAGTAGGAAACACTTGATTGGTGATCTACCTGTTATACTTACTGCTTCGCTTCCTAAGTGCTCCTTCATTTAATGATTTGTCAAATATTGTTAATTAATTATTAAGTTATTTGGGATTTAAACTGCAGTAAGTACATCGGTTGAGTGAGTTGGCCTGATTTGTTAGATATTGCCGAACAAAAATAGGTGACTCGAACTGAATTAAATAAACTTGTCTACTGATTTGATTTCACATCCAAAAAGGTTTTTGATAGTTTCTGTAACTGCACTTGGTAAATATAAAAATATAATCATGACTTTTAAATTTTTTCTGTTAACTCTGATTTGATAGAAGTAAATTGTCAAACTTTTAAGATACTAAATTGAAAGCGATCGATGTCTTTTAGAATTATGCTAAATTATTTCATCAATATTAACAGGTCGAGGTTTAAAAATTTTTTTAAGAATTTATCACAAGTAGAACTAAAAAATTGTTATTTAACACAGTTTTAAAATTCTTAAAGCAAAACAAAAAGCCAAATATACTAGAACTGCTTACTAATAATGCTTTGATTATAGAGACCAATTAAATTAAAAAATGATGTTAAAATTTACTACCAGAATTCTCTTCCAGGAAACTTTTCCATCAGCAAATAAAGCTCTGTATGCCTTGTCAAAACACTTTTCTATTCCAGATATATTAAATTCATCAAACAGTTTGCTGATAATCCTGATGTTTTCTTTCTCCGTAGACCTGAGCAAATTTCTCACTACAATTTACAATCTTATAAAATTATCTACCACAGAAGCAAGTTATTGATTATGTGTGTTTTGACTGAATCAAAACATCTACCTTGTACAGTGAGCAATTTAGCAAACTTTTCATCAACATTCGAAGGAATTTTTCCATTTAATAAGTATTTATTTAATACTTCTTTTTTTATACCCATTTAAACCTCTTGTATTTAATCTACGACAAACAAAAAAAGGTTTTCTCTTATAAAGATTTAAGCGTTTTGGTGTAGGTTTTGTTTATAGCTCCACCGAAACTGCTAAAACAATTTTCAACTGTTACGCATACAATTGCTGTCTTCTTAGACACTTTTCAGCTACATAACATTTGTCAAGATTATCTCAGTCATACTTTTAGAAAGTAAACTTGACAGTAGAGGTCTAGTTCCACTGCAATTAGTATTTTGAAAGAACTCAGCAGAGTGATAATCAAGACCGGCCAGCATATCGATCAAGAATGACTAACATATATTTTTTCTATATATACTGCAATTTGGATACAAAGCAATTAAGTAAAACTTCAGAGAATGGAGTCTAGTAGAGTAAGACAGCAAATGTAAATAAAATTTTTCCATGATCGTCACAGTGGTAGTGCCCTAGAAATGTTCATTTGTCTATTAATTGATAAGAATTAATTATTTATATAAGTATATTATGCAAACCTGTGAGTAATTATTATTGCAAAACTGCCCATAAAAGTCTGCAGCACATATGCAGCATTGCTAGACCTATACTATAATAAAATGGCAAATTTGATGTTTTACATCTTCTTAAACTATCCATCTCTACAAAGAAATATATTGCCCATACTCACCTCTACACTGGCGGATGCCTTGTGATATGGTAATGTACTGCTACAAATACATACAAAAAACTCTCAACCTGCTGGCCTTCAATTAGGATAGTAGAAGAGAATGAGTCATAAACCTGGGTTGAAACACAAAAACGTAGTCAGCCAACTTTCTCCAAAAATGAAGTGGTCAGCAAAATAGATTGAGCAAATACAGTCTCGGGTCTTCTAGTGGTTCACAAGCATTGAAGTGAAGACAAAACCTAAATCGACTCTTTGCTGGTGTGGTGCAGAAAATGAGCACATCCGGCAGCACTGCCTTTGCTAGAAAAGCTATGGCTGAAACAATGGCTATGGCCTGCAATGGTATCGCCAAAGACTCATTGCCCTTAGACCCTCAACATTTATCAAACGGGCAAGGTATAAATTAATTGCTGCTATCACAAATAATGAGGAAACTAAGTACCCAATAATCAGAACTTATGTGGCAACCTAAAATTTGTTCCAAAACCTAGAAAAAGTAAGGTCTGACTCAACCCACGCGACAGGTTATACAGATGCTTCTGAATCTACTTTCAAAACCTTGAATCAGAGATGAGGGAGTTCTTACCCAAGCCAAGGATACTGTTCTGAAACTGTTCTGTCACAGATGCATGTCTTGAACCATTTTGAACTGGGCCGATGCCAGTTCTTACAGCAACAGCAAAGAAGCTGGTCAAACGTTGCGAAGTGTGTCCAACTGTGAAGCACAGTGGAACAAAAATTGCCGAAGGGTAGCAGAGGCTGTATGCCAGACCAAACCAAAAATTGGCAGAGGACTTGGTAGGTCCTCAAACAACAAAACAGAAATCAGCAAATGGGTAATTGTGCTGATATACCATTTTACTCAAGGGTAAGATTAACTTACTCATTTGGAAGTTATTGCGTCAGTAATAGCCAACACCTTGAATAGTTTGTCTGCTACATAGTCTTACCAGAACAGATCAATATGCAGCAAGGAACACAGTTTAGAAGCTAATAAATTACAGAGCTGTGCTAATCATCTTTTGTGGAGAAGTCACACCGCTTCCAATATCACCCTAGGTCAAACAGAGTAGTGGAGTGAAATGACATGAAGCTGGTGACTCTTCAGAGCACTGCTATTGAACTGAAGCCAAGGGAAATAGAATGCATCACTTCCTCAGTTGCTGAGGGGGTACTAATGTATGCTATACAGCAAGGGTGAAGGAAAACATGCTTATGCTAGGGCAGAGCTACAAATTACAAATGAGCCAAAAATTCTACTAAACTTCATAGATTTATACCCAACTCACGAAAATGTAGTAGACATGCTAAGGAAGCAGGAGGAAATAAAGAGCGTGCTTAGCCAAGCACAAATTCAGATGAAACCTAAAAATAGGTAGATGCCACTACGTTTTTGTCTCTGACTGAGTTTGGATAGTAAGCAAAAAAAGACAAGGAAAAGGAAACTCTAGGCTGCGAACCATATTTTTGAAGCCTTAGCTGAAAGTAAATGTCTGGCCAAACCACACACATTTGTTAGAGTGGCAAGGTCAGTTGTTTATCTAAAGCAAGGGCCGGCTCAAGAAGTGTCACCATGCATGCATAAAATAGTCAGGTTGAGCTCTAACTGCAGTAGAGCTTATAAGGGCCCAAACATAAAACTGGCAAAACAGTTATAAAAGAACAAAAAAAGTATAGCCTGAAATAGAAATAGAGTTGTCGCTTCTGGAGCTAGACATTAATGATTTTTTGGAGTAAAGCTCCAGCAGGAAACAGAGGGAAAAACGCTGATGCTAGCTCTTGAGACACCGGAAGAAAATTATTGCAAAGTTCTGGAACATTTGGATTGATCAGTGAGTCTGGTAAAGTTGGCACCAGCAGTAGTATAGAACAGCCCTTGGCCAGCCAGCTAAACTGACTCAGAAATTAGATCGCTGTGTAAATCGGGCGTGTCTGAAAGTAACAAGGGCCAATCCTGCGTAATGTGATTCAAAGAATACAATGAAATCAGAAAGGCTCTAAAACAAATGACCAAAACAAAACTCCATTTTGTGAAAATTCCCTTTTCTCAAGGATTACTACCAAATCTATAGATATACTATCTATAATCGATAGGATTACTACCAAGCTCAATCTTTGCAATACACTTCACTATATGCAAATGCCCACTAACTTTCCCAGTATGAACTCCCATAAGATAAGCTTAACAATTATATCGATGATATTTTTCTAGTGATGTATTTAGCTGGGAACACCAAAGGCAGGAGATTACAAATGGTTGAAGAACCTCTTAGATTTGATCGAGTGGTTTGGGGTGTAGTATATAAAAGCACAGCTTCAGCTACATGTAACTTGTATAACGTAGCAGAAAAGGTCTATACCAGAGATAAAGAATGCCTAGATAAGACTGGCTCTGATAATATTGATTAATTTGCTTTAAATAGGTGACGAACGTTCCTGCTGAGCCACACTTGACCATTACTTGAACCTTGGCTTTGGATCAGCTCAATAACAGAAATAAACGAATCACAGTAATGCATATGATCACTTGCAAACATGTATGTGTATGTATTATGATACTTTCAGTTAACGATGTCAGCGGATTAGTAAAATATACATATATTCCTATAAAATTAATTTACACTGACACCATGTTTGTTTTGCTTCTTTTAACTCAATTCCATCTTTGTACAACATGTAAAACTTTATCCAATTATTAAGAATGTTTTGTGTATATATACATACTGTATATATACATACTGTATATATATATATATATATATATATAAGCATCAAAGCATATGCAGCCTCCATGGCCATCTCAGATAAGTTGCTAGCTGAATTTCAATCGGCTGCTCTTACAACGGACCTACGCCCTGATGATGAGGAAATTGACTGGCACACGAAACCTCTTCATGGTGCTTACCACCAACAAATATCTAAGGTTGGCGATCTTCACCAGACATATATGTGGCTGAACAAAGGAAACCTAACCTCCAATACAGAGTCGCTAATCATGGCAGCCCAGGAGCAAGTGCTCCCAACTAGGCAACTCCAAACGAAAATCTATCACACTAGAGACGATCCTAGATGCAGACTGTGCAAAGATGCACCTGAGACCATCCAACACATCATCAGTGGATGCAAGCAGCTAGCAGGGAACGCATACACTGAGTGGCATAATCATGTCACAGGTGTTGTGTATAGAAGTCTATGTGATGAGTATGGCCTTAATAAAACACAACACTGGTGGGAAGCTCCTGGTAAGGTCAATGAAAATGACCGCGCTAAGATCCTCTGGGACTTCTACATCCAAACTGACAAGCATGTCCTAACAAACCAACCAGATATAGTGGTGGTAGACAAGGAGAACAAGAGGGCTACTATAATAGATATAGCAGTACCCAATGACTACAATATAGCCAGCAAAAAAAAGAAAAGGTAGAGAAATATCTCCCTCTTGGAGAAGAGATTGAAAAATGCTGGAATGTAAGAACAACTGTAATCCCAGTAGTCATTGGGGCACTGGGCGCAATAACACCGGCGCATAAAATGTGGCTTGCCCAAATACCAACAAAAATCAACTCAGGTGAGTTGCAGAAAAGTGCGCTATTGGGAACAGCTAAGATCTTGAGGTGAGTGCTCAAACTCCCAGGTCTCTGATAGGAGACCCGAAATAGAGCAGAATTTACCACCCATACGGGGTATCCGGGGTGAGAAAACAATTTTATATATATATATATATAGATAGATATATGTATATATATATATATATATGTATCTAGATAGATATATGTATGTATATATATATATATATATATATATATATATATATATAATATATATATAATAATATATATATATATATATATATATATATATATATATATATATATATATATATATAGTATATGTGGTTTACACTGTAAAGTAAAGTGCTCAATAATTGAGTCAATTAGAGCTGTGTATGAAGTTTATTAAAAACTACAGGCTAAAATCATTACTACTATTAGTTTCATGCAATCGTGTTGCAATCTTCAGGTAGAAATCATCTTTTTTCTACCTGAAGATTGCAACACGATTGCATGAAACTAATAGTAGTAATGATTTTAACCTGTAGTTTTTAATAAACTTCATATATATATATATATATATATATATATATATATATATATACATACTGTATATATATCCGGGGTGAGAAAACAATTTTATATATATATATATGTATATAGATAGATATATATATATATATATATATATATAATATATATATATATATATATATATATATATATATATATAATATATATATACATACATACTGTATATATATATACACACTGTATATATATATAAACAATTGTTGTGGATTCAAACATTATATTTATGATTATTTACATTTATGTATTACATTTTTGTTATAAAATTTGTTTATGTTATAACAGGTAAAGCATCTAGATTCTTAAACATATCAATACTGAACTGTCTAGAATCTAGATTTCTTGTACAATATTAAATATTAAATATTAAATATTAAATATTAAATAAAAACACATTTGGTATAAACATCCACAATTGACAAAGTAGAAGTTATTAACCATTTAAATGGCAGATATCGATAGTACGTTTAGTTGTTTGTCTTTCCGGAGAGAATGTCGGTTTTGTTGTAGATATTAGTTGTAGATATTAGATATTAGAAATGGTAAATGATGTGGGTTGTTGAAAACACCAAGTTCATTTTGGAGTATGCTTGGTAATTACTTAAAACTCACATAGTTAGTTAGTTATTTTTATCATGTAACAATGAGCTTTTCTAGTTTGAAATTAAAAAAAAGTTTGAAATATAATATATATGATCTAAATTACAGACTAAAGCTATTTTAAATCTTTAACAGCAAATTATGATCAGAATTTGTTACACACACATTTTCATTAATATTTTACAAAATTATTTTCAATCAAATGAGAACATATCATTTATCGTTGGCAGCTTGGCATTTTTTATTTTATGTAAAACAAAGATTCTTCATTGAAAAAGTTTTCATGAATTTCTGCAATAAATTTGATTTTTTACACATAATTATCAGTTTTATACTCTTTCATAGCTTGGCTTTTTATCTGCTACTTTTTGACCCAATTTATTTTAATTATTAGTAACTAGTAGTCATCATGCAATTATCTAATAGATGTAATTATCTGCTGAACCCAGCTACTTTACACAATGGCATGGTTCATATCAAAGTTTGATGATAGCATTCCAGGTGAACAGATTACATAAATTTGCTCTATTACTTTTCAAAAATTTTTCAAATTAGTCTTACAAAAAAAATTTATTCAAAAAAATTGATAAAGCAGCATATATTGGTACTTTCAAATGTTAGTTCTTGCTTAATTATCATCTTTTACAAAGAACTGTTATTTTTAATGCAGCAAATATGGTGGTGAAACTCATAACATTATGGTTTAAAATAAACCGTCACATCACTTATGACATGCAGATTGATAAATCTGAAGCTCGGTTTCTACTCTAAACTCGTTTGTACAATCTCCTATTAGACACCAAAAATATCCACATTCACTACAAACTCCTCTTGTCTTCTTTACGTCTCTTTCCTTCCTTACATTTTTACAGTTTTGACATGGAATCAAAGACTTATCAGAACATGGGCATTGTCAAACAGATTTTCCCACAGTTCTCAATGAGGCACCAAATATTTTTAAGTCTTTCATATGAAAAATTCGAGTGTCTCTGCTTTTAGTTGTTTGCAGAAGAAGTAGCGTACATTTCCAATGCATGGAGAGTCTTTTGGGCTATGGTGATACCTTTGATGGCAAGTTATAGCATACCTTGTTCTTTGTTTAGAGCGATTAGAGTACATGTAAATGTACATCAGGCAATTCTCACATTGATATTTTTATTTGTAGGTAATCGGAATAGCTGTGCCACACGCGCAGTCAGATTTAGTTGCGAGAGTCATAAGGTTTTCTGACTCGGCAAGTTTGTTAATTATTACCCATCTTAGATTCATTAATTGCTGATGACGATACACCATTGTTCTGTCTTTTGAAACAAACTCGCACTTTGGAATTGCACAAAGACAATGTTTGTATAAATGGCATTTGTGTGACTTGCCACCCTGGATGCGGATCAATACACCGCACTGTCATTTTTTAATTACTCTCTCTTTTAGTTCCAAACTTTTATCGGTCAAATAATCTTGAGTAACATTTTTGGAAATACTTTCAACTGACTGTTTCCACTGTATTGGTAGCATTTCATTTTTTGAGACTGTCTACAACTAGAATTGTTCAGTTTTGCTAAAGAAGGTGTTAACCTTTTTTGAACCGTTCCCGTAATTTGTCGGGTGAAGAGCATAGTCTCAGCGTACCGAACCTGTGTATGCCCGACGGATCTGATTCTTTGATAGGTATTTTTTAAATTCATTTTATTTATTTTGAAAACGGCACTAAAATTTTTAATTAATAGTTGGTGAAGTTTTAAAAGACATCATACTATTATTTTGGGGCTATAATTAGTCCCTTATACGCATGTGCAACAAGAATGCATTGCAAAAAATTCATCGTCCTTTACGGAAAGCTATTCATCATGAACGGATGCGATTGTTCAAGCGCTGCTAAAAAGATTCGTTTACAGGAAGATATCAAGAAGAATGTGAGGAAGATGATGAAAGTGTTACATACTTCTGTTTTCAATTAGACTTTGGCTTCTTTTTCAAGCGGCTGACAGAAGTTTTGTTATTCATTCAATTCATCATTATAACCTATAAAGAAGGTTTAAAAAATAATTGTTTAAAGCAATTGTTTGGGAGCATTATGATAAATGCATATGTGCACACAACTCACGAAAACTATTCATCATCGGCCGTAACCAAACCCTTGTACCGAAATCCCATCAAAAACTTTAACCATATTTGTGTAGAGTTGTTTAAGTATAATAATGACACAAAACACATATAAACCTATTTAAATATGTTACCAAGTTTTGGAAAAGTTGAGACAATATCCTAAAACTTACCCATCTGATCGGATAATACATAACTAGACAGATTAATTTGGCCTAAAATCGCCATTAAAACCCGACAAGCCTTTTTTAATCAAAATTAAGACTGGCAAACAAAACGCCAATAAAGCCGTGCAGCAAATAGTAGAACTATTAAGCCGTGCACATTTCATGAGAAAAACGTACACGTTTTACCAATCTATGGCATTGTCGAATCGCTGAAGGTTTCTGCAATTAACGTAGAAGTACTGAAAGGTAATCGTTATTTTTTGCCAATTTTATTATTCGATTTAATTATTCGACTTTATAAGATTGTTATAAGATTTAATTGTAAGAATAATCATTCGAATTTACAAGATCAAAGTATATAGTTACCGATGGTGTGATATATGTTACTGTTATTAATTTTCTAAAGATTTTTGTTATGGCTATTGAGCTATAAGGGATTGTGACAATTATGAGATAATAGTTTATGGCTATAGCAATCCTTTTGCTTATAACAATTCTGTTTACATCTGAAGCAAGATAGCCATATAGCACTCTATTGTATTTTTACCATATACTAAGCTAATATTTATAAAGCTACTTTTGGTTCCATATAAATACCCACAACATCTTCAGTTAAAGTTGTGTGTTTCCATCAGTGAATAAACTACATTACAATCTACACTACTTTAGGCTTCAATTCTTTACAAGAATACAACAATTTTGTTGATGATAATGCGGCTGTGCCCAATATCAAGGTACTGCCAAGCCATTTTTAATATCTGCAAAATTAAGTAATAGGCCTACATTTTCTTTATAGATATACAGCTATTTTTATGACAACCAACTAAAATCTGTTAAGATTTTTAAACTCAGCATATTTTTTTGCATGTAAATTCAGATATCTAAATAAATACCGCAACTTTTTGATATTGGCGGCTATGACGTTTTGAAGTGTAAACAAATTTATTTAAATTTCATAGGTTTTCGTTTTTCAAACTTTAACGTAAAACGCAAGTTTTCTCATAACTATGTTTTCGCACTAATGGTAAACATGCATTCAGTTTATTGACCATAAAATCAGCTGTAATTAAGCTGGAATCAAATTTTTGTTTGCAAAATAACTGAGAATTGTCTCCTTCTGCTAGTGTAGATAACTCTAAATCTCACCCACCCGACTTAACCATGGTTTCTCTGACATGACCCATTTTTTTATTT
The DNA here is from genome assembly GCF_963576615.1 of Watersipora subatra. Classification (NCBI taxonomy): domain Eukaryota; kingdom Metazoa; phylum Bryozoa; class Gymnolaemata; order Cheilostomatida; family Watersiporidae; genus Watersipora; species Watersipora subatra. The sequence goes on along the minus strand of NC_088718.1, from coordinate 33,956,554 downwards.
TGCTCCAGTTTGCAAAAAACTTCCAGACACAGGTGAATGCTAATGCTTGCTTTTTGTTACAGATACTGTCAAAACCATTCTACATTCAACACAACCAACTTTCAAACTGTGTATATATTACACAGCAGCTTGCCATTTTACTTCTAATACTGCATTTCTCCTATTGCAGGGGAGAGATATAAACATATAATCTTTTCCTTTCATTATTGCTGTTTTTTGTACATAATAACACCCCGCACGTTACAGCTACCATTGCAGCTACCATTGCAGTTCTCCTATTGCACTGCATTGCCATTTGACTGCTAGTATTGCATTTCTCAACCAGCAGTACCCTTTCTCTTTTCCAATATCACTTTGGTCATGGGCTGTATGACAAGGGAATTTCTAGTCTAAAATAACTGAAATTCCTCTTTCAAAAGATATGTATAATTTCTTTCGTTGTTGCAAAATAGGTAGCTTGCAATATACAGTTGAGTATATACAATTTGGGTGCCAAAGAAGTTTAATTTAAATGCTGATAAAAAACATATTCAACAATTATATATGATTTTAAAAACTGGAACCTAGTTGAAGCTTTATTAATTTAATTTCCACAGTATATACAGACATAAATCGTATACTTTAACGGTTTTGTTAAAGATGCAAAGCTATAAGCATTTTCATGGTACACTAATTTTAAACAAACTAACCCTCAAAGAATTCATGTGTATTTAAATCTTAGTTTTATTCAGTGAGATATGACGCTTTACCCATGAGTCAAATTTTGATATTTTTCTGTTGATATCTGCAAAGCTTTTATCTTTGGTTTGGTTAAAGTGTTGAGCTAGTTCTTCAATCATTGTTAAATGTTGAAGTCAAGTCGTTATGGTTAAACAAACAAGTTCCATGTTCTAAAATTATATCTTACAGAGCTCATGCGGTTTAAAACCGTAGTACAAATAATCCCACTCAAAACCATTAAGCAACTTTTTGTTTGGGTAATTATTGAAGCACCTGTTCAATGAACGAAATGTGGAAGTTCAATTTGTATAAAAGGCCACCAGTGGTGATGAAAATGACATAGCCTTAAAAGTAACTTCTGCTACTAGGTATGCCTCTATTTATTGACCTTCCTTTGCTACTGAGCTTAAACATGTCCATTCAATGTTACATAAGCGATGTGTGTGCAGCGTCGCTCTTAAAACTGGTTTTGCCCATGATCACTGCAATTAGAGTATGAGTTGCCCAGACTTGCACTCTGTACTCGAAGTCATGCTCACATGTGTGCACGCTTTCATGCACACATGGACACACACATTTTGCTGTCCCGTTAAAATAAAAGCTCAAATGTTATGTATTCTCTAAATTTTCTCAGTAATAATATGAGTAGTACAACAAATTTGGATGAGAATATAATTTTAGTACCAAGAGTCACATACCTGAAGTCTTCTCCCAACTCTGTTGACAGTATCTGTTTAAAATTAATTTGTATAGAGGAAACCAGTAGAGCTTTGAAAGCTATATATTTGCACCTACATTTGCATGGTAACTGAAGTCTTTTAAAATAATAACATAAAATAAATTATACCTAATGTATATATAAGCTATATACTGTACTGTATCTATATGAAACACATGGTTTGTGTGTTTGTTCTTCGTCTGTCCAGTTACAACAGTAAAGTTTTTGCAACGCAAAATTACCTTCGTATTTGACTTGATACCTGCAACAATCAAATCGCAACTCTACTAACAAGGGTGCGCAATCTCAAGGCTAAGCCGCTCTTATCACACCCATCGCTCTTACCATATACTGTACATATATCCTTTTTGCAATCGCACATTCTAGATGTGCACTTTTGATTATTAATTAATACAGTGAAACCTCCAATAATGATGTCTCTGCTATACATTTATTTTGTCTCAAAAAGAGGAACACAATGTTTTTCTATCCTTCCCGAACAAATATAAAGAAATTTTCAGGTTTTTTTCGACAAAAAAAATTCTATCGATTTTAAAATTTGGCAAAAAAGTTAAAAAATAAAGCATCACTTTTTAATTTAACATCACCTCTATTTAACTGCCACTCTGACTTTAATCTTTACAAACTCATAATAGCAAATGATCAGTAGAAAAATATCAACAAAATCATACTAGTAATGGCTCACTTACATCAATAATAATTAATTCTCTTGTTGTCCAACTCCAAGGAGTTTGGTTTTTTGTTTCATCTAAACATTGAAAGCGACAGCATTGAAATAAATAATAGCTGCATTAAGCTAATAATAGCAGTTTCTTGTTTAGTGTGGTTTAGATGCCTTGACTTAGGTAAAAAATAGTTTACATTTACATTGGTATATGAACGATTAATTTAGGCTACAAGTGGTTCTCAACTAGCGTGCGGCTAAAAGTTTATTATTATTTGTGCGAAATGCAATGCACAAACATTTTGCTCTACTAAAAAAATTCTTTGAACGCTAATACTGCCTATTTCAGAGCAGAACCAAAAATTATGGTCAAAAGACACTGTGGTAGGTATGGAAAAATCAAATATGCCCCTTCATCAAAACTTACAATCAAATTGCAACTGGCCAAGCGAACTGTGCAAATATCTTTCTTTCGAAAATGTTAGTTTTTGTTTCTTCATGTATTATAAGTATGGTTTCTTTATGGCATTTGTAAATGAACATATTTTTTAGCATTTGATAAAGTATCATTAAAAAACTTTATAGCATATTATTTGATAGCATAATTGTGGTAGTATGATCGTACAATGGGTCAACACTCGTAACTTCTCTTCTATTGCACACAAAAAACTAGTTTTGGCTGAAAACTGAGACAAACATATTAATGAGTGCAATGGGTTTTTATGCAACATTGTTAAAATATGCTTTCAATGTTGAAATAAAACAAAAATGGAAACTCTCAACAAATTGCAAAGCTGGACACAATTTCAATGAGAGCGATAAATATTAACTGTTGCATAAAGACATTTGTCGGCTTTAAAATGCATGTTTATTGAGAGTTCATTGACAAGTTGGAGATAAGTCAGCAAAATTATTGCAGCCAAAAGGGTTGATGTCACTGCACCTAAAGAAAAGGGAAAAACATAGGCGACATTCCCTTTGCCTAAAAAATGGGCAACCAAAAACTTTTATTTGAACGCCATGGTGCTCTATTTTTCAACCCTTCTTTCAAATAAAAGTGGCATTTAAATAAAGGGTAGCGTTGTCTCTTTTAAATAGCTTGTCGGAATTTTGACATGATCAATTTAGGTAATCATTTTAGACGTGAACCGAATGTTGCCTCGTTTTTAGACTCTCCTTGGGGCAGAGCGACTTTAACGTTTTTTTGATGAATAAGTTTGCAACTTACTCTCTACTTTTTGCAGATCTTTGAATGAATATGCATAGGGAGTATAAAATAGTTGTCAAAGATTTTAATGAAAACTTGATATGTTGGAAAAAATCGAATCTTTCCAACTATTGCCAAAATTCTTCTTTTGGAAGGTCGATCTTTCCAAAACAGTTCATATCTCTTGCTTGACCGAGGATGAACTAACTAGGAAGCTGACCGCACTTCATACATCAGCTAGAACCAGAGTGCCAGTGGTGCCGTTGGAGAAGATGCCTACTCAGCTGGTCAACAAGGACCTCATAAAGATATAACGGTTTGTCTGTGATGCCACCTAAACAAATGGATCAAAGTTATACAGAGCAAGCCCTGCACTGGCCCGCTGTGTGGCATTTTCACTAGTATCCAAATGGCAGCACAATTTACAGCACTTTCTCACCTTTGCGTTTCTCTGTTGGGTACAAACTATTTTACGCAGCCAGGTGATGCCACACCAAAGTGTGCATAAACCCGGTCAATGTGGAATGCAAAATAGAAACATATTCTGAAAAAGAGAAGATAGCCTGCCAACCTCTCAATGAGGTCGTGTGTTACCATTCCGATTGCGGCTTACCGGTCATGCAAAAAGCTGGAAGACAAGTCAGTGAGAGTGGGCAGGCACTAGCCTAAGAGTGCATCAACCAAATCACTTGACACTGCTCTTGGTAAGAAGCGGGTCAGCTACCAAGTCGGCTTTGCAACCAAAGGGCGGAGCCAAGCCAAACCTGGGAGCTATATAGGACACTGCAGAAGCGACTGTATATGGTTCATATATGGTCACTCTTGTGACCATTTATGTCAGAAATGAACTTTTTGCTGTGAAATGTATACTCAATTGCCTTGGGCTCAAGTAGTTTGATTTTTAAAAAAGCCAGTCGATGAACTCAATTTGCTCCTTTACATTTGTAGACATTTCACCACCTTCATTGCAGTTCTCCATAAAATCTTAAGTGGTAGTTGGTTATGAAGTTAGACACCTTGTGTAAGTCACGTCATCTCATTCTTGACTTGTAAAATAATTGCTTGATTTAAAGTTTTTGTTTTGCATCATTTTTTTAAAAAACTAGAATAACTATTGAACAGTTTTATCTAAATTAAAATTTAATAAGTTAAGTTACATGTAGTTGTATGAGCTATACCCCAACTCATGTCTCATGACAGTATCAAATTTCATAAATTACAGTCTCATCCTTTTAATAAGACACCTTATTATAGCGCCGAACTGTTGCTCTTTCACAAATAATCATTTTTAGTAAAAATATATTTGGAGTTATTCGTTTTTATTTTATTAATACTTTAGTGAAATTAAAACCATGCACTCCTAATACTGTATGTTTAATATATGCTCGCTAAAGTACCGCTGTAGCTTGCACACATCGGCACTTGCCATTATGTTCGACACAACGTATTATTTAGCAGACGATGGATTGCACCCCAGTTTATAGTGAGCCTTAGCATGGATGAATCACATTTTACTTTTTGACTAGAGATTTGATTAAAGAAAACTAATGTTTTGCTTTGTCACTTTTTGTTTTTGTACTCTATTCTTATAAATTGCACATTTCGAAATTGTTAAATAATGTTGATCTAGTCTTGATAATGTTTTAACTAGGATTTAATAAAATCAATAGCATCAGTGAAGACCTTCCAAAATCAAGTTATAATAGTCAGCAAAAATAAACTTTATAGTGTTGAGAACACTTAAAAACGTTGTAATAGTATAAACAAGTTTTTAATACTGTTTTAAAGTCTTACTGGGCTATTAGCAAAGATTTTGTGTAGTACCACTCCATTTTTGGCAAACCTTTTGACATGTGAGTCTATAGTTTCAAAATATGTTTTTAACTTTGGATGCTGCCCCGTAAATTACATGTCAAATGCAGAGAGTTGTCATTATAGCTCATTAAAAACTTGGCAGCCAGGTATGGTTGTCATCCATGCTCATGGTGAATACTAAGAGAACAGGTGACATATGGCCATCAACGCAGCAGCAAATAGAGTTTTTTCACTGAAAGGTAAATTAGTCAGTGTTACTGCAAATTATTTTTAGTAATAAGGTGGCTTTTCATTTCCATTAATTCATTTATTCTCATTTTGTTTCATTTTTTGCAAAAAATGAAACGAAATGAGGGTGTTACATACATACATACAGTACATGTAAATAGAATCATTAACTAATAAGGGTGACACCGTCGCAAAAACATCAGCAGCGGCTAAAACGAGTGTGGATGATGTAACTCGACAAAAAGAGAAAATGATCTCTTATGTTCAACACTGTTTCAAGAGGATGTACGTAGTAGAAGAGTACAGTGCTTAGTACCTAGGAGTAGAGTTGCCCCGATTTTGGTACCGGAGTCAGAATCGGTGCCGATATGGGCGTTAAGTATCTGAATCGGTATCAGCCAATCTTTTATTAAAATATCTGAAACTTCAGATACTTTTTCCAGATCGACTATTTAGGAAAAAAACATTATTTTAGTCTGATGCACTTATAATGATCATCAGCTGCAAGTTCATCACTCTTACCTAAAAACTTTTGCACCTGCCGCACCATATATTTCATATCTATAGCCTGATCAACATCAACACAACTGAGGAACTATTTTCTTTGGTCAGGACATGATAATAAAATGTGGTATGTTCCAATAACAGCGATAGGATTCATTCCAGCCAATCAGGAATAAGATAACAAAGAAGGGAAACAAGAATGCAGCGTAATATTTCTATTTATTAGCAATGCAAAAGCAATTTGAGCAGACGATGTATAAGATTGTCTATCTTTCTCTTGATCCTGACGATACATGGCTTGTTTGTTGGGTTGTTCTAGTTTGGTTGCGTTGTGAATGCAATTAGTTCATCTTTTTTATCACATTTTTTACACATTTATCTCTATCATCTGTGGCAAGTGAGCCCACTTTAGTATGAATGGCTACATAGATAGTGATAGAAGAAAGAGACTTTTCATGGAGAGAATTGAATCACTAACAGTAATAAAGAGAAACATTGATTTACTCTAAACTCGTACAAGTGCAGATGTTTGTTCCAATATAAAAGATAGACTTCATTATTACAGAAAGAGCTGTACCATTAACAGTAATTACGATTATTAATTACAAATTACAAGAAACATGGAGTGTTTTGTTACTACACGTACGGTATGTCAGTGTGTGAATTTATATATCCCTTTTTCCTATGAATAAATATAAACAAATAGGTAAAATTATATTTATAGTTTCTATAATAAAATGAACAATTTTCTAAGCAACACAAAAGATCTTAATTGGTATGACAATCAGATTATTTTTCAATAAAAATCGGTATGTCGGACATGTATCTGAATCGGCTAGTGAAGTTAGAATCGGGGAATCCCTATAATATAGGAGTTTCTGTGAGTCTTAAAGTATGCAATTTTGTTTAGAGAGCCAGTCAGTTTTGATGACAAAAGACCTTGACCTCTGTTTTTTTAGAAGAACGAGGTTTAGTAATATAGACCAAAATTCCACAGATTACAATAAATGTCGGTAGATAGCAATAGAAAGTATAAGTTATATGAGTAAGGAAAGTCAGCTATTATACATGTATGATAAAATGTGTCTATTATGGTATTCTAAGAGAAAATAGGTGTAATTGCAGTAAGCACTTGCCAGTATGTAGTACGCTTTGGGCTGAGATGCCTCCTGTACATATTTATGTCTGTAGTCTTCTCTGTGCAATCTTTATAACTTTGGAGATATGGACAGCTTACATGTAGCATTCATATTTCTAATTATTATTTACTTATATGTTTGGTAATCCTTGTTTAGAGATTAACACATTGAGAAGATGCGGATATGCAGACTCTGTTTATTTGGGTTCTAGGGAACTCTCTTAACAAATGTCTATTCTTACGCCTCTTCCAATTAAAATCTAATACCATCAGCAGTAGTTGAAACTGACTAATAACAATCCGCTCTTAAAAACAATTTTTTCAAATTCACTATTTTGTATTTCTCCAATAGTCTTTTTAATCATCTCACTTTTTCAGAGTTGCACATTCCTAGTAGTCACCGTGTATACTTTATCATGTATATACACCGGATACATTTAGTTTGTATTTCTTACCTGCAGCTTTGTTTATAGTACTAAATGATGCTGATGTAATATGTCATTGACCAGTTGCTGGAAACTGAAAAAATTAGAAATTGCTCGCAAAGCTACCAAAAGCTCTACAAAGATTACAAACTAAATGCAAATGTTTTCTATGCTGTGTTATTATTAAGCAAAGCATTTTTTTTAGTGAGCCCTTGCTCATGTAGGTATAATTCTAAAAGTGAGTCTCTTATTTACAGCATTGTCTCTGTTTAATATTCTGGGCATAATTATTGCTGCATTTAAGTCGATTATCTATCAATTATGTAAAATGTAGATGATTGAATTTATATATAAAGGATGGTAGTGTAATAGGTGCTCAGGCAATGTGTAGAGTTCGACGAAGAAAGTTGATTTATTCAGAATATTTATACTGTGATACAACAAATGGATCATTGGATAATCAGAATTATAGCACTAGCGCAGAGGAAAGTTGGGCACAGAGTCTAGCATTTTGAATCTGGTTAATGTTTATCAACATCTTTTTAGTTCTCATAAACCTTCTACACATCATAGTTTTGTGTAGAGTGCCTGAAGTCAGAAAGCTAAACTACTTCTGAATCCTAGTATATTTGGCACTGGCTGATATTTTATACGGCTTTTCAAAAACTGCCGACACTGTTTGTTTGTTTGTGAGTGATGAGTACAGCATTGTCTCTGCCGCTTTACAGTCGAATCGAATTTAGCGATTGACAGTCTAAAGGTAGGTGCAGTTACATTCCGATACTGGCAAATTCTGCTAGTTTGCATTGACAGATTCTACGCCGTCCGCAAGCCATTTCATTATCAGACTTCCAAGGTAGCCACAGGCATTGGTAAATGAACAATAGTTAATCTGCTTATTAGCGTGGTTGTTGGAACAGGGCTCACACTGCTAGCACCATGTGTCGTGACTGGAGAAGACTTTGCAGGCTAATGTTTTTTCAATCACCTTTAACAATATTCATGATGTTGATAGTAATCTTCACAGTACGTTGTGCAACAGTTCTCCTTGTTAGAGTCACAACAGAATTAACGAGAAGGAATTTAAAGAAAGAAGACCATCTGTTGATCAAGGAGTCTATATATATTAGAGAAACAACTATTTTGTCTTACTCCACATTTTCAACGACATTGATAGCTATACCTGCTCTTCTCTTGATTAAAAAAAGAAAAACTCTTGCTAGTCATTTTTATGTACATGCAGAGATATGTCAGGAACATTTTCAATCACTTTATGGCATAGTAAATATAATTCTGTATGCATATGTAAACCAAGGATACACACAGAAGGTAAATAACAGGTTACAGACTCTTTGTGCTAATCAAGTTCAGCCCAGCGGATAAGAATTCATTAAAATGGGGCTGTTGTCAGAATGATTCATTACCTTTATTTGTTTTATTATTGTACTAATTGTTGTATTTGATATTTTGATAATATTAAATCATTAACTTGATGTCTCACCTGTTGCAATCTAGAGCATATAGGTTTGTGTCTCACGTGGCAGAGTTTTCTAGGGATTTGCACTCAATCACGTTAGTAAATAATTAAATGTTGGTAATGTTAAATATATTTAGTTATCCACTTTTAGTTAACCACTGCCTCAATTGTTGTTTGAAATAGAAGATTAATTAGAATTGATATAGATAAGTAAATTTATATATATGAATATATAAGTTATATTTTTGTCAATTGAGAGATTATACATATATAATTATGTCTTTTCAAATAAATTAAGTTAGAAAAGAAAACTCTAGACTATTCGAGTTAAGTATATTAAAATTAGAAGAACTTTGACTCAAATTTGCTTGTTGCAGCTATATACAACATTGTTTCGTGCTTTCTTTCCTTTTTTGTGATCATGGTTGTTTTGATGGCAAAAGCGATTGTTTTTTATAAAGAGTGTTTGAATTATAGATGAATTATCCATTAGCTCAAGTGTCATGATCAGCATAGGAAAGAAATACATTTAAACTGTTACCATTTGCTTTCACTTCAGTCATCACTTGATAGCCACATTGCTCCTAGCAAACTGTCTATTGAAATTGTATTTGCTATGATAAGTAAAGAATTTGTAACAAGGTTATTTCACAAAAAGTGGAGAAGTAAAAACTTAAAACACTATAAGGCAAAACTTCACTTTTAAGTGTTACTTTAATGCTCAAAGCCAACTTGATGGTTATCATTCGATATCTGTAAATGTCTGCAAAGGTTTATAAGGTCAATTTGACCTGTATGGGAGGACATTCACATAGTCATCATATCAGTTCATTGCAAATCATCTATAGATTTGATGAGGGAACAGAGCTGCCAATTAAAAAATCCTTCAAACATGGCAACAAAAGACATGTCAGCCAGAAAACAACATGCTCTAAAAATGAGAGCAAATAAAAAAGCCTACATCTTCCAGATAGTTAGAAATTAAGTACTCATTATGCAAAGTTACATATGGTGTTAAACAACACACTCTACCAAAGGAGTGGATCTTTGAAAATACAATTAGTTTAAGCCTCGACATATTTTACCACACAAACTACTTGTCTCAGCAGCACAATGTTTGCTTGGTACTAGTAGACCTTCGAATTTAAAACGATCATGACAAAATATAAAATGGGCAGTTTACAAGCTCAAATGATGGTCTTCCTGAGTACAACAATGACATATACTACTAGCCAATATTGATACTTATTGTGCCAACCATCCTAATACCTTACACATAAATATCGACCGCTTTTACCTTTTGTACACAACTAAAATTTTTAAGAGCTTAACACTCATACCTAATAAGCTACGGTGTACTTTTATAAACTTCTTGGCAGATGCTTAAGAATTTCCACAAATTATGTTTAGCACTTGTACACCTACAACCTCTTTAACACTTGCTCTGTTATGCAATTCTACAGCTTGCACAAAAATCTTTTAATTGAAATTCTGCAATTACTCTCGAAGGTGGTACCATATTGTTGTTTATGAAGTTTAAATATTTAGTTTATTGACAAAAATTTTATTAGCCGTAATCATCTTGACAGTCCAGAACAAAGAAAAACATTTATATAAACAAGCTATGAGTACCAATAAGCAACAAGCTTTCAGAAAGCACAATGAGAAAGCGCTATTGAAACCTGTGCAACTGCTATGATTGCAATACATCTTCAGCAGACCGAATTTAAGTTATTATTATCACAGCTCAACATAAACTTGGTAACTAAATAAGGATAACTTTCATCTATGAATACAAACAGAACAAGCGACCTGAACATCAGTAACACAACATAGAAGGTAATAGAAAATTATTCAGGGTTTCTGATGATGATTGTGTGTAATAGGCAGGCTTTTCATTTGTTTTGTGGCTCTTGAAGGTTACTAACTTGTTGAGCTGTTAAGGCATAAGCAGAATCATTGATTGACAAAGATGGCTCTGACCAATATGAAGCTAAATTATTTTTAAATGAAATGAACAGTCTGAAAAGTGAGTGCTGATTGTGTAGTCGGATTTGAGACATACATTATTTTAGGTAATCATTAGCTCAGAATAACGTAAAAAGAAATAAACCTTTTTTGTTGAATAATATGTCAAGATTATGTATGCATTAAAGGTAGACTCTGCATAGTTTATGTATATATGTGTGGGTTATACTGAGTGCAAAATTAATTAGAGTGAACGTACAGTTTTTATAGCAGCAGATCTAGACCTCAGATTTTATCACTATAAAGGGTTCACCAAAAATATCAAAAGATCATTTCAGATTGTAAAAAAATTATAAGTTGATAGCAACAACGAAAAGAAGTAAAAGTAGAGAAATTTAGCAAATTATATATATATATGTATATATATATATATATATATATATATATATATATATATATATATATATATATATATATATATATATATATATATATATATATGTACATTATATATCAATCTCCATGTTTGTTGTCTGTCGTTACATGTCTGTCTAGCTATAAAAATAAATCTTGAAAGGAAAAGTTCAATTTGTACAGATTTCGAACCCACGAAGTTTGCCGCCACAAGTTTCTAATCGCGCATTGCATTGCTGAGCTATTCAGTTCTTACAATTCCACCGCTCTTACCATATATTGTATATCCTTTTCTCGATTGCACCTGCTAAATGACATACTAATTGATACATTTTGCCCACACATTGTCCCTGATCACTCCGATGTCACTGCTGTAAAATATTTTTGTCTAACTCTGTGAAACGAGATGCTTTTTCCTCTTCACCACACTAGGGAAAATTTGTCTTCTGTCTTACGATACCAACAAAAATATTTTTCAAAATTAAAATTTTGACGATTGGTGTACTAATCACAGCAAAATAACATAAATGTCAATATGCTAATTGCCGAAATACATCCCACAATGCTAGAAAAAGATATATGTTCTTCGCTATCTTAGTTCTGCATTACTTGTTATGATAACAAAGAATTTGCAAACAGATATGTGATAAACTTTTAGGCAAAGGTTTGAAGTTTTGTGAAGGATTATACCGTGCCATTTTCACGGTTACCCACAAGACGAGCAAATCACGAAAACCGAGTTTTTATCTCAGCATACAACGTATATTTACTTGATAAATATATTTGTATTAATACAACAAAGTCCAGCACGTGTACATAAATAGTAAACAGTATGGGAATATAGTGTCTACCGTATGCAGGGAGCTGCGCTGCTCTGTCTGCTTTTCCAATCGTCTTTCCTTTTATTTTCTTTGCTCTTTGTTGGCTCCGCTCACTTGCGGTTTCGATTCTCGCCGTAACGTTTTGTGGCTACGTGACCCGCGTCACTCTTATCCTTATTGCCGGCCCAGCCTCCGGGCGAAAGCGGGAGGCCCGGCCTGTCAATCAACCGTCACGCTGGCACCGGCTCTGCTTGCAATGCTCTTCCCTCACACTCTCCTCCCCAGGATTGGCCATGGGGGCCATCCAACCGACGCCGGAAGGAGAGAACATCTGGGCCCAAAGCCGGTGCTTTGTGCTCCTCCTGTTTAAAAACAGAAGTACTCTTGCACGCCATTTTTATGCACATAGCTATATACGCCAGGGACATTCTTCAATCATTTTATGGCATAGGAAATATTATTCTTTACTCATATGTAAACCAAGGATACTCACAGAAAATAAATAATAGGTTACAGACTCTTTGTGCTAACCAAGTTCAGCCCAGCGGATAATCATCTATCAATACGGTGTTGTTTGAATGTTTCATGAGTTGTATTTGTTTGTGTCATTGTACTCATTGTTGTATATGATATTCTGATTATATTAACTTATTAACTTGTTGTATCATATGTTACAATTTAGAACATTGAGGTTTGTGCCTCTCATGACAGAGCTCTTTAGAGACTTGCGTTCAATCACGTTAGTAAAGGATTAAATGTTGGTAATGTTAAATATATTTATTCATACACTTTTAATTTTTAATCATTGATAGCTATACCTATTTTTCTTCTGATCGATAATAAAAAACTGTTGCTAATCATTTTTATGTACAGAGCTATGTCAGGGACATTCTTCAATCATTTTATGGCATCGGAAATATTAATCTGTACGCATATAATGTACATCACGGATACATACATCAGGTAAAGATTAGGCTACAGGCTTTGTGTGCTATCCAAGTTCACCCCAGCAAACAAGAATTCACATCATATACGTGCTGATTGGTGATTTTTGTCTTTTAGAAGTGTAAAAATTGCACTCAGGCTGCCTAAGGGTTTGTGCAGAAATGCTAATATAGCACAAAGCGACAGACTACACATGGGACTAGCTGGTTTATTGGCAACAGTCACTTTTGCTAACATTTTTATAGGTTTGCAAAGAAAAATAGATAAAGCTTTGTAATAACGATATGAAATGTGATACACCATGATTTTTGAAATTTTTATGGTGTTTAAAACTATAGATTTTGGCACTTGGCATTGTTTTGCAATATGGCGCACTTTGAATACATGTATGACTCGTATAACTCAGATTTTATCGCAGCATTTGCACTCAGCCAGAATTTAATTTGACTTTTAGCAACTTTAAGCCCTAACCCAAAGTCTGAGAAGTGGTCTTTGCAGGAAAGAGTCTGATTTTTTCAAATTACTGAAGATAGGGCACTGAAAGAAGTCCATTTTGAGAATTTGTCAAAAACAGTTCAGGTTTTATTAATTAAGACAACCATCTATAAAAGATAGAAAAAACTGGAACTAATGTCATTGAAAAAAGAGGAATCTAATTTTTCTGTATTGTTTACTGCATAATTAATACTATGATATAAATATATACATGTAGATGATTAAACCTTTCAATGAAGGAAGTTGTTGTTAGCTACACTGCGAGACTGCAGCATAAGTATAACTGCAGTATAGAAAAGCTGAAAAGAGTTGTGCGAGTATAAGCTGTCTGTAGGAGTTGTAGCCTCTAAAGTTGTTAGTTCATTTAGACATCTAGCCATCTAGAAGTTAGTAGCAGCAGAACTGAGTGAGCATGTCACAGTCAGTTTTTCATATTCTTTTTGCTAATACACCTTTTAATTGGTTACACAGTACTGTTGGGAAAAACAAACCAACAAATTATTTTACCTTGACTCTGGTCCATTGTAAAACAAAGTTGCTATTGTCGATTACAATATTTTTAGGATTCAACACAGGGAACTTTTATTATCATTTTTAGGCAATTTATTTCTGTTAGTAAATTGCGGTTGCAAAAAAATAAAGCGCAAGCTCTTTGCAATTATTTTGCAACTCACTGTTGTGAATATTATTTTGTTTATATCTTGGTATTAAAAATGTTATGAAATTGTCTATGTAACCTCCTTAACCTGCGTCACCTCTGAATGTTAGTGAGCAATAAAAAATATTAGAGTTGCTACATACTGGTTGCTCACATGTTGGTTGATACGATGAAGAAATTGCTAATGACCATAAAACATTCTTTTCACTGCCACCTCTATCAGGTATCAGTTTTATTAGTCGCGGCAAACTAGTTAAACTAGTTTAAATGCTAAACAAATTCCGTTTATCAAAGTTCAAATATCAAAGTTCAAATACTAAACTTGTGAATAGTTTTTTGTATTTAACTGTTGGTGTATACCAACTGTTAAATACAAGATATACAGTTGGTGATAAAACTTGCAGCAAGCATTCCATAGCATACCAAAACATGACAACAAACATTGCTATGATTCCTGTTTATTATTTTACTATTTAAAAACAAAAATAGGTAAATTTCGCAATTCAAAAAAGCACAAATTTAACTTTATGTTATATGATAAACTGTTAAATATACATCATTTCAGAAATGAAACAGAGCGAATTAGGCTAATTGCAGCTATACTGTCACGACATGATTCTGTGATCATACCTGCCAACTCTCACGCATTGGGCGTGAGACTCACGCAATCACCCCAAAGAAAAAATGAAAATGCGTGAGAAATGCGTGAGATTTTTGCCTCAATTTCCACTATTTTATATATACTATCATTGATACATCAATTGCCCCAAAACCAAATCTCACGCATTGCCCCACTCTTGGGTTGGCAGGTCTGTCTGTGATGGTCAAACAATAATCAGTTGGTATAACGTATAACAATTTTACCTATCGCCCATAGACGTAATGGGCTTTTGTTTGATGGGTTTTGAGTTTTAGCTCAGTTTTAAATTCATGATTGCAACAAGTAATCAAGTGCCTTACTTATTGCTTTATTGCTAATAAATCAGTTATGATTCAACCTTCCAGATAAGTAAAGTCTCAGTTCCAAAATAATAATCACAGTTCCAAATAAGAATCAGAGTTTTCGGGATTTTTAAAAACCCTATAATAACATCAAATTATTACATGATGAAAAACTATTTAAAATACTGACGTTTCCTGATGAAATCTCTCAACTTTTGACTTTGGTGACGATTTACAACGTGAATAATCCGTTCCGAAAACGTTTCACGTTATAGTATAGGATGTTCACGTTACAAACACGTGCAAATGGCCTAATGTGATAAAATACGTAGAATGCGACAACTTGCACCGGTTTGACGCTTTTTATCGGTTGAAAGTCTCAAAGTAACGCTATGCAAAACCGGCATAAATTTCGTGAAATTATGTCGCAACAAGAGTTAATTTGCCGTTATGTAGTCGCGGAACGTATATACGTTTGTGCAGGTAAGAATGTCAACAATAATTCAAATGGCATGGTGTTGCAGGCCCACAGCGATTCATGTTCAGTTGTTTTACTTGCTGTTCGGAGCAGACTCGAAAAAGCTAGGTATTCGCGTGAGTTTAATTTTGCATAATTGAAGAAATTATTGTTCATGTCAATGAAAATTTAGCGCTTTGCACTTGTTGCGAAGTTTTTTTTAATTTTAGTATTTAATAACAGTTATGTGAACATGTACAGCAAGTCAACCAAGCATGAAATGATGGAGATTATGCGACCACAACCACTAGTAACTTTTATTAGGATATAGGTAAATGAATTAAAATTAAATAAACGTAAATGAATAAGATTGGCTTGCTAGCTTTAGATATATACAGAATAATTCATTACGCTTTTGGGCTTTGCATGGATATTTACTAAAATCGAAATTAATAAATCGAATAAAAATTATTTCGTGCTCCTTTCCCTTGTTGGCCTCCCTTGTTACCACTAAAGTGAAACCAGGAGTTATTTTGCATTTTACTATGATTACGCTTGCACCAGTCTATTAAGTAAAACTATAATTCTATCGTAAAATGAAAAAGCCTCGATTTTGTTTGAATTCAATAATGTTCAGATTAAATCACAGACCATTAATAACATTTAAATGTTCATTTCGAAATGAACATTTCGAACATTTCAGTCTGTGCTAACATGCTATTAAATACATTTTTGTTTTACCTGACGGAGACGAAGAAATGTTTTGCGTTTCTGACACATAACTTTAAAAACGTTTTTGAGTTTACCTAAATCGAATTCCAGATTTAGGGCATTCGGTCTCTTTGTATGCAAAGGCGAATGATGCCAATTACTCTTGATTTAGGCATCCTATGTAAAAATTTTAAAGTTTTACAGTTTTATCAAGAGTTTATAGAGCAGCCAAGAATAAGACTTTTTTATTTGGTTGTTTTATTCATATTTGAACTAGTTTATGAAAAAATAAAAATTCCAATAATAATGTCGTTGAAGTTTATGTTTGACTAGCCACTTGCAAGTGGGTTCTGTGTACAAGTTATCTAATACAAAAATAATAGCTTCCATGCGCAACTGTTATTGCTATAAGCAATGTACCTGGTTGCCCAGTGTGGATTTTAATATTCAGGCTTTAAGCATAAAGAGGCAGAGAACAATAAAATACAGTTAATAATATCAAGTGTAATGCTTAAATGAGTTAACAATAATAAGTTATCCAAACAGTTACATTTCTAAATGCAAAATGTAGATTATGTACATATGCACCAGGCTGTGCACAGATTAATCAATGGTATAATGCTGTTTTTATGAAGATGTAGAAAGTAGTTAGCTTGCTTTATCGTTCAGATGTTCATTGCTCTGCTTCACTAGGCTTCTCTCCCTGTTACTTTCCTTCTTTCTCCCACAACAGTAGACTGCAGTTGTTCATATAGCAAGCTTTGTGAGCTATTCGTCTATTGGCTTTGCATGCGAGCTGGCTTTTTATTACATCGCTAATGGTAGGAAAGCAGGGCTTAGCAAATGCATCGCTATTAAAATTTCATTTTTTGAGCTATAACATTAGCAATATAATATTGGCCAATAATAAAAAGTTGAGTACATTATACTTGAATTTATACCATTACGTTACAGAATAATCAGATAATAATGCATTCATGAGAGTTATCAAAATATTCACTTTTGCGAAGTTTTACGTTATAATAATATAATAGTAATATGAAATTGTAAAAATTACCAGCTGACCAATCACTTGACCAAGCACTCTGCTGGTTGCACAAAGGCTCTAACAACTTGTTATCCCAGCAACAGGTGCGGCGGCTAGCTGGTTAGACTAATAGACACAATATGGACCCTGACATGGAAAATCTTTAGGGTAAAGAGTGGAGTATATTAGAAGGAACTCTCTATATAGCTATGCACAACTACTACAAGTCTTTGAGATGGTTGGGATCCAGCCCTCTAGATGCAACTCTGGCTGGAAAATAAACAAAGATAGGCTAACCAAAACTACTCTAGATGGGATACATTAAGGGGCTAGATCAACAGAAGACAGGAAGAGCTGAAGCAGCACTCAACTTGAACCTGCAGACAGGCACACCAGACACCTGCATTAAAAGCAACTGAACTCAGGAACGCTTTGTTTGAGCCTCCGTTGCCCCTGGGAAAGGAAATGGTGCTGAGCCAATAAAGGTACAGGCTTTGGATTGGTCCCGATTAACTAGCTACTTCCTTCCAAAGAAGCTAGAAGAGCAAGTCCATAGAGTTCCTGATTGACGGATGATGCCCCAAAAATTTGCTGAGTAAGCAAATGTTTCACTGCCTCCCCAAAGTCGAACAAGATAGAATTGACAAAAGCAATAACCAAGGCCTTTTAGCCAATGAACCTCAGCTACCGTTTTACAGGATGATCCGGCTGCTGGTGCGGCATAGTGATGTAAAGACTAAAATTGTTTTTTACTCTATAGCCACATCAGCTAAGATGCCACCCTGAGGATGCCTATTCGGGTCACTCACCAGTGTCGATGCGTCACCCTTGTCAATTTTAGGCTTTTGCAAACAGAATCTATTAACTGTACAAGTAGACACAAGCACTTGCTGTTTAACAAAATTCATGTAGTAAGAAACATGGTGCGACTGGCTCAAACTGAGCTAGCCCTTTTTTGACCTATTCAGGAGTTGGCAGGGCAACCAGTTGCATCTATCTGCCAACTATTTTTTAATACGATATGCCTATTTTATGTTGTTTTTTGGTAAATGCCTTTACTATTTTAGTCTGAATGACATCGCAAGTTTAAGTATTCTTAATAGGCTAATATAAGTAAACTAAGGTTTTGTTTGTTTTGTACACAACTATTTTTTAATACGATATGCCTATTTTATGTTGTTTTTTTTTTAAATGGCTTTACTATTTTGCTCTGGATGACATCGCAAGTTTAAGCATTTTTGAAGTTTTTTTCAAGCACGTGTTAATATTCATAAACATGCTCTCACCAAATATCCCACAAGGGAAAA
The DNA here is from genome assembly GCF_963576615.1 of Watersipora subatra. Classification (NCBI taxonomy): domain Eukaryota; kingdom Metazoa; phylum Bryozoa; class Gymnolaemata; order Cheilostomatida; family Watersiporidae; genus Watersipora; species Watersipora subatra. Next base: position 33,937,892 of record NC_088718.1, on the reverse strand, counting down.
GCCCTGTCTGCAGTCTGCCACATGGTTTTATAGTTCCGCAGCAGTCCACATGGTCAACACCTATATATCCACACACTCGCGGTGTTACCCCTCTGTGCCAGACTGTCATGCATAACCTAAGGTCCTGCAATACAAACGGGCACGAGGCAGACGCACGCATATACAACAAATATGACTCATGACAATTTCTAATAAATTTTAAATTTTTTTGTCAGTTTTCAACTAGTTTTGATAAATTTGGACCAATTTTTAACTTCACATGTTTCCTAGTTTGTTGAGGTATTACTTAAAATGTGTCTGCTGTTAGATGTAATTTGCAAGGACAGAAAATATTTATTTCCCCACGAGAGCCGATACACAGCCAGGGCGTCTTTTATAAAACACAAGTAAATCCAATATATAAGCATAGAGCGAACAGCGAATAGTTTCACTGCTTGCTAATAGCCATTACATGCTTGCTTTCCGTTACAGATCGGTGTCAAAACCATTCTACATTTAACGCAACCAACTTTCTAACTATGTATTTTACACAGCAGCTTGCCATTTTACTTTTAATATTGCATTCCTCCTATTGCAGGGGAAAGATATAAACATATAACCTTTTCCTTTCATTATTGTTGTTTGTTGTACATAATAACACCCAGTACATTACAGCTACCATTGCAGTTCTCCTATTGCACTGCAGTGCTATTTGACTGCTAATATTGCATTTCTCAACCAGCAGTACCCTTTCATTTTTCCATCATCACTTTGGTTGTGGGCTGTATGACAAGGGAATTTCTAGTTTTATAGATTGTTTGTCAAATAACCAGCGATAGCGTTTGGCCATGACTAACTGCCTTGATTTCCATGATTCTGACAGTGTTGGACAGTTTGGTGAGACTTGGTATAGTTTGAATCAAATTTCATCTAACATTTTAGCCTGTAACAAATATTTCCTTATATTGACTGAAATTTATTGCTATGCTCTATTTTCTCACATTCAGCCAATTCAGCACAATGGTACGTATTTTAAGTAACTGCGGTGCATGTGGTAGATAGCGGCATACGGTATCACTAGTAATGCACGTGATTCATCTGTTTCAATAATAGATTTCTGCTACCATCACAATTAATACTAGTATGAGTTGTACCTTACTGCACCCTGAAATGTATGATATGGCTAACATATCACCAAACAGCTAACATTTTCTCTTCTGCATGTCTGGTTGAAGAAATACTAACGGAATGATGCTACCAAAAATGCTAACCAAATACTAACAGTTGTGACATGTTTGTCATTTAACCTTTTATCCACCTTAAACATCAATGATATTTTCTTCTCGCAGCTGAATGCCTGGTCATGCCTGCAGGTCTCTCCATAGTTTCTCTGTCGGAGATCATATGTTTAGACACAAGAAGGAGAAGCACAGGACAGAGTGAAAGCTGAGTAATTGAATTTTATAGGTTGTTCTAAAGAAGCTCCATGCATATTCCTTAATGGTCATTCTCATTTCTATTTCTAGTCCATCATACCAGTCATTCGGAGGTTGACCAACTCAAACGCAAGGTTATTGACCTTCAAAAAAGACTCAATCGGGTAATTATATATACATACTGCCATTTTTTTGTAAATAATAACATTTTTACCCATTTTGGTACAATTGTTACAGTGGGTTGTGTTTTCGCACATTAAATCATGGATGTATTTCTGTAATATGCATATTAAAATACTTACGTTTGCTTGGGTTGTGTTTAGAATTTTTTGGTTTTAGGCCAAAAACAAAAGAGAAAAGGGCGGATGAGGCCTAGTTTAGACAGCGCAAGATAAGGATGCGGTTTTTGCCATGGCCGCAGGGTGCCATGCACTGACATCGTCAAACTGCCAACATCAGCTAGCGCATCGTCTTGCGAATAAGTTTGTCACGGTACATATGCACTTCATGTGTAGAAAAGCCACTGAAGTACTGAAGAATGATTCGCCTGTGAGCTTTGGGAATGCTTCAATGGCGATGTGAGATATTGTGTACAGAGTTGGCGGCATCAATTAACTCTTAGCTTAAAGCGTCTGTTGAGGTCTGAGAAGCAGAGCTGAAGTGCGCCTTCTAAGTGGAATTTTTTTTTCATTACTCCCTCTATGTTTATATTTTTTGCTTAATATTATTCATCTTGATACATTGTCAAAATATTAGTAGTATCCCATTGCTCACCTGAAACCAGTGTTGTGAATGCAGCGTAAACCTTTTTAACACGATTCAACGTTTTACTGCAATATTGTTTAGTTTTTGTTGTTTGTTACTGCTACATAAATTTTATTTTATTTAATCATGTGCAGATGATCATAATATCTGTAACTGCTGACCTCAGCCTAGTTTTACATATTTGTTGCGATACTGTCTACAATATCTTTTGCATATTACATGCTTTGAATGAAAGTTATCCACATACAGTATTCAAATTAAAATTGTCAACAGCCACTATGTTGTTACATCAGTTTAGCAGCAGCACCTAAGGCTTTAACACAAACATCACAACATACAATTCTTCTAGAAACAGAAACCAGAAACTGGTTACAAATACAAAACCTATCAGAACTTGAGCTATATGCCAATTTAGGTGAGATGTGCTTTAATTTTAGCTTTATAACGGTTATATATTTAAAGTAAAATATTTTTTATAAGTTTCTTGTAGGATATTCTCTCCTTTTTCAATTGGTGTATAATATAACAATCAATTTAAGAGCAAATACAAATAGGAGTAACTGATGTTGCGGCCTCTCCATTATACAAGCACGTAACTTCTATAAAAAAAAATGGGCGTGGCCTGTTTGTTTGCAAACGAGCGAGCTCCCGTAAACGATCATTACGAAGCCATTGGTTGCGGGACTGTATATAGGTTTGAGTTTACGATTATATCATTAAATGATATAATCGTAAACTTAAACCTCCTAAATTTTAGGAACTTGAATGAAGTAGCAATCTGGCTAATTACTTCTGGTTTGTTGAGATCTTACTTTAAACGCATCTGGTAAGCCATTGAGAGCGATTTCACGACGATTTGGCATGATTTTAGCCGTCACGCGTTAGCTAAGCGTGATTTTAGTTTAGCTAAGCGTGACGTTTAACTATATCGGTTGCCGCATAGTATAACGCGTGACGATTTACAGGCCAATACAGGTCGACATTTTTGTCAGGCATGTGTGAATATGACTCCTGACGATGTAGAATACATTTTAAAGTTGTTTTAAACCGACTTTGACCATCACGCGTTTTTCAAAGTTTGTCGAAATATTACGTAAAACGCATCAAGTTTTACGTTGAATTGAATTAAAATTATTAAAAACCATCGGTTGTCACTTTACAACCATAGCTGACATAAGAATACTAGAGTATTGTGTCACCCGCGTTAAAATTTTTAAAAAAATGACCATACTAATAATTACTAACTTGGAATCTAAATACTCAATCAACTCAGCTTGCATATATATATACACTATATATATATACTCAGCTCAATCAACGATCTTATTATCCTCTTATAGAAATCATATTATTGTAGCCACTATCAATTTTATTCTCAATTATCATATTATACCACCTTATATTAGCTTTAATTTTTAATTATGAGGTCAACAGAACACTATTTTCTCATGAAAACCTCAATAAATAATATTCACAAACAAACAAGTTAGCCATTAGGAGCGATTTCACGACGATTTGGCATGATTTTAGCCGTCACGCGTTGTCACACAATTTTGGGAAAAAATTTTGACCCAACCAAAAACCAAAATATTATCTAGGAGTGTTTTAGAAAGATTTGATGTCAATTTGAAGTATTTTAAATCGTCACACGTTTTACTAAATCAGCAATCCGTTTAGTAAAACGGGTGCAAAACGGTCGCCGTTTTACTATATCGGTTGCCGCATAGTATAACGCGTGACGATTTACAAGCTAATACAGGTTTACATTTTTGACAGGCATGTGTGAATAGGACTCCTGACAATGTAGAATACATTTGTAATTACAGTCAAACATGGATAACTCGGCCACGGATAGCTCGAAAACATGGTTAATTCGAACGGTTTCTTTGGTCCGTTCCCACGTAATGATAAATTGCTATAGATAACTCGAACTCAACACTGTTAATTCGAACTGTTTTTTTGCCCAACGGCTACCGAAACGGTTGTTATCGCTTTAGAAAATCACTTTATTCAAAGCCATAGAGGTAAACCTCATCTTTTCGTAATTCATAAGCGTTGTTATTACCACCATCGGCAAAATAATTTTGTCAACGACTTTTCTAAAGGTTTGGTCAAATTTGATTTATACTGCTATACGATTAATAGCATGGGCTTGCCGGGTCACGCGCGCAAGGATTTTCGCCACGCACATACAAAACAAAAACAGCATGTTGTTTTGTATGTGCGTGGCGAAAATCCTTGAGTGCGTGACCCGGCTAGCCCGTGACGAATAGTTTTCCGACGTTGATTCCGTGTTGAATCAACGTCGGAGCGTTGAATGTTTAAAACGTCTTAAAATTGTTTTTATTAAACGTATACGTTGTCATAGCTAAAAAAACTACTCATCGTTTGACCTAAACACAGAATACGTGTGTACATTCAATAACTATCCATTCAAAAAGCGTGAGTGATATACAATGTACCGTTAAACCTCGTAAAACTTTTAATTGAACTGCCTCGGAGTGTTGCTCTTAACGAATCCCAGGTAAAGTAAGGGATTTTTCTTTGGTAACTTTTTCTTGAAGTTGCATAAACTTCAAGAAAACTCGGCAAAATTGATCGTGGGTAAAACGCTCAAAAGAAAAAGATGTCTTTTCTTTTGAGCATTTCAACAACGATCAAGTTTTGCTAATGTCAATCTAAAAAAACGTCCTGGCAATAACATCACCTCAAACAACAAACCAATCTCAAGTGATAGAAAAATCTCTATACTTTTTGATAAAAACGTTTTAAATTTTACATTAGAAGCATTTAATTCGAAACAAGCCATTTGTGCTTTTGATTTATATTATAGTTTGCATATGTACATGTATCTACTAATAAATAAGTAAATACATGGTCTTGTGACAGTGCTCTGATAACTTGAATGCTCTGATAATTCGAACACTTTTGCTCGGTCCCTTGAAGTTCGAGTTATCCATGTTTGACTGTATTTTAAAGTTGTTTTAAACCGACTTTGACCATCACGCGTTTTTCAGTTTGTTGAATTATTACGTAAAACGCATCCAGTAAGCCAATAGGAGCGATTTCACGACGATTTGGAATGATTTTAGCCGTCACGCGTTCTAGTAATGCGTAGGCGTTGCTATGTAAGTGTGCTATTTAAATGTGTTGTCTTCTCATGATACTGTGATAGGGCAACCTCCAAGAAAACCATTGTGATCATTGAAAAAGAAATCTTTTGTGAAGACAGTATGAATAACTCTAATTTTAGGCTGGAAGCTGTGCACTTTGGATGTTATCCACTGGCACCTCATGGATTAGCATATCCTGAACACTTTCCTGGTAGGTTAGCACTTTTCCTCTAAAATCTTGTTCCTGGTTTGTTAGTTTTATTGATCTATCCTGCTTCAAATGAAAAGTTTGACTTTTCCCGACCTGGACTCATATTTGTTACAGCAAAACGTCACTTAAAGGTTGACTTGCAACAAAATTTTGGGTAAATTTAGGGTAAATTTTTTGTCCTAACCAAAAACCATCAAAATATCATCTAGGAGTGTTTTAGAAAGATTTGGATGTCAATTTGAAGTATTTTAAATCGTCACGCGTTTTACTAAATCGGCAATCCGTTTAGTAAAACGTGTGCAAAACGGTCGCCGTTTTACTTTATCGGTTGCCGCATAGTATATTGCGTGACGATTTACAAGCTAATACAGATTGACATTTTTGTCAGGCATGTGTGAATAGGACTCCTGACAATGTAGAATACATTTTTAAGTATTTTAAAGTTGTTTTAAATCGACTTTGACCATCACGCGTTTTTCAAAGTTTGTCGAAATATTGTGGCAGATTTGTTACTCCTCGTATTATACAGCTCATTTCAAGTGCATGCTTACTTACATTATTAGTCAACCCCGCGTCATTAACCCGTATATGGTCATTATTACCATATATAGTCATTATGCCCTTATATGGGCGAGCTGCAACCTATATAAAGGAAGCCATAGCCGCAGTGGAGGCAGTTGTTTTGTAATCTAGTCAATACAATTATACACACACACACACTCTCTTCATTTCTCGCTTGAGCGGTCAGCAAGAACTAATGCCGGATAGTCGACCAGTATAGGCATCATCGGTCAGCTGGTTGACTACGGGGGTCAGCAGCTAAAGGTGCCCTGACTGGGTCGACCTAAGCGCGACCAGAGAGGTCGATCTAAGCTAATCAGACGACGGACCTTAGGGTTGACGTGGTCTTCTATAATCACATACAGTTATAGGCACGGCAAGCTTAATGTAAGCCGACCTGATCAGGTCGCCATTAGGTACACTGGTAGACCAAGACAAAAACCAGTACAATATTACATAAAACGCATCCAGTAAGCCATTATGAGCGATTTCACGACGATTTGGCATGAATTTAGCCGTCACGCGTTGTCAAGCAATTTTGGGTAAATTTTTTGACCTAACCAAAAACCATCAAAATATCATCTAGGAGTGTTTCAGAAAGATTTTATGTCATTTTGAAGTATTTTAAATCGTCACGCGTTTTACTAAATCGGCAATCCGTTTAGTAAAACGTGTGCAAAACGGTTGCCGTTTATAACGTTGACCGTCGCTGTACTAAACGGTCGCCGTTTTTTTACTATAACGGTAGTAAAACGCGTGACGGGTGAATATTTTCAAGCTAATACAGGTCGAATTTTTTTCTAAGCACTGTAAATATGTCCCCTGACGATGTAGAATTGATTTTTAAGTGTTTTTAAGCAGTTTTAATGTATTTTAATCAATTTTTTTTCAAACATTTTTTTGGTCAGTCGAGATATTACGTAGAATGCATCCGGTTAGCCATTGGGAACGATTTATGACGATTTTGCACGATTTTAGCCATCACGCGTTGTCACGAAAATTTTTTGACCCTACTGAAAACCATCAAAATATCATCTATGAGTGTTCTAGAATGCTTCTACGTTATTTATAAGTGTTTTGACGGGTTTAGTAAAACGCGTGACGCGTGACGAGGCGTGATGGTCAAAAACACTTATAAATAACGTAGAAGCATTCTAGAACACTCATAGATGATATTTTGATGGTTTTCAGTAGGGTCAAAAAATTTTCGTGACAACGCGTGATGGCTAAAATCGTCCAGAATCGTCATAAAATCGTTCCCAATGGCTAACCGGATGCATTCTACGTAATATCTCGACTGACCAAAAAAATTTTTGAGAAAAAAATTTGATCAAAATGTATTAAAATTGTTTAGAAACACTTAAAAATTGATTCTACATAGTCAGGAGATAATTACCGTGCTTAGAAAAAAATTCGACCTGTATTAGCCTGAAAATATTCAACCGTCACGCGTTTTACTACCGTTTTAGTAAAAAACGGCGACCGTTTAGTACGATGACGGCTACGTTATAGTAAAAACGGCAACCGTTTCGCACACGTTTTACTAAACGGGTTGCCGTTTTAGTAAAACGCGTGATGATTTAAAACACTTCAAAATGACATCAAATCTAAAACACTCCTAGATGATATTTTGATGGTTTTTGGTTGGGTCAAAAATTTGACCAAAAATTGCGTGACAACGCGTGACGGCTAAAATCATGCCAAATCGTCGTGAAATCGCTCCCTATGGCTTACTGGATGTGTTTTACGTAATATTTCGACAAACTTTGAAAAACGCGTGATGGTCAAAGTCGGTTTAAAACGACTTTAAAAGACTTACAAATGTAGTCTACATCGTCAGGAGTCATATTCACGCATGCCTGACAAAAACTTCGACCTGTATTAGCTTGTAAACCGTCACGCGTTATACTATGCGGCTACCGATATAGTAAAACGGCGACCGTTTCGCACACGTTTTACTAAACGGGTTGCCGTTTTAGTAAAACGCGTGATGAGTTAAAATACTTCAAAATGACATCAAATCTTTCTAAAACACTTAGATGATATTTTGATGGTTTTTGGTTGGGTCAAAAATTTGACCAAAAATGGCGTGACAACGCGTGACGGCTAAAATCATGCCAAATCGTCGTGAAATCGCTCCCTATGGCTTACTGGATGCGGTTTACGTAATATTTCGACAAACTTTGAAAAACGCGTGATGGTCAAAGTCGGTTTAAAACGACTTTAAAAGACTTACAAATGTAGTCTACATCGTCAGGAGTCATATTCACGCATGCCTGACAAAGACTTCGACCTGTATTAGCTTGTAAACCGTCACGCGTTATACTATGCGGCTACCGATATAGTAAAACGGCGACCGTTTCGCACACGTTTTACTAAACGGGTTGCCGTTTTAGTAAAACGCGTGATGAGTTAAAATACTTCAAAATGACATCAAATCTTTCTAAAACACTCCTAGATGATATTTTGATGGTTTTTGGTTAGGTCAAAAATTTGACCAAAAATGGCGTGACAACGCGTGACGGCTAAAATCATGCCAAATCGTCGTGAAATCGCTCCCTATGGCTTACTGGATGCGTTTTACGTAATATTTCGACAAACTTTGAAAAACGCGTGATGGTCAAAGTCGGTTTAAAACAACTTTAAAATATTTACAAATGTATTCTACATCGTCAGGAGTCATATTCACGCATGCCTGACAAAAATTTCGACCTGTATTAGCTTGTAAATCGTCACGCGTTATACTATGCGGCTACCGATATAGTAAAACGGCGACCGTTTCGCACACGTTTTACTAAACGGGTTGCCGTTTTGGTAAAACTCGTGATGAGTTAAAATACTTCAAAATGACATCAAATCTTTCTAAATCAGCCTTCAAATAATTTTACCTTAAAAACAAACTCCCCGGTTTGTTAAGACATTATTTAAAAAGCACATAGAATGCCATTGGGAGTAATTTTATGACCTTTGAACTTCACAAACCCCTGGAATGGTAATTACGTGACTTTAACTTTGATAGCGAAACGTAATGTAAGCGCCATATTGGAGAGCTAATTGTGTTCTAGTTTCGTATGTAAACAAACCGTGAAAAATGATATAAACGTACATGTCGAAAATATATTTTCCACCTGGTGTTAATGAAAACTACTCCTACACCGCTTTTAGAATGCCTGAAAGAAGAATTCCTATTGATAACAAATGGAGTAGATTATAATAAATGAGAACTGGAAGTGAAATAGATTTCCGTAGACCACATTATTTATACAAACGGTTGTATTACAGATGCATAAACCCAGCAAATGATATATTCAGACAAATAACCACTGTTCCATTATATTTGAAATTATATTGCATATGCATAAACCATAATGGAGAAACTTAGCACATGAAGTATCTTGATAAAAACAACACATGCTGAAAAAACAGAAACGGTTTTTAAGATGTAAGTGATAATAGCTCATGAATGTATGACATGTAGAATCTGTAAAAATGGAATAAACTACCGCAACAACTACACGAAAATTAAAAACAGTTGTAATAGAGGATAATCGAAAGAATGCAAACAAGGATATGCAGGAATTAGTGTAATCATATGATTAAACCTATACGTAAGCCTTACAGAAACTGTGTAAATTGAGAGATGAGATTGAGAGGTGAGATTTGTATACTACTGGAAATTGAGCCAGTGTCAGAGTGTCTTACAACTAAATCAGATTATAAATAGGAGTACAAAAACAGCTACAGATGAATATTATAGTAATTACATTATTACTGCCCTTTAAAAAGTACTGCTTTAGTATTTTATGCCGCAAAGATGCACCTTGCAGTTTGAATGTACGATTTTAGCATAGTTATGCTGTCTGAGATCATAGAACGACTGAATAAGGTTTTTCATCAATGAAGCAGTGGTTGGATATGCCATCTGCTGTGTCCGTAAGGTGTTTCCCAAGGCATAACACATCACTAGATCCTACACTACCGGTAACATACACCACACAATAGAGTGGATCTGGCTTTGCATTAATTCGAAGGTATCGCTCTGTAACTAGCAGGATCGTGATGACACCGTCTGATGGACGCACCAATCCTCCATTGTTTTGTAGCTCGAGTAGAGTATAGAGATGTCGGTAATGGATACTTGACTTAGTCGTAACTAGGGACTGACGGCCAATGTTACATGACAGCACTCTAGTTAGCATTCGCACAGTGTACCCAGCTATATTGAATGTACTGTTACCTATAACAGAAATTTGACATCTGTAATCGTTGTGAGCTCCAAAAACCAATTAACTTCTGGAGTAGCCTGTATGATGAGAAATCTCGTCTCGAGCACTAACATTACCTGACTTACATGCATCTGATTTGGCGCCACATTTGTTGATAAATTTGCCACAGGTAGCCTTAAACTGTGTAACACTAGGATTATTATTCCAACCACCTAAACAAAAGCATCAATTATAACATTTACATATAATCAACCAAAATGAATGTCTTATTCATATAAAAGCTAATACCCTTAAAGTTGTCTTGGAACACAATTCAGATTACAGTTATTTGGCATCAAAAGATTCACTATGTTTTACTCTGCTGTGTTGCAAGTGCCAAAAATGTGGAAATGTGATTACAAGCACTTGAATGTTCAGAATAAACAGTTAATCGCCGCCATCACGAGACCGCAGTAGATTAGAATCTCTTTCCAAAACGGCTCAATTGGGATGTAGTTGTACAAGATGGCTTCTGTTTACACTTTCAATGTGATTGCAAGCTCTTGAAAGTTCAAAAACAAAAAGCCGCCGTAGATTGGAATCTCTTTATTCCAATGACGTAACCACGAAATTTGGTAGCATCTTTGACAGCATCTCCGAGGCTCTCGCCGGTAAAGATGGCAGCTCTCGGCCTCACCTCTACTCATCCCTCGATGCCCAAGCCACTTCTTGGGCACCCTCATCATTCTATCCGCCTTGTTCTCCACAGTAGGTACAAGACGCATAGTGACCGATAATCCGTACTCGGTGATCGTGTCACGGATCACCCCTAGCCGACGCTTCACCAGCATCTCTGCAGCACCATTCGTGCGGACACGATGGCACCCGTCAATTGTATTTGACATCCAATTGACAACTGTGAGAGAGTCAACCGCCAAAATGAAAGTCTTGAACCCCCACGCAATAGCCAGGTTAACACATTGTCCCACAGCTTCCAGCTCGGCAACATTGATGTGTGCATGGTCAGACTCCTTCATCAGCCACGACGCATCCTCAACAACGCTGCCATCAACCTCAACTGCCACACCGAGGCCCAGAGAGCTGGCATCCGTCCACACAACGACCGCACCATTCGGTCTTACGTGCCACGGACCCCTAACAGGGTCCTTCTGACATACCCTCATGAAAAGCTCACTAGCCAGCAAGCTGACCTCCTTTTCAACAGGGGCATCCCAGGCTCCGTTGCATCCCATCCGCTTCAAGAAGCTGCAATAGGGCCGCAACCAACCAGCCACTTGGTAATGACCGACAAGTCAGCCACAAAACGAGAAAAGCTCTCTCTTAGTCAGCCCAGCTGGCTCAAGATGCATTTCGGAGGGTGCAGTTTCCCTCGACATTTGCAAATGTCCACGAGTATTTCCCTTCAGAGAAATGCCCAACAACCGACCTCCATCAAGGCCCTCCGGCTCTTTCGTCGCCAGTCCATACTTAACAAGGTGCTTCCTCAGCTCCTCCATGCCAAGCACAGACTCCTGCACTACTATATCGTCGATATAGTGGTCAGTCCCTCGTTGGACCCGCTCGTCGAGCAAAAGAATCTTGCCTAGGATTTTGGTCATGATCCTAGGTGCACACGAAAGCCCGAAGCCTAAACGTGTCAGCACTAAGGGACCCCCTTATACTTCACGATCTGGTATTTCCACAGGTCCTCCGAAACATGGATCTGTAGGTATGCGAACTTGAGGTCGACTACCCCAAGTTTGCCATGCAACTGTCTCCACTTCCGGATTTTCTCGCTGCACACAGCGACCGCGTCACCTCCCGTGTGACTCTTGACAAACGCGTTCAGTTCATGGTAGTCCATGACTGGTCACACTTTGTCCTTCGTTGGTTGAAACACCGCCAAAAGGAGAATAATACCCTCAACGGGCCGACTCCACCTTTTCAACCAACCTTTTGAAATCCAGCGCTCAATCTCAGCACAGTACCGCTCATGCAAGTTAGGTGCCCGAGTACACTTGTACTCCGCGACCCGGGTCTGCAATCCTTTTGGAGATTCCTCAGACCACCGCCAGCTAACGGTCCACCGGCCTTTGGCGAAAGTGGCAAGAAAATCAGGGTCGTCGACTCGCAGTGACACCAGATCACTACCCAACCCCGACAACGGCAGAACCCTCGCTGCCCCGCATGTACAGCCAGCCCCAGTATCCTGCCCTGCAGGTACTTTACAGCATCCATTCTGATAGGGTTTCCCCCACCTGACCGAATACTTCCTCACTTCCTCTACAGACAGTGACGCCTCCCATGTGGTCAATGACGGCACCACCCAGCAAGCAGTCAACCCCAAGATAGCACAACTTGTCCATAACAAGTGCCGTAACGCCGAAACAGTGTCCCTGTACACCGACGACCACCCGACACTGACCCTTCACATGAGACGCCTCACCCTCCGTTGTCAACAGCGAGTGGCTCGGCCTAAGTCGAGTTGAGCCTGTCAGCACCTGCAGACTTACCTGAGTCTGCTCGCTTCCAGTGTCAACCAGACACTGAAAACCGCAACCATTCAGCATTGCTCGAACGACCGGCATACGACTGCTCGTCGTAAGCGCACCAGTTGCCCCGGATAGCCAAAGACTGTCCCGCAGTACACTCTCACTGCTTGCATGTGACCTCTAGCCTCCCTCTGTCACGCCAACGCCACCTCGGGTCCCCCTGATGTTATGGGAGGCCCCGTAAGCCTGGCTTACATGGTGTCCATATGAGAGGATGCGGCGCCCCGAGTTGCATCCTCCTGATGAAAACCCGGCTCATCCTCAGTGAGCCATGCCGCCGCTCCAGTCAGTGGCCGTACAGGACAGTCCCATACAAAGTGCTCCGCGCTACTGCACCGGAAACACCCGACCCTCTTGCCAGAAGAGGTCTTTTTCGCCCCGTACCAGACAAAGGCCGCACTTATCTGTGGGCAGTCCTTCACCCTGTGTTGACCCCCACATCGAAAGCAACTATCTTTGCTTTCCGGCTGCTAGCTAGAAGCAGCCCCCAACTGCTTGCCAGAAGCAGTCACCGGCCGGTTACCAGAACTGGCCGCTGAGCTAATTGTTGAGGGGCGACCCTCAACCGCTCTCCGGGAAACCAACTTCCCCCTCACTCGGTTCAGCAACGAGCCAAAATCAGCAGTATACGCCTGATCATGCGTAACTGCTCACTCGTAGACTGACTCGGGCAACCCTTCATAGAACTTGGTCTTAAACACCATGTCCTCCAGCGCCACCCCCAGTCTACCACCGAGCCGATCTAAGCGGTCCAGGTACACGTAAACTGTCTCTCCGGGTTCGAGTCGACAGCTGACAAAGCAATGCCATGCCTCTTGTCGAGGCATGGCGTAATCAGCAGTCAGCACTGCCTCCACGACGTTCCACTGAGATGCCTCGCCCACCCTCATGCGTCCATGCACTCTGGCAGCAGTGCCATCGAGCATGTACGCAATCAGCACGCACGGAGCAATGTGCTCCAACTCACACAGTCGCTCGTACCATGAGAGCCATGCGGTTACCTCAACCGCACCATCTCCGGCAAATGGCTGCATCTGCCGGCTCAGCCTTTTTAGAATAGGCCCTCATGGCTAGTTCATCAGATTCGTTAAAAAAGCGACATCTAGAATCAATGGTACTGTTCCAGCGCTCGCGGCGCCCTCGGGTGGCTGACCACCTCTGCCTTCGGTAGATGGCTCAGCCTTTTGGCTGCTCCCGGGCTCACTCATGGCTCGCTCGTGCTTACCTCAGCCCAGCTGAGTGGCACCACTTAAAGAAGTAGTTGCGTCAAATTTAAGTTGATCTTAAAAGAAAGCATTTTTTTCTCTATCAGTTGATATGTTGTTTGTTGTGTTACGCGATCGCATTGCCAAGATATTTGAAGATTAAAACCGAAAAAATCTGATCGCCGTAAAAACGCTCAGGCCACCAAAACGTGCCCAGACTTGCCCAAAATGATGTCACGCGTTTGGCAACCTGTCTCTATCTCTCGTATTCACATCGGGTATTTGCGATAAAAGTCTAGTCTTACGAGGCTCTATTGGCATATATCTTATTTTGTATTTGCTCATGTTGGCTAGAATAAAATTTTAAATCCTGCTACAGATGCATTATTATGAATGTTTAAAAGGCCTCAAATAACGAAAATTGAAAATTTGTTCTACTCACTTTCTCCAAATGTTGTGTAAACATTTGGGTACCGACTACCAATTCTACCGGTCTACGGTAATTCTGTCAAGTCACTTTATGTAGAATGCGGTCTTTGTATCAGCACAGTTCTGCAGCTACCCATATAAACGATATACAGCCTCCCATAAGCCCCGCCCACATTATGTCGCCTATTACCTATTGCCTACGTACTAGTTTCTTACTAGTATTCTTACCGAATACTAAATAATTGAAATAAGCAAGCCACCTCTTTGAAAAGAATATAGACAGGGATAGAGTTTTAAAGATGAGAAGTCTGCGGCAAACTGGATTTGAACTCACATTCTCCAGTTCTGCGGACACCCATATACCATATCCGATTCACTACAATATTCTGCAAATCATGTTTTGCATTATCTTCAACAATATTATTTTATTATATAATTTTTACAAGCAAAAATATTTTCATCTCGGCATAAAGCTTTTATTAAAAACGTTCATCAAGTCGTGGCCACTCACATAGTATTAGCTGATACAATAAGACAAATTCATCCACTGCAACAAACTCAAACAAAACATCATCCAGCACGCATTCAAGTCTCGCTTTCTCCTTTATGGCAGTTTCCACACTGACGAAGCTTCTTCGGCTGGTGGGACGACATAAACATTCTGTAATCAGTAAAACAAGTAAATGTAAACAAAGTAGATGCAATAAATATGTCATTCATAGATATGTCATTCTAAAGCGTATCTATTGACAGCTTCCAAATTGGGAGTTAAATAAATTGCGAATGTAATTTTAAAAACGAATAAACATTTAATAAAGGCACAAGTACCCCAAGCCAACGATTCGAAGCTTTGGTTCTAGAAATTAAAGATTTGCAATGATCAATCGATTTTACCTACTTCCTACGAGTGAAAATAATTTGTAATCATGACTCTAATTTACCAAAGAAAATTCAAAAAAAATATTATAGCTAGGTAAAACGGCAGATAAGCTATGAAACGATGATTGGAGATAGCAAAGAATTATCATTTTATTAATTAGTATATGTATATATGACTATAAAAAATATTACATTTACTAAAGTATAGAAGACTCTAAGTTAATTTACCTCCATTCTGTCTTCTTCTGCAGCAAAACGCTGCTGACGCCTGTCAGCTTTGGCCATAGGCTGTCTACTCTAATCTTTTACTAAAAGTTGCTCAGATAATTCTGAGTAGTGGTCGCTCGAACTTGAAGCCATTTTAAAACTATGTATAACTTAGTAATTGTTGAAACGCGTTGAATCAGTAACGATGAGAATGAATTCTCTAACGATGAGAATCTTCGAGATCACAGACAACGCGTTTTACGAGTGATAACATTTATTACGGCCTATATAAAAATTTCGCTCGCATGATTGGCTAACGAATCGACCTCATATTTATTGCTCGTGGTTTCGTTTCAGATACCTTGCTTGTGACGTCACGAAATAGGCACCCGCTGGAATGTGAGCTTTTTAAAAGAGGGCCTCATTCAAACGCATATATCTCTGGACAGGGTTGGTCTACAAAGACAAAAATGGCATCAAATTGTAGCTGATGTTTTAGCCTTTTATGGGTCCTAATTTCATTTTTGACGCAACTACATCTTTAACAACAAGGCAAAACAAATACAATATATAGGCCAAAATAGCTTGGAAGCTGCTAAGTAAAGATTACGCAGTACCACACTGCCAGCCGTGACACTCCAAACCTCCTCTTGTGTCACTCCTACTCTACCTGCACGTTTTCCCAGAAAACACCGTCATGCCAGACTACACCAGTAAGTTTACTCACGAGTCACCAAGAATCAGACAGACTTTTATGATCCTCAAAGCGTAACACAACTCACGAAAAGCGCAAGAGTCACGAGCTGAGCGAACGGAGCTCTGATTTACAATGCCAACATGGCCGATTCTGCTCGTCCGGTGGTGTATGCCTACGAACTAGTGCTGGGCACGAGTACTTTTTGGTCAACGGGTTTAGACCCGCCCCCTTCTGTTCGGGTTTTTCGAGTATCGGGTAGGTAGTAGTGCTAAGCTCGGATATTTCTTTGCCTACAGGTTTTTCGAGTATCGGGTTTGTTGATATGGATTTTATGTTTAAATTTTCTAAACAGATATATTTTCAAATTTACAAAGCAATTATATTTCTTTTCAATTTATTTATCATTTTCCACAGTTTTTATCGACTGACATTCGTACTCACAGCGTTAACAGGCGGATTGTTAAACAGTCAAGATAGTCTGGGCCACAGGGAATTTTCGTTTCAACAGGTGGCAGAAGATAGGGTCTATGGTAGCTTAAAACTTAAGCATGTTCTATGGACCTCTCTGACCTTTTGTAGATGGTGCTCCAAATCTCATAAAAAACTTTTCATTATCGGCTTTTTCCGTTAGTAAGGCTTGTTGGCTTAGTAAAACTTGGTTATAATTAATTATGTAATCCATAATAGCTAGCTGTGGTAATAAATTTAAACAGAGTTATTAAATTTTCACTGCTACGATCGCGAAACTGATGGCAGTTTCTAACAAGGCGATAGCGGAAACGGACTAAGGACCTATGTGTTATCGTCGAAAGCAAACACGCGCTGTATTAAAAAAGGCATAGATTTGTTTACGAAGCCGATTTGGCTAATTGCGCAAATAAAATTTGATGTAAGTATTTCTACTCACCTTTTAATGACAAGTAATCACTGCTTGACTACAATATCTCCGGTAGGTACAGTAAATAAAGTATGAGATGCTTTATTCTATCTATTAAATTAAAGACTCGTTATACCCCATTGTCGTGCCTCCTTAGCAAAAATGACCCAGAAATGCCCTGTGGGCCCAGACTAAAAGCGCAAGGTGCAATAGACCGAGTTTTTGTTCACACTACCCCACGGATCCGCGTACCAAAACCCGAACTCGAAAGTCAAAACCCGAACCCGAAGGACGGGAATAACCGAAATCTCTATTACCCGATACTCGAGAAAAAATAAACCTGCGAGTTCAACGAGTATTACTACCCGTACCACGAACCCTTCCGAGCGACCATCGGGCACCGCGTGACTACTAACTCACAAGAACCACCGTTGTAAACCGACTTTGACCATCACGCGTTTTTCAAAGTTTGTCGAAATATTACGTAAACCGCATCCAGTAAACCATTAGGAGCGATTTCACGACGATTTGGCATGATTTTAGCCGTCACGCGTTGTCACGCCATTTTTGGTCAATTTTTTGACCCAACCAAAAACCATCAAAATATCATCTAAGAGTGTTTTAGAAAGATTTGATGTCATTTTGAAGTATTTTAACTCATCACGCGTTTTACTAAAACGGCAACCCGTTTAGTAAAACGTGTGCGAAACGGTCGCCGTTTTACTATATCGGTAGCCGCATAGTATAACGCGTGACGGTTTACAAGCTAAAACAGGTCGAAGTCTTTGTCAGGCATGCGTGAATATGACTCCTGACGATGTAGACTACATTTGTAAGTCTTTTAAAATCGTTTTAAACCGACTTTGACCATCACGCGTTTTTCAAAGTTTGTCGAAATATTACGTAAACCGCATCCAGTAAGCCATAGGGAGCGATTTCACGACGATTTGGCATGATTTTAGCCGTCACGCGTTGTCACGCCATTTTTGGTCAAATTTTTGACCCAACCAAAAACCATCAAAATATCATCTAAGAGTGTTTTAGAAAGATTTGATGTCATTTTGAAGTATTTTAACTCATCACGCGTTTTACTAAAACGGCAACCCGTTTAGTAAAACGTGTGCGAAACGGTCGCCGTTTTACTATATCGGTAGCCGCATAGTATAACGCGTGACGGTTTACAAGCTAATACAGGTCGAAGTTTTTGTCAGGCATGCGTGAATATGACTCCTGACGATGTAGACTACATTTGTAAGTCTTTTAAAGTCGTTTTAAACCGACTTTGACCATCACGCGTTTTTCAAAGTTTGTCGAAATATTACGTAAAACACATCCAGTAAGCCATAGGGAGCGATTTCACGACGATTTGGCATGATTTTAGCCGTCACGCGTTGTCACGCAATTTTTGGTCAAATTTTTGACCCAACCAAAAACCATCAAAATATCATCTAGGAGTGTTTTAGAAAGATTTGATGTCATTTTGAAGTGTTTTAAATCATCACGCGTTTTACTAAAACGGCAACCCGTTTAGTAAAACGTGTGCGAAACGGTTGCCGTTTTTACTATAACGTAGCCGTCATCGTACTAAACGGTCGCCGTTTTTTACTAAAACGGTAGTAAAACGCGTGACGGTTGAATATTTTCAGGCTAATACAGGTCGAATTTTTTTCTAAGCACGGTAAATATGTCTCATGACTATGTAGAATCAATTTTTAAGTGTTTCTAAACAATTTTAATACATTTTGATCAAATTTTTTTCTCAAAAATTTTTTTGGTCAGTCGAGATATTACGTAGAATGCATCCGGTTAGCCATTGGGAACGATTTTATGACGATTCTGGACGATTTTAGCCATCACGCGTTGTCACGAAAATTTTTTGACCCTACTGAAAACCATCAAAATATCATCTATGAGTGTTCTAGAATGCTTCTACGTTATTTATAAGTGTTTTTGACCATCACGCCTCGTCACGCGTCACGCGTTTTACTAAACCCGGTGTTTTGACCATCACGCCTCGTCATGCGTTTTACTAAACCCGGAAAAAGCTAGGTATTCGCGTGAGTATAATTTTGCATAATTGAAGAAATTATTGTTCATGTAAATGAAAATTTAGTGCTTTGCACTTGTTGCGAGGGTTTTTTAGTATTTAAAAACAGTTATGTGAACATGTACAGCAAGTCAACCAAGCATGAAATGATGGAGATTATGCGACCAGGCCTGCCAACCCAAGAGTGGGGCAATGCGTGAGATTTGGTTTTGGGGCAATTGATGTATCAACGATAGTATATATATAAAATTGTGGAAATTGAGGCAACAATCTCACGCATTTCTCACGCATTTTCATTTTTTCTTTGGGGGGATTGTGTGAGTCTCACGCCCAATGCGTGAGAGTTGGCAGGTATGTATGCGACCACAACCACTAGTCATTTTTATTAGTATGTAATGGATTGTGTGCAACTACCTTTAAAGTTGTACCCAGTCCGTTACTACCTGTTGTTATTGACTAGGTTGGCCACTGAGTGTTGTGTTACGTAGTCCGGACAACAGCCCTGTAATATATTGTAGTCCGGTTTTTTATGTCCTTAGAGTAGATACCGGCACGTATCAAATTGCCCCCGGATAATAATCCGGTTTATTAAATAAGACTGGTTGCGGATAAAATAGTTGTATTGTATCGTATCGTGTCCAAAAACCAACTGCCCGCTATAAAGTTCGAGCCCCTTTTATATATTAACAATTGCGGGCAAAACCCGGGTAAACTTGTCCGGACACGGACAAGCTAACAAAAGGCCGTGTCGGCTATAGTCCGTGTTCCGGGTAAACAATAATAATATCGTTAGTTCAATCTCAAAATATATACAGAGTTAGCATAACTTTATGAGTACAATTTATAATATAATTTAGATACTATTATTAATACACAAACAAACATAAATGGAATAATAAGAATGAAAGTGTTATTGTGTTCGTTTAGCTGCGGTATTTATTGGTAGATCGGCGGCTATTGAATTACACAGTTCATTACACATCCCCCTTCATTAGTGAGATGTGGGATCACTAATTTATTTTTTAATCTTCACGGTATAGTCGCCGAATCTCTGTACGTTTTTGTTGTTCTATTTAAACACGGCTTTCGTTTACATGAACTGTCGTCTGCTAGAATTCCCGTATTCCGTAAGTAATACGTTAGTTTCTGTTTGTATATTGGATAACCGCATGGTTTCTTTTTCGCTGTTTGCTGATTGGCCAATATCTTTTCATCCTTCATTTCGGTATCCTTGTAGCTTTTTCCAAATTTCTTTTTCTGTTTTGACCTTATATGACTACAGTAATAATCCTGAAATCTTTTTGGAGGTCTCCTGGCCCTCGGTGGGCTTTTGTCCCTCATTTTTGTTCCTTGTGTTCCTGTGGATGCTCCTGGATCTTTGGATTCCGGCTTTTTTGTCGTTCTTCCTTCATTTTCGGATTTATCTGTCTCTATTAGTCCTTCTTGACATGGCTTCTTTCTTCCCCCTTCAATAGGGACCTGTGGGGGGCCACCCATGGTAACATCTTGTTTGGGTAATATATCTTCTATTTCTGTGAGACTTCTTCTTGGCATGTCCTGCTCTACCTCCATGGCTGGGGGAAGCTCCGGGTTTGTGTGTGCGTTCTTTGCCTTTCTTGTGGCGCCTTTCATGTTAGGGCGTAATGCAGGTTCCCTTGACCCAGGTGCTTTGCCCAGTTCTTCTTCGCAACCCCTGTATAACTTCAAACGGCACTCGTTTTGAACGGAGGTCTGTCCACGGGCCTCTATCTCATAAGTGTGGTTTGGAAAGCTGTTTACCACCCGGTATGGTCCAACAAATTTGGCCCGTAGTTTGGGATGCTCTCCCTTTCTCCTTCTTTTATTTTCCAGCAAGACTAGGTCTCCCACCGTATATAGGGGTGGCTCATCTGAGTCTGTCTGACGAATGTTAAGCTGTTGCTCTCTGAGCAATTCGTGTGCCTCTGTCAGTCGTGCTTGGAGGTTGATTGCATATTCATTTCGAGTTACAGGGGCGTCTGGAGGCGGTCCCCATTGTAGTTGGTCGGGGAGTCGAAGTTCTCTTCCAAACATCAGGAAGTTAGCTGTCTCACCCGTCACTACGTGTGGGGTGCCACGGAATGCCCGCATTAACTGTGGAAGAAGTGTGTCCCACTCATCACTTCCCCTCCGGAGTAGTAGAGCACGTAGGGCGTCTCCCAACATCCTATTATTTCTCTCCACCACTCCGTTAGCTTGAGGATGGTAGGGGGTAGTATGTGTTTTCTTGATGCCCCACAGGGCACAGAGTTCGGTCATTAAAACAGACTCAAATTGGGCTCCCTGGTCGGTATGAATTGCCTCTGGGAGTCCCATGCAACAAAATACTCTTTCATCTAGTGTTTTGGCTACTGTAGGAGCTGTTGCGTCTGGTATTGGAAGTGCATCCTGCCAACGGGTGAAGTGGTCAGTCAGGACCAATATCCACCTATTGCTCCTCTCTGTTTCTGGCAATGGGCCCACCAAGTCGACTGCCACTTTTTGCCATGGCCTCCCGGCATACATGCGTTGGCGGCTTCTTGAGGTCTTGGTTCCTCCAGACTTGGCCACCTGGCAGACCTCACAGGACTGTATTGTCTGCCTAACCTGGGTGACCAGTCCTGGCCAATACCAGTGTAGCCTGATACGTTGTGTGGTTTTATGTATCCCAGGGTGAGCCATCTTGTGCGTGTTCCAGATTATAGCCATCCGGCTAGTTCTGGGGCACACCACACATCGTCTAGCTCGGCCCTGTACGATTGTCCGAATCACCATCACCCCGTCAGTGTTCACTTCCACAGCCTTCTGGCGTTTGTATAATTCTTTTAATTCAGTACTACCTGTCTCGACCTCCGAGTCGGTAAGGGTCTCATTCAGTGTTATCGCCCTGTACATCCTTCCTACAGGTCCAAGGTCTTCTCTCTGTAGTCTGGACCATTGCTTGGCCTGGCTTTCTTCCTGAGTCGTTATCTTAGTAACTCTGTCAGCTTCTTGTTCTAACTCCTTGTGGGTTGGTCCGCCATCTCTTCGTTCAATCGCTTCGCATTGTCTACATTCTTCACATTGGCCTTGTCTGCTAAGGCCATCTGCATTGCCATGTTTTTCTCCAGCTCGGTGTTCTAACCGATATGTAAACTCTGCCAAGATTTCTAGCCACCGAGCAACTTGTGCCGAAGGCTCCTTTCGCCGACATAACCACCGGAGTGAAGCATGGTCACTCCTCAGTATGAACTGTTGTCCATATAAGTAGGGTCGGAAATGCTTTACTGCTTTAATTACTGCCAACAGTTCTTTTCGTGTTACGCAATAATTCCTTTCAGCAGGTGATAAGGTCTTGCTGTAATACGCCACGACTCTTTCTTGGTCATCATGTTTCTGTGACAGCACAGCTCCCACACCCACCCCACTAGCATCGGTGTCTAAGATGTAGGTTTTAGACAGATCTGGATATCCCAGCACCGGAGCCGTTACCAAACCATTTTTTAGTATTTCAAAGGCTCCTTGTTCTGCCTCGCCCCACCGCCACGGCGTGTTTTTGCTGGTCAGTTGAGAAAGGGGTTTTGCATTTGTAGCATAATCTTGGAGGTATTGTCTGTAATATCCAGCAGTTCCCAGAAATGCTTGGAGCTCTGTCAAGTTTTTGGGTGGGGGCCATTCCTTTACCACACGAATTTTTTCGGGATCCGTAGCTACTCCCTCAGCACTGACCACGTGTCCTAGGAACCGTACCTTGGAGCGAAACAGCTCACACTTTGATGGTTTAAGCTTTAATCCAGCCTTATGCAAGCGTTCCAGCACTTCTCGGAGCCTACTCACATGGGTCTCAAAGTCAGGCGCCACCACTATCACATCATCTAGATACAGCAGTAACGTCTTCCAGTGTAAACCTTGGAAAACCTGTTCCATTAACCGTTGGAACGTGGCGGGAGCCGAAGTAAGCCCAAAGGGTAACACCTTCCATTGCCACAGTCCACTGCGTGTCGTGAATGCAGATTTTTCTTTGGCATCCTGGTCCAGTGGCACCTGCCAATATCCACTGGTCAGGTCCAGTGTGCTAAAGTATTTACTTCCTGACAGTGCGTCCAAACTGTCGTCAATTCTGGGTATAGGGTAAGCATCTTGATTTGTGATGGCATTGAGTCTGCGGTAGTCAACGCAGAACCTCCACTTATTATCTTTTTTCCTCACTAGGACCACTGGAGAGCTCCATGCACCACTCGCGGGCTCGATCAACCCTTTCGACAACAGTTCCTGAATTTGTCGTTCGGCTTCGGCTTCCTTCTGAGGGCCCAACCGATGTGGCGGCTGATGTATGGGACGAGCTCCCTCTATGATAGGAATGGAATGTTCCACCAGAGTCGTCTGTCCCACATCGTCGTCAGTGGTGCTAAATACCTGGCTATACTCAATCAGTAAGCAAGCCAACTGTCGTCGTTGCTGTTCATCTCGACAACCATGACATGCGTCCTCATACACTTGTTGCAAGTGCTTTGGGACCCACGTGGATCCGACTTCCTGTTTCACGGCCGTTACTGCTGCTCGTTGAGAAAGTTTTACCTCTGGCATTTCTATGTCATTTTCCTCTATTCCCGTGTACATTCCTACAGTTTTCCCAGCAGGAATTCTCAATGGCTGATCTAACGGGTTCATGCACCTAACAACAATCCGGCCATCTTTATGAGGTTGATTGAGGCTGGTAGCCAGAGGTATTTCTCCTCCACTCTCTACTATTCCTACAGGGTAGTAGTTTCGAGTCGTGATCCGGCACTGCACTGTCATTTCTGAGCGGGCCGGAATTTCCACACTTCGAACTAACTGAACCTTGTTTTGTAGTAGTCGCCCATAACGGTCCACGCAAGGCATTACCAAATCCTGAATAGTTATGGTGGGCTGCCCAAAATCCATCTTGCATCCATGATCAGCAAGAAAAGGCATTCCTAGAATTCCATCTTCGCTAATACTGCTCACAACGAAGGTTTCCTCGAATTTCATATCCCGGAGGCGACCAGGCAGTTGTGCCACTCCATAGAAAGGCAGTCGACTCCCGTCTGCCAGTTGTCCATGTGTCGTACATGGCTTAAGCTGCTGTTTAAAACTTTGAGGTAGCTGATCAAACATGCGCTTACTGATCAGGTTGGTATTGCAGCCGGTATCTAAAAGGAACAGTACCGGTTTGCCTCCCACTTTTCCAGGTAAGTAATAGCTAGACCCATGTGGTCTCTTTAAACTTTCTGTCATATCTATCTGTGGCTCCCGTCTTTCAGGGAGTTTCAGGTCTAAAGGGCGGTCACCGTGGAGCTTCCGTCTTTCAGGAAGGCTGAGTGAACGTCTTTTGATTTTTTGTTTCTGTCCAAGCTGTTTTTGGTAAGTTTCTACCTGATCGCTTTGAGGCGGACTCAACTCTTTGTTTTCGGTTTCTGATTCTCTCATAAGTACTTCATATTTATTTTGAAGTTTACATTCGAACTTTTGTGCAGGTTCTGGTTGTCGACAAGCATTTTTTGGAGACTGCCAACCTCTATTGGTGTTCCCCAGGCATCCTTGTCGTACCTGTATATTTTTTTGTTTCTTATCTGGGGGTGCCCTCTTGCAGCCAGTAGGCAGTCCTACTGCTGCGGGCTTTCCTCGTTTCCCGGCCCTGTGTTTGGAAACTTTCGAGTTTTTCGTGGGTGAGTAGGACAACTCCTGTGTGGGTGCCCCTCTTGCCCACACCCCCAACACTTGAGTGGCTCCCGTATAGGTTGCCTTTCTGAGCGTCTGTTTATGTACCTGTGTTGGTTTGCTTGTAACTCAGCCATCTCAGCCACCAGCTTCTGTAGCACTTTACTTATATTTGTCAGAGAGTCGTTCCGGGCCTGAGTGACGTTTAACACATCTTCCCCGTCTTCGTCTATTTGTCTGATGTGTGAGCTGCCTGGGAATAGTGATTGGATTTGCAGGTATTCATTTCCTGCGCGTACTGCATCGGCCAGGGTGGGTGTAGGCACCGCTAATAAGTGTCTCTGCAACCCTGCGTGTCCCAATGTATTAGTGAAAGTGTCCCGCATCATGATGTTCCTGTGTACAGGGGGTAGATCCGGGTATGCCACTGTCACTAGCTTTTCCACCAATGCAGCATGTTGTTGAAGACTGGTCTTGAAATCTCGCTTCAAGATAGACAACTGAGCCTGAGCCCCTCTCACAGTCATTCCAAAACGCACTCTAAGGTTTTCAAAAATTGCTTCCATTGTTCCAGCCTTGCCACACTCTCGGGCTGCATCTTTCAGCACTTCCCGGAGGTGAAGTATACTAGCTAATGGTCTCCATTCGTTTGCCATGACTACATCTTCAAACTGTTGGATAAAATACTCTACGTCTCCTGATCCATCAAACTCTGGAGCTTTGAATTGTGGTGGTCCCGGGCGCCGACCCTCTGTGCGCATCTCTTCTAGTACGTTGGTCAATCTGTGGAGTACTTCTGCTTCTACTGCATTTATGCCAGTTCTTTCAGCACTCCTAGTCCTCCGGGTTGCCATACTCACGATTAATCAATAAAACAGGTTGTCCGTGGGAGTTATCCTATCCCACCGCTGCCACCAGATGTAATGGATTGTGTGCAACTACCTTTAAAGTTGTACCCAGTCCGTTACTACCTGTTGTTATTGACTAGGTTGGCCACTGAGTGTTGTGTTACGTAGTCCGGACAACAGCCCTGTAATATATTGTAGTCCGGTTTTTTATGTCCTTAGAGTAGATACCGGCACGTATCAAATTGCCCCCGGATAATAATCCGGTTTATTAAATAAGACTGGTTGCGGATAAAATAGTTGTATTGTATCGTATCGTGTCCAAAAACCAACTGCCCGCTATAAAGTTCGAGCCCCTTTTATATATTAACAATTGCGGGCAAAACCCGGGTAAACTTGTCCGGACACGGACAAGCTAACAAAAGGCCGTGTCGGCTATAGTCCGTGTTCCGGGTAAACAATAATAATATCGTTAGTTCAATCTCAAAATATATACAGAGTTAGCATAACTTTATGAGTACAATTTATAATATAATTTAGATACTATTATTAATACACAAACAAACATAAATGGAATAATAAGAATGAAAGTGTTATTGTGTTCGTTTAGCTGCGGTATTTATTGGTAGATCGGCGGCTATTGAATTACACAGTTCATTACAAGTAGATAGGTAAATGAATTAAAATTAAATAAACGTAAATGAATAAGATTGGCTTGCTAGCTTTAGATATATATAAGATAATTTATTACGCTCTTGGGCATTGCATGGATAGTTACTAAAATCGAAATTAATAAATTGAATAACAATTATTTCGTGCTCTTTTTCCCTTGTTGGCTTCCCTTTTTACCACTAAAGTGAAACCAGGAATTATTTGCATTTTACTATGATTACGCTTGCACCAGTCTAATAAGCAAAACTATAATTCTATCGTAAAATGAAAAGCTTCGACTTTGTTTCAATTCAACAATGTTCAGATTAAATCACAGATCATTAATGAAATTTAAATGTTCATTTCGAAATGAACGTTTCGAACATTTCAGTCTGTGCTAACATGCTATTAAATACATTTTTGTTTTACCTGACGGAGACGAAGAAATGTTTTGCGTTTCTGACACATAACTTTAAAAACGTTTTTGAGTTTACCTAAATCGAATTCCAGATTTAGGGCATTCGGTCTCTTTGTATGCAAAGGCGAATGATGCCAATTACTCTTGATTTAGGCATCCTATGTAAAATTTTTGAAGGTTTACAGTTTTATCAAGAGTTTATAGAGCAGCCAAGAATAATACTTTTTCATTTGGTTGTTTTATTCATATTTGAACTAGTTTATAAAAAAATAAAAATTCCAATATTATTGTCGTTGAAATTTATGTTTGACTAGCCACTTGCTAGTGGGTTCTGTGTACAAGTTATCTAATACAAAAATAATAGCTTCCATGCACAACTGTTATTGCTATAAGCAATGTACCTGGTTGCCCAGTGTTGATTTTAATATTCAGGCTTTAAGCATGAAGAGGCAGAGAACAGTAAAATACAGTTAATAATATCAAGTGTAATGCTGAAATGAGTTAACAATAATACCGTTAATAAATTATCCAAACAGTTACATTTCTAAATGCAAAATGTAGGTTATGTACATATACACCAGGCTGTGCACAGATTATTCAATGGTATAATGCTGTTTTTATGAAGATGTAGAAAGTAGTTAGCTTGCTTTGTCATTCACAGGTTCATTGCTCTGCTTCACTAGGCTTCTCTCCCTTTCACTTTCCTTCTTTCTCCCACAATAGTAGACTGCAGTTGTTCATATAGCAAGCTTTGTGAGCTAGTAGTCTATTGGCATTGCATGCGAGCTGGCTTTTTATTACATCGCTAATGGTAGGAAAGCAGGGCTTAGCAAATGCATCGCTATTAAAATTTCATTTTTTGAGCTATAACATTAGCAATATAATATTGGCCAATAATAAAAAGTTGAGTACATTATACTTGAATTTATACCATTACGTTACAGAATAATCAGATAATAATGCATTCATGAGAGCTATCAAAATATTCACTTTTGCGAAGTTTTACGTTATAATAAAACAAAAAAGTGTACAAAATACTTGGAACTCATAAAAAGAACCAATTTATTTATTGTTTTCTCAAGGAGTTAATTTTTTTAATTAGCGAAGTTGATTCTGAGCTACAAAACTAATAATTATAATTAACATTTGTCCTTGATCTATACTACTGTGTGTACTTGAGCATGACGAACGATTATAAATTGTTATGTGAAGAAGTTTATTTTGACCCAAATTAATTTAAATGTTTTGCTATTAGTTTTGAAGATTGGTATATTTCTTGCTGTCACAATGCCTTTAAAGTACAAAGGTATACAATTAAAATCTTGTCAAGGATTTCGCGCCACTCCTTTGCTAAGTCGTACCAAATAATAGCCATTTTGCAACACTCAGGATGATAGTGAGTAGTTGTGGTAATGTCGATGTATATATATATATATATATATATATATATATATATATACACACACACACACACACACACTGATGAAGAAGATATATTTTATATATGTATATATATAGATATATATATATATAGATATATATATATGGTCAGTAGTAAATATGTTTATAATCAATACAGGGAATGTTGATTTTTTCTGGTCCTGAATCTGGGAACTGAACGGCAGAATAACTAGCCTTTATATGCGAAGCCTATGCGATTATCTCCTTCTATTATATTGGGTCGGGCAGGTGGGCCTATATAATCCTGCTGGACCAACTAGGTTGAGCTCAGCTCCTATTCCAGTTGACTTATGTTACAACATCGGCTGTGGGGAGCATGAATGCACCCAAAAATATGGACACATCACTCCATATACACTAGAAATTCCACTGTCATACAGCCCATGACCAAAGAGATATTGAAAAAAAGAAAGGGTACTGATGGTTGAGAAATGCAATATTAGCAGTCAAATGGCACTGCAGGGCAATAGGATAACTGCAATGGTAGCGGATTGGAACCAAAGTACTCAAAAGTTTCCAAAATGTCAGTTACTTTGAAATCGGCAAAAGGGAAACGATCTCTGTACTTCTATGTTAATTACAGAGACCTTCGGCAATTCGACAATGCTATAGACTGGTGAAATTTGCACATTAATTTTTTGTGAAATGCGCAAGACTTAATGGTTCTATTTTCTGTCGCTCGGCGTTTCGTTTGCCGGTCTTAACTTTTATTAAACCAAGCTTTTCAAACGTTTTGTGACGATTTTCGGACAAATTAATCTGTCTATTTGTGTATAATCTGATCAGATAGGTAAGTTTTAAGAGACTGTCGACAATTCACAAAGAATTGGTAACATATTTAAATAGGCTTACATGTGTTTTGTATCATTATTATACTTTAACGACTCTACAAAACGATGGTTAAATTTGTTGATGAGATTTCGAAACAAGGGTTTGAGACGTTGTTGATGAATAATTTTCGTAAGTTGTGTGCACATGCATTTATCATAAAAACTCTCAAACTTCTCTCTCGCTCGTTTGGTCGTGGGAAAATTGTAGTGAGCAGCAATTAAAACTGCTAGACCATAGAAATTGTACAGAATAGATTTAATCTCCTTTTGTTGAAAATTGTTTAAATAGATATTATATATTTCCTCAAAACAGTTTTAAAAAATTGAACAGGGGTTAAGAAAGAAAATAAAATGGTAAGAGTACAAATGCCCTAAGTGTGAGATCAATGACCCGCCAAGTTAGAGCAAAGCCTATTATAATAGCAAAGTAAAGCTAAGTAATATAATACTTGGAACCCTCAGAAGTATGCATATATTTAAGAAAAACATATAATCGCAGGCTACAGTTGTCTGTAAGATACAATTTGGTTGAATACCAAAGAAATTGATATGAATAAGAAAGACAGTGCAATAGTCGGAAGATACAATAAAAAACCTCCATTTAAATGCCTGGCGCTCTATTTTTTAACCTATCCCCTATAGTGGCGTTCAAATAGAGGCTGGTGTTGTATTTTTTAGATAGCTCATCAGAATTCTGGAAAGAAAAATGTAACCCTTTTACGGGTAAAGCGAATGTTGCTTATATTTTGCACGTCATTTGGGCAGAGGGACATTAACCCTTTTATATGCAATAAATCTGCTAACTTACCTCCGACTTGTTGTAGATCTCTATATAAATATACGTTGGGAAGCTGAAAAATAGCTTTACCCGTTAATATCTATTGCTTATAATGAACCTGCAATGATATTTTAGCCTGTGCCCTGCTTTACATTTTGTTGCAGCATTCATTTTCTTATTTCATTCTAAGTTTTAAGGCATATTTCTATTCTATAACTATATCGAATAATGTTGCACAAAAGCTCATTGCATTCATTAATATGTTGCTACAGTTTGCAGCCAGAATGTGCTTTTTATGTGCAATAAAAGACGAGTTATGAGCGTCAATCCATTGTAAGCCGGGTTAAGATACCTGTAAGGATGCTACATAAATCTACAAATTTTCAATTTATATAAAAATCTATCAAATGCTACTAATCTATATTTAAGAACAAAGGACTTAAACGGACCATACTTGTAATACATGCAAGAACAAAAATTAGCATTTCAAAACAAAAATATTTGTATCGATTGCTTGGTTAGTTGCGGTTTGGAATGTTGCTTGCGATAGAATGAGCATCTCCTGACTCTCTATAACTTGCACAATGCCTTCTGATCTCAACTCTTCTGCAGAGCAAAACCTTTACGCGTTGCGTTTTGCACAAACGGTTATAAACTTTTAGCTGCATGCGCGCTAAGCACAACCTCTAGCCTAAACCTAGTCATTCACATCCCATTGTAAATTTCAACGGTTTTTCACACACACCCAAGTATTAAGGCTGCTTTAAACAAGAAACTGCTAATCTAGGGTGTACTGCTACACCAAGTCTTATTGAATCTTGCCACACTTTCGCATATACCTAAAAAGGTTTGGCCTGCTGGAAAGTTTAGGTTTCCTTGAATCCACTGCTCAATTGTATAGCTCAATTGTTCTTTTTGTATTCTTTTAGATACACACTTTTGTTGCCGAAGGAAAGATGTCTTTACATTCCTACAAAATACCTCTGCTCCTATTTGTAGCATTTTTATTAATGCTTTACATCATTTCTCTTTCTCCAAGGATCACGAGAAGTACTGGTAGTAAGCAGTTGTTTCCTCTCTTCCTCTCTGTTTCTCTTTTATAAATGGATTTACACAAAATCTTTGCAGATTTTATTAGGAAGTGCAGATACTTTTATATCATTTGTGATTATTCTGACGTTTGAGGCGATCTGACTGGCAGGATGTTTCAACATTAAAATTGACAAAACTTGATCGCGGTTTAAACGCTGTGAAAAACGTACATCAACTCATTCGGATCAGGTGAAAGTATGATTACCACTTCTATAATTGCAAACAGAATAGAAACGCATACTGCTTTAATTTCAACACAATAGCCAATATCAACTATAGCAATGATAACAACTAGGGATGTCATTTTGCATGCGTTTTTCTTTTGAGCATTTTAACCGTGATCATGTTTTGTCAATTTTTACCTTGAAACATTCTGCCAGTCAGATCACCTCAAACATAAGAAACAATCACAAATGATAAAAAAATACGGATACTTTCTGATAAAATTTACTGAAATTTTAAGTAAATTCAACTTAAAGTTAGTAGAAATGCTAAGAAATTTAAACACTCACACATCAAAGTATTTTCTTGCTGTTCAAAACGCTGACAGCCACACTTTTCTGTCATACTT
Source organism: Watersipora subatra (assembly GCF_963576615.1). Classification (NCBI taxonomy): domain Eukaryota; kingdom Metazoa; phylum Bryozoa; class Gymnolaemata; order Cheilostomatida; family Watersiporidae; genus Watersipora; species Watersipora subatra. Next base: position 33,906,425 of record NC_088718.1, on the reverse strand, counting down.
TTCTGTTTACAGTAATATAAAATTATTTAGTGATTAAGATAGATATTATTCTATTGGTGATTTATCCATGTATATATTTGAGAAATCAATCAATTTATAGGGTATCTGATTCACACTAGATGCAGGTAGTAATCATTTCGTAAGGTAACCGTATTATGATCACCAACTTCACATTGTGGCTCAGTGAGCTCCTATGACTTTTCCTCACTATCGTGAAATCCAATTTAAATGTTACAGTTAAAATGGGCAAAAAGCAAGTGTTCATGTACGAAATGATATATTCATTGATCCCTCGCTACTCTTCAGTTTACTCTTCACGGATTCAATACTTGGCGGAGTAACGAATACTCACTAAGAAATTGCAAATTAACACAAATCTCTCACATGTTCTGGCCTATTGAGGTCCTTCCACAAGCATAATTTTGCTAGCAGTCGTCACATTTCACTAGTTTCCTAGTTTCCTGCTACGTTTGGTTAAGTGTTTGAGTGGTACACCAGGGCTTCCCAACCAGGGAGGAACCAGGGCTTCCCAACCAGGGAGGAACCAGGGCTTCCCAACCAGGGAGGAACCAGGGCTTCCCAACCAGGGAGGAACCAGGGCTTCCCAACCAGGGAGGAACCAGGGCTTCCCAACCAGGGATGAACCAGGGAGGAACCAGGGCTTCCCAACCAGGGAGTAACCAGGGCTTCCCAACCAGGGAGTAACCAGGGCTTCCCAACCAGGGAGTAACCAGGGCTTCCCAACCAGGGAGGAACCAGGGCTTCCCAACCAGGGAGGAACCAGAGCTTCCCAACCAGGGAGGAACCAGGGCTTCCCAACCAGGGAGGAACCAGGGCTTCCCAACCAGGGATGAACCAGGGCTTCCCAACCAGGGAGTAACCAGGGCTTTCCAACCAGGGAGTAACCAGGGCTTCCCAACCAGGGAGTAACCAGGGCTTCCCAACCAGGGAGGAACCAGGGCTTCCCAACCAGGGAGGAACCAGGGCTTCCCAACCAGGGAGGAACCAGGGCTTCCCAACCAGGGAGGAACCAGGGCTTCCCAACCAGGGAGGAACCAGGGCTTCCTAACCAGGGAGGAACTAGGGCTTCCCAACCAGGGAGGAACCAGGGCTTCCCAACCAGGGAGGAATTCCCTTAGGGGGGAGTTTTGAATATACAAGGCGGGAACAGAGGAGTGTCTGATTTGATAAATTTTTAATTTATGTCCTGTGGTGCAATGTAAGTTTAGGTTACATTGCTAACTAAAACACAAGTTGCTAATAATGGGCTACTCGTCAGAACTCAGATATATGTGAACGCAGCCATCCAGATTTTGAATGGATAGTGAGTTAAGCTAGTCATGAACCAATTCACCGCCATGCTAAAGGATGTTTTGTTGTGTGCTGTATATATATATGTATTTGTATATATATATATATTTAAATAAATATATATATGTGTATATATATATATATATGTATATATATATATATATATATATATATATATATAAATACACTCATGAACTGCACTGATAAGGCTTCAATAGCCGAAATAGTACTGTCTGTAGCATGAGTATATGCTCCCTCACTTCGGTTTGGTTAATATAAATTTATACATATAAATACATATATATAAATACATACATATATATGTATGTATTTATATGTATAAATTTATATTATGTTGTTATCTGTTTAGATATGTACAATAAAATGGGATTATAATTTGCATCAGTTGTTTTTAGTCATGCGAATTAAAAGTGCGGCGGGAATCAAATTTATGAAAAGGCAAAGGGGGAATTGAATGAAAAAGGTTGGGAATTGACCCCTGTGGTACACCCTTAATCATGTCACTTAACTGCCCCTGACTCTTCAAATAGTCTAATGAACCTAAAAAAGATGAAAGCGGAAAGATGAAAAAGTGACTTCATTAAATATAAGTTTATTAGTTGTTATTTCACGGATTTTTACTTATCACACCTGTTTTGGTTAACCTTGAAATGTGAACGATACTTTAACAACTTTACAAATTACTTTAACTCTACTTTGCGACTGAAACAAAAACTCAAGCGATTATTGAGATTGATTTTTATTATTTGAAGTACAATTATGACTTTGCCAATATGTTGTGTTGCTGCTGCAAAATTTTCTCGACTTCCTCAAACTTTATTAGAATATAATATATTTTTATATATAATTATAATATTTATTTATTACATTATAATATAATAACCTTGAGCTTTATCAATGGATCATAAGAATTGTTAAAGAAACTCATCCATTTTAACGAATACTGTGAATACAATTGCTGTCTGTTTGTATAGGTCCGCAGGAAACCATTCACGAAGAGTCGGTTGTGACACTAGATCTTTCAGACATATTTCCTGGTAAAGCCTGTTTTGCTTATTGTTTCCCTTTGGCAAGGTGTCATTTTATAACTTGGCTAATTTTATATTTACTTTGTCATCCAAACCTTTTGTTTGTAGCATTTTGACTAGCAATTAATTGCTTTAGTAAAATGTGTTCTTATTTTTAAATTATTCAAATAAATGTAGTTCATTAGATAGAGAGGCAAAAATTAAAATTATCAAACAACAAAACGATTGACTATGCGAAAAGTAAAAACGCCTGCAGTATAGTTTGAGAATTGTTTTCTCTGAATGTTGACAATAAACAGTGCTATGTCCTCAATTTTATGTGGGTTATTGAATAGCTCATTGAAGGCTCAGATTATTCTATACCTTTGTGTCGTAGCAAAAATCTAAAAATGATATGGTCAAAAATGATTTAACTGGTTGGAATCTGTAGATGTATGTTTGGTTCAATCAGTTGATCTACGTTAGTTTTAGAAAGTTTTACTCCTAAAATGTACTCAGTGATTGAATGTTTACTGGTTCAGCATCAGATCAGTGATGATCCAAAACGTATAAATACTACAGTAGTTGCCAACAGCTACTGAGTCTATTTGGTAGATACTATGTTTCTGTGTTGTTGTAGAAGTCAATGAAACAACTCCTAGTTATTTGCTCGCTATTCCGGAGAAGCCACTTGATGTCTTGAAAGTCATTGAAGGTTTGGGTCCAATTTCATTGTTAAAATGTTCAGTGTTGAAAATTAGAACTCATTTTACATTCATAGTTCATCAATAACAAAAGAAGGCATTACAGGAAATTGTTTCAGTGCATGTAATTGTATTCTGTAGAATTTTATTTGAATTAAACAAATTTTTTACTTTGTAATAGTAGATTGAGAACATGGTCCACCAGAATCGTAGAAAAACTAGAAAAGGGCTTATTAGTTGCTAACTATATTAATACCGAGTCTTATAACAGGAATTGTGTTTTTATGTTGTTGCAGAAGACAATAGAACATCGTCCAAACAATCCTTAACTACTACAAAGAAGCCATCAGGCCCGCCAAAGTTTCACCTCATCATGCTATTCTTTAGTGGTGAGTCTCCTAAGTATACTGTTGCAGTATTTTAGTAAATTGTTGAAATTTTGTTGAATTGCTAAATTGTTGAATTTTTGTGTATTCAATAACAGCTGCCGTTCATAAAAGTATAGAAAATGTTATATTGCTAGATAAATTAGAAGAAAAGTTATGATAAAATTTTCACTACTTATTGACTGACTTTTGTATATAGCTATAGTACAGTTTTATTATTTGGCTATAATATCAATTGCAGCTGTTTTGCTTGCTGCAAATTTGAGAAAAAACTGATTTTTTTAAAAAAAACTTGAAAGGTTTTGTTAGCTACACATCATAAAAGATCAAAATTTTCACTGGTACGATCTTTAGAAATACTTATATCCTGGTAGTCTAGTGTGCTGTCAGAGATAAGTAGGTGTGCTGTCAGAGATAGGTAGGTGTGCTCTCATAGATAGGTAGATGTGCTGCCATAGATAAGAGGTTTAGCTGTCATAAATAGGTGGGTGTGCTGTCATAGATAAGAGGTTTAGCTGTCTTAGATAGGTGGGTGTGCTGTCAGAGATAGGTAGGTGTGCTATTGAATTGCGAAGAGTAAGTATTCACACAATAATTCGAACACATGGCCGGTGGATAATTATCGTAGTGGTTACGCTGGTTGTGCAGCATTGTGTTGGTGTTTGAAGCCAAAGGTTGCTATTTTGTATCTTGTATGACGCAGTATTTTTCTCCGAAATACAACTGTGGCTTCAAACTGACATGACTCTTATTATCTATACTCTTATTATTTACTCTTATTATCGTAAAGGTTTTATTGTTTATATGTTCAGATAACCAAATCCTTACTATTTAACAAACGCTTTCAGCTTATGCTAAATTTTTGCATTGGATTCATTTTCGAGTCTCCAATAGGGTAATTACCATGTAGGTCAGACATCACTAGAAGCAGCATTTAGAAGGCAACCACAAGTTTGTGGTTCTGCTGGATCTGCTCAAATGACTACTTAAGGTGTGTTTACGCCAGAATAATCTGTCAAAGTTCTGTTTTTGTCATTGGGTTGGAAAGGCTTTTTGTTTGTTTATGATTTGAAACATTTTTACAAAGAACTAACGTCAAACCAACTCAGCCTCTGACTATCCAAAATTTGTCACCTTTTTAGCCAATAAAATACAACATTGATATCTATTCCATTTGTTTGTATTTTTGGCGCTATTAACATTGCAAGATATTATTGGTAAACACCATCTTATCACTGTCTCTGCAATCCCTCTGGTTAGAATAGGGTATCTGCTTGAGTATCGATGTGTCGTAAGATGACTCCGTACCCCTACGACTCATCTGCACAGGCAATTGCAGAAGGTGGCCATCAGTCAACCTTACATTAAAGGTGTGATTGCGCCAAATTTTAGTTGATTTTAAAAGAAACTATTCTTTTTGTGTATCAGTTAACATGTTGTTTGTTGTGTTAGACAATCTTATGTCAATATATTTGAAGATAATAATGGAAAAAAAATTGATCGCGGCAAAAATGCTCAGGCCAAAAAGCATGCCCAGACTTGCCAAAAATGATGTAACGAGTGATACAATCTGTCTCTATCTCTCGTATTCGCATCGGCTATTGCGATAAAAGTCTAGTTCTACACGGCTCTATTGGCATATATTTTATTTTTTATTTGCTCATGTTGGCTGGAATAAAATTTTAAATCCAGCTACAGATACATCATTATTAATGTCTCAAACGCCTCAAATAAGGGAAATTAAAAACTTGTCATATTAGCTTCCTCTAAATGCTGTGTAAACATCTGGGTACCGACTACGATTCTGCCGGTCTACGGTAATTAGGTCGTCAGTTAACTTATTTCATCACAGCCTTTGGATCAGCAAAGTTCTCAGTTGCTACCCACACCGGAACCTAGCTACTAAACGAAATAAGCATGCCACCATCTTTGAGCAGAATATGTTTGAGTATATGGTGAAACCAACTGCATCCCAAAAAGTCATGTATAGTCAACATTATTTAGGCATTATCAGTATCAATTTGTAGAAAAGATTTATTGGTCACATTCGATTAGTTAATTCAAGTACAAAACAAAGGGTTTTATGAGTTGACCAAAATAGTGAACGCAAAACAACGTCAATTTCGGTGAAATCAATTAACCAACCGATTCTGACAAAGGATTATTAAAGCCATTCTTGCACCTGTAAGATATCATAATATCTCAAAGAAGAAGACCGCCGGAGTTGACCTAAATATGTCAGCTGTATAGGACAACTATTATCTCGTTATAATACCATCACAGTAACATTCCAAGAATAACACTCATTTACGCAAGCTATGCAATGCTTACGGTTTTATTTATATTGACAGACATTGCTGACATTAATTACTATGAACAATGTCTAAAGCCAAATATCTCATCCTGTCTCTGCCTTCAAGATTTATTCTTGATACATTTCATCATACCTAATGATATATTCTGCGGTGAACTTTTGTCGTGCCATCAGTGTCTAAAACATACAATGTATATTTTGTCTAATGTTGTGCGCCACATATACCAAGTTGTGTTTGGCAATGTTTATACTTTGATGTCAATCATGCTGTCACAGTTTTTGTATATAAGAACGGTTTTTAGCTTTATATCAGCAGTTAATTTACAAGTGATTGCTATGTACACACTGTATCTGACTCAAATATATTATCTCGCTTAATGCTTAGAGTGAACGTCTTGTTTCACGCCGAACCCATAAGTGTGAGGACAGCACCCCCTCACATTCTGGTGTCAGAAGTAGCGGAAAGAGTTGGAAGAGAGAGCGTTAGTTGTCAAGAAAGACAGAATTAAAGAGATGGCAGATCGTGACCAGCAAAGAGCTGAGGAGAGGCGAGAGGATGACACAGATACCATGATCACACTGAGTGAGGTAGAAGATGAAGAGATAGATGCCATCGAGGCACTAGAGAGTAGAATGGAAGAAAGACACGAAGATGCCCGCCTGTATGCGGATGAGACATACGGAAAGCTGACAGACCATGTAGAACGCCAGGTAGATGAGCGGACCAGACGCTTGGAGGATATGCTAGAATCCTTAGCAGTAAAAATTGACAATATGGACAGGAGAGAGCCAGCCTTAACAAGCTCTCCTCTCCGTAGGTTCCGGGACAATAATAATGACAGGAGGGAGCCAGCCAGCACAAGTTCTCTCCTCCGTAGGATCAAGGAAAGTAGGGGTAAGTACAGCCATTATACTATGCATGCCAGTAATAGAAAAGACTGGGTGAAATTTGGCTTGTCCTTCACAGGCAAGTCGATAGACGAAGATTTCGAGACGTTTATCGAAAAATTTGAAACATGTTGTGTGTTGAATGATGTCCCTGAAACGGAATACATCGTTATTTTGCCATTTTATCTAAAAGATTTGGCCGCAACTTACTGCAGGGAGATTGTAAAAGAAAAAGGCGAATGTGTTAGTTATGGCACTTTAAAACGTTTATTGAAAAACAAGCTAAGCGCTTCCCGAGGTGCCGAGCAGGTGGCGATGGAAATTTCGGCAATTAGACAGGGTGAGAGCGAAACTGTAAAACAGTATTACGAAAGATTTAGAAAAATTGTGAGCCAGAGTGAAGAATCTGAAGAAAGTTCATTTATATTGCTTCATTTTAGAAAAGGCCTTAAGCCAAAAATTCGAGAGAGTGTGTTAGCTTTGGCAGGAAAATCTTTGCCCGAGCTTTTACAAGCTGCCACGAGTGTAGAAACGGGACTTACGAATAACGGAGTTGATGTCGCTCTCAACTACAATTCGACTCCTGATAACTATAGAAGGTCAAACAGATTCCCTCCTCAGAACAACCGCTTTGATAAACGTAGGGAGACAAAGAGAAACTGTTTCGAATGTGGGGACGAAAACCATTTGTCTTTTCAATGCCCTATTCGAGAATTAAATACCAAACAGAATTTCAATGCAAATAGGAACTTTCAAAATGAGAGAAAGTTTCAGAGCAGAAACCCACAGACAGGCGCATTCCGATCCAATAGCTACTCACCTCAATCATGGGAGCCGCCGAGGCTACAGCCACAAATGCCTGGATATCCGTGGATGCCACCGCCATGGTGGTTCGGTCAAATGCCTGCATATAGCCAACAAAACCAGCCAATACCGTCCGTTGCTGCCAGCGAGCAAAATGTTTTTGCTGAAAATAAAGCAGAACTCATTAATAATTGTACCATCTTTGCATCTTCTGCAAATGTTTTAATTGAAGACAGTGTGAATGAGATAGAATCTCAATCCGAAATTACATGTTTTGCGGATGCCGAAGATAAACTTTTACCTGAGTTTGATAATCTTGGTGACATAATTGAAAAGACTAATAGTACTGATGAGACAGCCGCGGTTGTAATGACTCATAACAAAGCGCTTAGTGTTGAGGTTGAAATTGAGATTACGGCAAGAGCTGTTATTGAAGCCCCTATAAGCAACTCGCTTGAGGCAGCCGAGCCACTCCCTGTAGCTTTAATTCTAGAGAGCAATATAGAGCTTGAGGAGACAGTAGCGTTCAATGCTTTTCAATGCTTTGAAAAAGCTGACAAACATGTGCATATTGTAACAGGAGAGTGTGCTGCTATGCCAATGTGCGCTGAGCAACCCCTATGCTCTAAGCAAGGGAATCCCCCAATTAAACAGTCATCAGAATTCATTCATGCGTACCAAGCTAATCGAAAAGTCCCCATTAGAAAGCTCCCCTTGATTCATTTAATTGGCACATTGTGTGTCGTAGCATTTGTCAGCGCACAAGCAGCAATGATCTGCAAAACAGGTCATACAATAGCCAGGTTTCTGTTACTTTCATTGTTGCCATGCGTACTACGTGACACAACTGCCTTTGAACCGCTGATTGAGAAATATTCCAAAAATCATGAAAAGAAGCAAACTGTTGAGCCTCGAATTTTTGAACTACTACTAATTTGTACCAAATGCCATTACACTTGGATACTAGCGAAAGACTATTTGAGACACATAGACACGCTGCTTCGCTTAGACTACTCAACTGGTAAATTGCATTTATTACCATTGTCAAAAATAAATGCAAACACACCTACAAAAGCTCGAGAAGAGCCGACTTCCTACAAGTCCTACCTGTTCCGACTAACATACTTGTTTGTGACACTCTTACAGCAGCTCATGAAGAGCAAACCCTTACTAACTGAATACTTTCAACCACCGACTTACTACTCAGTTGAGCATAATGATGGTGATACCTTAACTCCATCTGCCTTTGACCCTGACAAACGTACTCACGGATACATACAAACCAGACAATAGTTGTACCCCTTGCCAAACTAACTATTGTCTAACTTCATTTTGGCACTTCGACAACAGTAATTTGAGCTTATACTTTTTATTTGTATATAATATTTTTCTTTGCTTTATTGAACAAAACAAAAATTATAGAGAGAGGAGTTTGTTATATCTAAACAGAAATACTTCTCATTTTTTATTATTGTGCTAGAAAGAATTGGAAACCTGAACAGTAGAGTAAGGTTTCATCTAGTTAGTAGCTATATATTTGTCTGTTTATTTATATATTTACTAAGATTACTGCGCATTATGTGATATCTTTTTCCAGAGTTCAAAGTCATCATATACATGTAAGAGCACCACAAGTGACCTGTCATCGACAACTTGGCATATAGACGCACCAAAATTTTGTGAAATTCGTTAGACACTCAGGCACCAAAATATCACATAAACAAGAAGGACATTATATGAGACAGTACCAAAGCTTCCAATACTTCCTTTCCAAAACCCACTTCAATACAGCGCCACTTCCGCACAGCCATCTCTTGAGGGACGTATGAAAGAACCTTTTCAAAGAGGGAAGGTGTAAGATATCATAATATCTCAAAGAAGAAGACCGCCGGAGTTGACCTAAATATGTCAGCTGTATAGGACAACTATTATCTCGTTATAATACCATCACAGTAACATTCCAAGAATAACACTCATTTACGCAAGCTATGCAATGCTTACGGTTTTATTTATATTGACAGACATTGCTGACATTAATTACTATGAACAATGTCTAAAGCCAAATATCTCATCCTGTCTCTGCCTTCAAGATTTATTCTTGATACATTTCATCATACCTAATGATATATTCTGCGGTGAACTTTTGTCGTGCCATCAGTGTCTAAAACATACAATGTATATTTTGTCTAATGTTGTGCGCCACATATACCAAGTTGTGTTTGGCAATGTTTATACTTTGATGTCAATCATGCTGTCACAGTTTTTGTATATAAGAACGGTTTTTAGCTTTATATCAGCAGTTAATTTACAAGTGATTGCTATGTACACACTGTATCTGACTCAAATATATTATCTCGCTTAATGCTTAGAGTGAACGTCTTGTTTCACGCCGAACCCATAAGTGTGAGGACAGCACCCCCTCACACACCTGGTTGGCGGTTTGTGGACTCACCTACTTTCACTTAGTAGGGTAGAGCATAAAATCTTTTGAACTTAATATTTGGTCCATTGGAATTGAGTCAAGCTATGCAGAATTACCTGCCAATACATCTCTGATTGCACTTCATAAATCCATCTATCAGAGAAGATTTCAGCGCAGATGGCAACAGGGCTATGATGTGTTCAATATGTTCTGCAAATCATTTTTTGCATTGTCTTCAACAATATTATTTTATTATATAATTTTTACAAGTCAAAACGTTTCCATCGCAGCATAAAGTTTTTATTAAAAACATCCATCTAATTCGTGGCCATTCACATAGTTTTAGCTTATATAATAGAACAAATTAATTTACTGCGCAAACTCAAACAAAACATATTATGGTTTGTGCAGCACACATTTGTGTCTCTCTTTCCCATTTATGGCTGTTTCCAGGCTGACATGACTGCTCCGCTCGTGAACCACATAAACATCCTGTAACAATAAAACAAATACATGTATGTAATAGTTGTCATTCATATGTATGTTGTTCTGACGCATATCTACTGAGAGCTTTCAATTTGAGAGTTAGATAGATTGCGAGTGTAATTTTAAAAATGAATGAATGTTTAATAAAAGCATGAATACACAAAGCCAATAATTCGAAGCTTTGTTTCTGAGAGTTAAAGATGAGCATTGACCAATCGATGTTCCTTACTTTTTACAAGGGAGAAATAAACATACATTCTAAGCATAAATCTAATTTAATAGCTAAAAATGCCAAAGAAAATTTCAAACAAATGTATGTAGCTAGGCGAAACAATAAAATTCTGTTGTTCGTTAACACAACGTGTCGGTGCAGTAATTCAGTAAATTAACTATGTCAATTAAATCAGTAAATTAAATATCGATTTCGATGCGCGTATAGCTACTAGATTCTACTACTAGTCGATGCGCGTAACCAACTAGTAATAGAGCAAAATCCCTAACAACGAGAATCCTCAATCACAGACAACCCGTTGTACGAGCGATAATCTTTAATGTGGCCTACATGTATATAAAAAATTTGTGTTGATGATTGGCTAATGAAGAGATCTTATATTTATTGCTCGTGGACTCTTTTCACATGTATCACTCGTTACGTCACGAATAAAGCACCAGCTCGAATCTGAGCTTTTTAAAAATTGACCTCATGCAAACGCTTATATCTCTGGACAGGGTTAGTCTATAACGACAAAAATGACATCAAATTGTAGCTGATGTTTTAGACTATTATTGGTCTTAATTACATTAAATCGACTTTTTTGACGCAACCACATCTTTAACAAACAGACCGATTTGCTCAGTCTATGCTATACTCTATCAATCAAGCAAAAACGGACCAACAGTATGCAGCATTTAAGCTACATGTATGTTGTGTTCGAGACTGGATGCAGTCATCTTTGCAAGTTTGTCGTTTTACACCAAGCTGGCTTTGTCAGTGCGGGTGCAACTCTAGCAAATCGTTCTGATGCAAATAAACCTTAAGCATTGCGTACATTGTGTCCATAGGCAATCATTTTTAGGCATAGTCTTTTTCTCCTGAGTGATACACATAGGAAACTTGAAGGCTCCCTAATACTAATCTTTTTGTTTAACACAGTTGCTCATTGGCTTGTTTTATTGCCTTCCTTATACATTGGGTTGTGAAGATAACAGTTTTGGCAAAAAAATATGTTATGCAAGATTCCAGAATCATACTTCTCTAACTCGTGTCTCCTTTACCTTAAGCAGTAGCTTCTCTATTATTTGCAGTTCAACTGGAAGAAAAATATAGCAGTTTTTCTGCTGACCAGTTAGAAGAACGTAACAAAGAATACATGACAGTATTGCAGACAAACCTAAACCATGTCTGTGTTGAAAGGATTCATTTGTTCTACACACGAGATGACGACCTCAAGGTAATAAAATGTTTTTTGTTTCCTGTTTCTGTTGGCATGTTTTTTTCCTTGGCAGCATATCATTCTTCAACCCTTTAAAACCTAACCGCCGGCATTGCGTGGGGTACTTCAAAAACTCTAACAGTCGGTAAACCGGCATTCACATGGCTCTGTTTACAAAAGTTGTTTATAAGTAACAGCGTAAATCAATCAAATTAATTCTTGCGCAGGCCGTTTAAATAAATATTTCACTTTTATTTGAACATTTTCAAATATATTTATCTACCTTTGTTATAATAACAATTTTACTATGACGATATCACAAAAAATATGATACGACTCTTTAGTTGTTATATCGTGAATGATTGTGATGCAGATGAATAATTATATAATACTAACTATAATTTTTCAGATTATTTTTATTGATCAAACGATGATGAAGTTTTGCTCGATAGATCTGAAGCTAGTGTAAAGATTGTTCAGTTTTCAAAATTGTACGATCTTTTTTACGAACTTTTACGAATGGTTTTAGCCCGAAGAACTGTGAAACTTTTTGTATTTTTTAACATTTGCTGTGTGTTGCTGGACTTTTTTTCTAGTGTCTTACCAACTATTATTTGATTATGAGCATAATTGAATATTTTTAATAAAAGTTTCAAAAGTCATATTGTTGAACAATTTTTTTAGGGATACCGACACGCGTCGACAAGGATGGTCAGGGTTTAAAGGGTTAAGGAACTTTGGCAAAACTTTGGTAGATTTTATCAGAAAGTATCAGTATTTTTCTATCATTTGTGATTGTTTTTGATGTTCGAGGTGGTCGGACTGCTAGGATGGATGCTTATAGATTAAAATCAAATAAAACCAAATCACGGTTAAAACGATAGTCTATAGTTCTATATTTGCTCTAAATTATCTTTGTTTATTTGTGTTTTTACAAACGTTTAGTTTTCTTTGCATTTTAGTTGATATTGGCTGCCAACTTGACTGACAGCCATAAACTACAGCCGGTCAAGCGGGAGCGACTACTACACATGGCAGATTTTTTTCTTTACGCTTCAAGGAATTTAGTGAACAAGTCAGTCATTGCGCTAAACAGTGATATCGGTATGTTAGGATATTATATAGTCACGAGTTTCAACAACATGGTTATAGTAGTAACAACAAGAGTAACATTTCTCTTATACTGCTGATTGATGTCACTAAACTGAGTAACTAGTATATATATTATACTAGCTGTGCTTCCCAGCGTTGCCTGGGTAGTGAAAATAAACTTATAAACAATGAGAAGTGATGAGAGTTGTCTGCCACTATGAGCCTGGCATATTGGTGGCTATTAGCTTGGCACATTGCCAATGGAAAATTTCAGTAAGCTAGCTAGTAATAGCTAGGGCTTCTCATGACGGTACGCCATGACGCAAATAGCGTACCGACATATATGGCATTGTTAGTCTATCAATCTTTGTGGCTGAAACAGTACAGCGTTGGACTTGCGATCGGGAGGATCTGAGATCAAATCTTCTTCCGAACGGATTATTTCCAAGATTCTAGCTATAGCTGAAATGACACATACTTTGAGAAATATATATATATAGATTATTACATATATATAAATCTCAGAGTTTGTTGTTGTTCGGTGTTTGTCCACCATTGCAATAAAAATTTTTATCACAGAAGATTTTATCTTAGAACAAGGTCTAACCCATTAAAGGTTGACTTGCAACAAAATTTACATTATAGTTATTTGGTATCAGAAGATTCACTATGTCTTACTCTGCTGTGTTGTAGGTGCAAACTATGTGAAAATATGATTACAAGCTCTCCAAAGCGAACAGTTAATAGCAGCCATCACGAAAATGCCGCAGGTTGGAATCCCTTAGCAAAACGGCTCAAATGGGATGTAGTTGAACACGATGGTTTCTGTTTACACTTTCGTGCAACCTCATTCGTCGAAATATTTTCACAAATATACCTCACGCATTCAATAAAACCATGTCTATTGTCCTCACGCGTCTACTTCATCATCAATGTAATGCTGTCACTTTGAGTGATGATATCTGAAAACCTATCATAAAAATTTGCTTAATTTTTTAACTTTAGCTCGAATGAGTGCATATCATCCTCTGATAGCCATGACGAGCCTGTTGGTCACCTGTGATAGTTGAAAAATGCTGCAGAAGTTGTTCGCGCTATTTGGCAGGAATTATGGGTCACATGATCAGATTACGACTAGATGATTAGACCAAACTGAAGCCAAATTGTAAAGCGGCGAGCATCTATATTTGATAAGGGCTTTTCGGTAAAACTTGAGGTGTTAGTCATAAATTAGCGCTACGAAACGTTTTATATTCAGCCTATTATCGGCCTTTCATTTCACGTGATAACATGACTTGTCAAAGCAATAACCACGTCGCGTCTAGTACGTCGTCAAAATAATTGCATTCCAAACTACGACATTTCCATGATGGCTGCGATTAGCTGTTCGTTTTTAGCTTTTAAGTGCTTGTGATCACATTTCCACATATTTTGCACCTACAACACAGCAGAGTAAGACACGGTGAACTTTTTGATACCAAATAACTGTAATGTGAATTTTGTTGCTAGTCAACTTTTAAGCTACACGGGATGCAATGGATTCATTGGGCGTTGCGAGTCATTATCTAGTTTAAAACATGCATAGCAACTCTGCATTACGTGTGACACCGTTAAAGCTTGCTCTCACGGTTCTTATTAATAAGTTTTGCAATATGGATACTAGTTTCCCCAAATTAGCCATTGGCAACTACATTACCTGCCACTGTCTATAAGCTGTTTTTAAAACCAGCGCAACGCATGGTATTCGGCTAGTATATGTATATAATAGCTGTGCTACCCAGCATTGCCCGGGTAATGGAAATGAGATTTTAAACAATGAGAGGTAACGGGAATTGTTTGCCACTTGGTATTAACCTTGCACACTACCAATTTATAAATTGAGTAAGCTTACTAATAAAAGCTACAGCTTCTCATGACTTAGCGTCCTGACCAAAACATAGCGTATTTGTTCCCATATAGCGACATGTATTGCCCTTTTTACTTGTATCGTGTGGCTAATTTGGTAGGGCGTTTGACTGGTGAATGAGAGGGTTCGAGATGAAATCTTCTGCGCTACGGATTCTTTATTCCTAGATTTCAATAGCTATAGCTGGAACTACACACATTTCCACATACCCACCTACACACAAACTTTAAGAAACATATATATATATATATAATTGTCTATTGTCATACAACAAAAACACTTTTGTTTTTCTATATGTATTAAACTGACTTCACATACTTTCTTCGCAGTTTCTTCCTAATGACATGTTTTTTTAACGAGGTGCACTACAGCAATTTGCTTCTATAAGAATTTGACACAAAAGTCTTTACAATTCCTGCACAATAACACTAGTAGATATTTTTCAAACAACCAAACACAATGGTCAATTGTGATTAGAAAAATTGGTTGCGCGTGAACAAAGCAAGGTAGTTTTTTATTTGAACAAAAACAGTAAACTCTTTTTCAGAATGCATGATGATACACAATGCTGTTATATCGGAGTTGAAAAATAGATTTTGATGCAACTGTGATATGCAGTCATTATTTTTGAAAAAAAATTGGGTTATCATAAAAAAGTTTATGTTTTAGGAGTGATTCCGAATCAATATCTATACGGCTTACACATAAAACACACTTTTAAGAACATGAGTGTTATAGCGTGTATTTTAGACCGGTTCCATGTACTGTACAATACATTTACCAATACAGCAGTGAGGGCGTCGTTGCAATCCCGCTGTCGTTGCAATTTTATTATATTCGATGCTTGTTAATGGATACTAATAATAATGTAGGTTATTACATATAATACATGCTCTCAAGTTTTTTGGACATTGTAGAAAAGTAGAATTTTCGTTAGTTTTTTATACATTAAGAGAATTGTGATTATGGTTAAAATAAATAGTTTAACATTTTAATACCCACCCTATAGGTTCATTTTACTTACAGTCCACTTCTCTTCCTTTTTTTAAATGATGACGTTTCTTTGTACCGAGCTAGTGAGTGTTGTACAACAATTTTACTGCACCTGAATTTCTCAGCTAGCTGCCTTTAGCTATATCCATGTTCTGTTAAGGCAACAATCCGCGCACAATCAGTGCTAGTTTACAACCCATGACTTATCAATAATTGCTGGAGTCGTTGAAAGAAAATGGTGTGAAGATCTTGTCTATAGAGATCAGTAATGAAATCCTCTAATGAACTTACAAGATCAGATCTAAATAGTATTAACGATGAATTCACACAACATTTTAGTAGATTTTATCAGAAAGTTTTTGTTGTTTGAGGTGATCTGAAGGCCAGAATGTTTCAACATTACATTTGACAAGACATTCTCGTGATTAAAACGTTCAGAAAAAAAACTGGTAAGAAATGATGTTAATAGTTGTTATCGACTATTGCATTCAAGTTACAGCATTATGCGTCTCTGTTGTATTGGTCTCTTTGCAACGATAAATGTCATAATCACACTTTCGCTTGATCTGAGAGTTTTGTAGATTTTAATATTGAAACATCCTGGCAGTCAGACGATCTTAAACATCAAAAGCGATTGAAAATAAAAGAAAAATACTGATACTTTCCGATAAAATAAACTAACATTTTGTGTGATTTCGTCTTTAAAAAGTGCTGACTAGCTAATAAACAATCAGGTGGTATTTAACTTGTGCACATGACTGTATTAATAAGTGTTCATTCTGTCCAACAAAACTAATTAATTGCTTTGACTTTAGGTCACGAGATGATCATATTTTGCAATGCTAACATTTACCCATAAATACAGATCTTTGGTTGCAGCCCTTGGAGAAGGATTTCAGCGAGTAGACCACAGAGCTTTGTTAACGCGAAAACATTTTTATAGCCTATCAAGATATGAAACCAACATAAGCTGTTCTGTGGGAGAGCAACTGTGTGCCAAATACCGTGGTAAGTTTTTTTGTATTTCTTTTTCTTCGCTAATCTATTTCCTACATTCTACTAATATTTTCTCTTACTTTATTATATGGTACGGATGTGTGTACCTTGCGTTAAAGTACATGTATATGTTTTTGTACAACCTTGAGTGCAAGAGAACTTTGCTGTCACTTGAGTGACACAAGACCTTCCTTCAGGTAGACACAGTTGTGAGCTCATATGGCACCCTCTGATCCATGGAACTTTTAATCTCGTTTAGGCAGCCTATATTGTTGTTATTATATTGCTTATGTCGATGCATTGTCAATAGATCCAGATTTGGCGCGAAAAAAAATCAAATGATTTTGTGGTCACACAATCATAAATCAAGGATTTATATTATGATTGGAATTATGATTTCTTTTCGGGAAAAAACTGCTTTTCTCGTTTTGTCATATTTTGAAAAACATCAGTCTTTTTGATAAACAATCTTATTTTGATGTATGTATAACAAATCTGCAAACACTGCGAGTGTGATGAAGATAATTGACTGCATGTGTAGTGAAATGTTACAGAGGGATCTTTGAAGTTAGGACATTTGAGTTTATTTAGTAAACCTGAAAACGGGTTTAATTTTGATGTAGCAACTGCAACTGGTACAGTTTTCCTTCACTGCTCTGTTTAATAAATGTCTTTACGACATTAAACTCTTTTCTGCAATCAGCTCAAGTGCAAGCATCTGGAGATTATTCTCTACTTTGGGATTCATTCGTTCAAAAATACGTAAGAAACTGGCTTGGTACTAAAACAATCAATATTTATATTGTGTACATGATCAACAGTGTTAGAGAATGTGCTTAAATATTTTATAGTGATTTTCTGTACCTTTGACGCTTGTGGTGATTCACTATAGCTTACAGACCTGCCAACTCAACACTTGCATACAGACTTGTTAACTCAGCACCTATATACAGACTTACCAACTCAGCACCTATATACAGACTTGTCAACTCAACACCTATATACAGACTTGTCAACTCAGCACCCACATACAGACTTGCCAACTCAGCACCCACATACAGACTTGTCAACTCAACACCTATATACAGACTTGCCAACTCAGCACCCACATACAGACTTTTCAACTCAACACCTATATACAGACTTGTCAACTCAGCACCTATATACAGACTTGTCAACTCAACACCTTCATACAGACCTACCAACTCAGCACCTAAATACCCTTGCTTTGGCAACGGCATCAGTTTTATAGTGTAAGTATTGGAAGTCATTTCTGTCTTCAATAAAATTTCTGTGACATTTGAAGTTCCCATGAAATTTGTTATTTATAGCTAATTATTTTAATATGCCAGAATATTTTTTGAAGAAAGTTGCTACTTTTACTTTATAATCTTTCAACCACAACTATTTCAAATTGAAGTCCTAACATCACCATATTGAAACATTTCTTGCTTGACTTCTATTCTTGTTTTACAATTATACTTGTTCATAATATTTCAGTCTTAACGATATTTTTACCTTTGTAAACATTTCCTTCTATTTGTTCTTTCATTTCACATAAAAATGGTAAAGAAACCCATAGATAGTAAAAAATCTTTTTCTGTCATAGTTTACAGAGTTCTGTGTATTTCCGGGATCACCCACATATTTGTATTTTTACTTGTGAGTGTTAATTTAAGATAATGCTAAGATTCTTGAAGTAGAATTCCTTGTTTCAAGTCAGTTTGTCAATAACTAGGAATTTCCATGACCACATTTTTGTCAGAACTACTGGTCGAAAAACCAGATGCATGTTGATAGTAGAGAAGGTACAAAGTAAGAAGTGCTTTCTTTGAACTGGGACAACTTGTGAATCATATTGTTATTCTAGTGTTTTGTTTATTTGTAGGATCACATGACACCCACATCTTTGCACTTTCAAAGGCATTGAATGAAGAGGTGTTAACTGATAGATTAAATTATCCCATAAACATGTACCAGGCTGAGAATGGTGAGTTCTTTCAAACACCAAGTCTTACAGCTTTAATTTTTTGATTATTTCAATCCTTTTTTATATCAAATTTAAAAGTTATAAAAATGTATTGTTTTCAAAATGTTGAAGGCATGTTTGAAGCTTCCAGTAGTAAGACTTTAGAACTTGTTTAAATAGTATAATACTATTTATATATACACATGTACATACTAATATATATAAATACATATTTGTTTATACATGTGTATATATAATTGTATATTCTATCTGTATATGAAATATATGAATATGAAAAATTTGAGATACGAGAAAAATGCCAAGCAAATTTTTGCCTTGAGATACGAGAAAAATTTGAGATACGAAATGGTTCCCGATGCAGCTGCTAGGTGTCTGAGTATATATCGTTATGCGTGTGTCTGTCCAGCCAGACCTGAATCAAGCACTTAAAGGTTCACTTGCAACAAAGTTCACATTACAGTTATTTGATATGAAAAGATTCATCATATCTTACTCTGTTGTGTTGTAGGTTCAAAATATGTGGAAATGTGATTACAAGCTCTTAAAAGCTCAAAAACGAACAGTTAATCGCAGCCACACGAGACCGCTGTAGTTTGGATTCTTTTTTCCAAAACGGCTCAAATGGGACTTACTTGTTACAGGATGGTTTCTGTTTACACTTTCATGCAATCTCATTCGTCAAAATATTTCACAAATATACTTCACGCATTCAATAAAACCATGTCTATTGTTCTTACGCGTCTGTTTTATCGTCATTGTAAATGCTGTCACTTTTAGCAGTGATATCTTATAACTTACCGTAAAAATTCATTTAATTTTTTAGCCTTAGCTTGAAGGAGTACATATCATTGTCTGATGATCATGACAAGCCTGTTGGTCACCGGTGATAATCGAAAAGTGCTGCAGAAATTATTTGCGATATATTGGGTCACATGATCAGATTACGACTTGACGATTAGACCAAACCGAAACAAAATTGTAAAGTAGCGAGCATCTATATTTGATACGGGGTCTCCGGTAAAACCCGAAGTGTTTGTCATAAACTAGTGCTACGATAAGTTTTATATTGCCCTTTCAATTCACGGGAGAACATCGCGTGACAAGACGATAACCAAATTTCATGACTACATCAGAGAAATAAAGAGATTCCTATCTACGGCGGCTTTTCGTTTTTGAGCTTTTAAGAGCTTGTAATCACATTTCCACATATTTGGCACCTACAACACAGCAGAGTAAAACATGGTGAATCTTTTGATACCAAATAACTGTAATGTGAATTTTGTTGCAAGTCAACCTTTAAGTAAACCAAAAACTTCACTCTCATTCTCACATTTATTCGGCTTTCCCCGATTGACCTAATCGCATCTACCGGATCTCTGTTGTTAACCATTTTGGGAATTCATTGATTCCTCCGCAGAGTATGCGAGAGGCTATTCACGAGAACAGCGTCGCTCAGTCTTCATCATCAGATCAATTTGAGTCGAGCTGGATGAAAAAAAGTAAAAAGATAAAAGTGAAACAAAATTGAATATAGATTTTGTGTAACAAAATTTATTCTTAACTGTTTTTTCAGATGTCTACATAAGTATTGCATTCCACCTGCCAATAGTCAATTTGGAACAATTGCAGCTTTAGAGCAACAGCACTTTTGCATGCAACTAGTAAGCATCTTTTTAAAACAGTTAAGAAAGTTGTCAAACTTATTTGTCATAGTAAAATGGTACATAAAATACATCCACTGTTTTTACGGTTTTTGCAAAACGTTTTGGGTGCACTCATCAAGCATGTGGGAGTGCAAACAAAATAACTATGTAGATATTTTTAAGCAAATGAGTTCTTCAATTAATTTTGTGCTGAGAACTTCATAGATATCTAAGCGTTTTGAAAAAAAGTGAAGCATAAGAGTTGAAACCATTTTTTAAAAAAGTTGAAAATAAGATAAAAATTTATTTTCAACTGTATAGTAAGAAAAGTTCATTCAAGTTAAATTTAATTTCTCCTCATTTGGCAGACACTGCCGTTATAGTCGCTATCCGTCTATCCTAAAAGTAAGAACTTTAAACAGTACATAATGTACATAATATTACATAATAATGTAGCTCCGTAATGTACATAATATAATGTTACATTTTATTGCAGATCATAACCACTAAATAGGTATTTGCTATTTTGTGAGCATAGGGAGTGAATTAGTACAATTAAAAGCATATTTTTCTATTGGAGTATCCTGTTTTAGGTGTATTTCAGAGAGTGAGAGCGGATTAATTTATACTTAGATATTTTATATGGACAAAATTGATTTGAAATATGAGCGAATTGACACAGGAGCTGATGTCTCTGAACACATTGAAGCTCTCAAGGCATTTCTGTACTCCCCACACATAAATTTATTTAGCACAGATACAGCTTCTTGCTGATTGTTTCAGGAATGATTTATACGATGAGGACATATTTCGGTTTCAAAGTATTGAATCCATGTCGAGTCCTTAAAACTTACCATCATCACTGTTCTCATGTACACGGACCACTCCCTGGCAGTAACTATACTATATATAGTCTTGGCTGGAAGAGAAAAGAAATAAATTCTGGTTTAGCACCACCCTGCTCACTATAAACAAATCTGGAGCCTGCTTTTCCTTCCTATTAGCGCTTCAGCTTCGTTTCCTGAAACACTGATTCTCTCATTGCCATTTCACGTGTTCCCTTTTTACGTTTCGTATAGTCTTATTTGTGTAATCACTCAAAATAGTTGTTAATTGTGATATTTCTATCAAGACCTAGTTTATATTGGTTTGTGTTTTTCGCTTGCAGTTTGATTTCAATAAATTTGTTATTGTAACTATTTGGCTAGTATGCAACGAAAAACTTTTAAAACTAGTAAAATTAATTTATGTAATAATTCAGTGGATTTTTTATATAATATTAATCCATAAAACCCTAATTTTATAACTTACCTGGTAGCTTACAATTTTCATTATGCTCACTTTTAGACCTCTCACACTTTTGTTTCTAAAGTTCTCGCATTTCTTACCTATTATTGTAGCTGCTTTTCTAATATTGCCATTAAAGGTAGTCAAGAATTTAAAAATGCTGTATGGTTGAATCTCTATTGAGAATGCAGCTTCACATTGCTGTAGCTAAAAATTAGTTACCATAAAACCTTAAATCAAGCACCACCTCTATTTGAACGCCACCTCTATTTGAACGCCACCTCTATTTGAACGCCACCTCTATTTGAACGCCACCTCTATTTGAACGCCACCTCTATTTGAACACCACCTCTATTTGAACGCCACCTCTATTTGACTGCCACCTCTATTTGAATGCCACCTCTATGTGACCGCCACCCTGAGAGAACGATTAAATAGAGCGCCACTCTCTAATTGAACGCCACCTCCATTTGATCACCAGTTTGACATTTTTTGATCTTTACGAACCCATAATATCAATTGATCAGTGGAAAAAATCCCACAAAATTGTATTAATAATGAATCGTTTACATCAATAACATTAAAATTTCTTGTTGTCCAATTCCGAAGCTTTTCGTTTTTTTTCGTTAAATTTCTCAACGCAGCGACATAGAAATAATTAATTAGGCTAATAGTAGTTCCTTGTTTAACGTGGTTTTGATACTTCAAAGTACACGTATATAAAAACCTGTTTACATTTACAATGGGAGATGAACAACTAGTTTTAGGGTCAAGGTTGTGTTTAGCAAGCAAAACTTTTACGCATTGCATTTTTTCTAAATGCAACGCTTACAAGTATTGCTCTTCCAAAAAACTGTCAGGAGGCTAATATTGACTAGTTCA
Organism: Watersipora subatra; assembly: GCF_963576615.1. NCBI lineage: Eukaryota > Metazoa > Bryozoa > Gymnolaemata > Cheilostomatida > Watersiporidae > Watersipora > Watersipora subatra. The sequence goes on along the minus strand of NC_088718.1, from coordinate 33,883,860 downwards.
GCATTGCAAATGAAGAGTTGAGGTCAGAAAACATTCTTGAAGGTATTGGACTACCAGAAGAAATTCGTTTCATCGAAAGCAACAATCAGAAAGAAGCTATCTGAGCAAACAATGCAAGTAATTTAGTTTTAAAGACGTTATTTTTTTTATGTATGTAATATAAGTGTGGTTCGTTTATGTCACTTGTCATGAGTATATATATTTGTAGCATTTGGTCGATTAGCATTATATAACTTATAAATTTGCAGATTTACAGCATATTATTAAATGACTTCATTGCGATTATCTTAACATGGCTTACAATAGATTGACGCTCATAACTCCTCTTCAATTGCACATAAAAGGTTATAGGCTGTGGGCCAAGGCAGTTGATCTTGCATTTCCGTTAACACCTCTTTTAGCGGCAATTTTTTGCACTTAATAGATAGAAATGATGATGTAGAATTCATATACAATGAGGTACCATACCTACCATTCCCACTAGTGGGAGAATCTTCCCATCTTAGGTTTGGTAGATTTTAAGGGGTTGTTTTCTTATTGTAGATTTAGATTGAGTTTAATTTTAATAAAAGGTTTTTTATTTATGACGATGAAAAAAGAAAACAAAAGTAAACATTGCGTATGTTAAGATGTTACAATGCGTTTAGATACAATACCAAAAATTGCAGAGTTTGATAATGAAACAGCAAAAAAATGCAACAGATCAATTACGTCAAAAAATCGTAGGAAAAAAAAATATTAACAGCAATTGCACGTTTACTTCAGATCTTTGAAGGAGAATCCAAAACAATTTAGGGTAACTCGACTGAAGGGCTTATCTCTCTAGCAAATCTCTTTGATAGAGGAGACATCGTCTCAGATGGTTCCTCCCTTTTTGTAAAGAGTTTAAGAAGTGTAAATTGCTTCTCCGTTTGTTACCGAATGTTTCCATGCTGTTTCCAGAGCTGTTCCAATTTCAATGCGCATGCTCCGGTTTGGTCGATAACCAAATTTATGTTTAAGATCCAAGCCGAACAAATCTCAAAATCTTTGGTCTAATCTGAGTTGATCGAGAACTGAAGCGTTCAAGAACCGAGGTTCCACTGTATTCATTCTAGTTTATTGGTCTTAACTGACTAAGTGATAATGATTTCCGTAGTCAATGTTTTCTTGACTTTGATTTAGCCACATGAAGAGAGTCGGAAACCTGCTACTCACAATACACCTTGTCAAGATGAAAATGAGCCACCGAAGGAAATCACAAGATCCAATTCTGCCGTCCACTTATACCCATCAATACCTACATTTGAGCATGTATGCATGATTTGTGAAAAGAAGGTGTGGTACTACTCACACAAATCAACTACTTGCAAATCTGTCCTTTATGTGGCCAAAGCTGTGTCTGCTGGTATGTCCATCTATCCTGTAAATTGACGTAAGATATGATTTTTTCCGTTGCTTTGACTACGACAAAGTAATTGAAAAGCAGTGCCCTGTATTGTTTTGCAGTACAACTTGTAATGGTACTATACCAATGATGGGCATCGCATCGCCCTAAGAGCAACTATGGGCCTCCCCACAGCTGATTTAAACTCCTATTGACATCTTCAAGCATGGTTGCGCGTAAACAGCATGCTAATTTTGTGAGCGTTGCACTTGCCTTCATAGGCAGATGGATTGAAAAATGATGCTACTACCAAACAGGAAGAACGTGTATTTATACAATTTTGATCAAGATGCAGTTGCTTCAGAGATGGCCTCTCATAACAAGTGTCATGACGAGTATATCTGCGTCATACTCGATACACAACTGTGTAAGTGGTGAAAATGTTGATCAATCTTGTCTTGACAGAATCGATTAAGATTATTGTTCACCTATTATCTATGGTGCCTTTTATGTAAAGGGACAAGCAAAGAGCTGTGCTTCTAACTGTAGTTTTTGGATATTACAGCCCAGGTTCCCAGAGGGCAACTGAGTTAGAAACTTTCTCAGAGGACCAGTTCATATCTATGGCAGACATGATCAAACTACCATAAATGCAGTGACTCCAAGCTATCGAAGATGTGGGGCTATCCTTTTGGATGCCATGTCACTTATCCAAGCCCTGCCTGCCAGTACTATTCCTTCAACATTCAGACAACTTGCTGGTACCATTATTGGTATGCTTATTGCTAATGCTAAAAAATACAAGGCTACTTGCATAGATTTTGTGATCAACAACTATTGCAAGAATAGAATCAACCGAAGTGAGTGAAGCAAAAGGTGATAAGAAACTACGAAGCAATCTTCATTTCAGTAATAAAGCTTTCAAGATATCAAACTGAAAAGCCTGTAAAATCTGGAAGCAACAAGGAAGTTATGTTTGCATTCATTGTTTCACACTGGAAGACTACAGTCAAGCATGATACTCTGATACTCTACACTACAACACCAAGCTCATGCTAGCGGCCTAATATTAACCCTTATGCTCAACCCACACTATAGAGGCACCTACTTTGGCTTGTGATTGCAAGGAGGCAGACACGGAGGCTGCATGCATCTCAGGCTGCTGATCACTATTCACAGGCAGTGATCGAATCTCTTAACATAGGTGTTGCTATCATGGCATTTGTCCATGGCAAGAATATTAATTACCGACTCTGTTGTTCTTATCGGACTGAGAGACTATAAGTCGCTATTAGGTTTCAGTGCAATGGCTACAAACCTGGGAGATAATCTACCAGTGTGAAAATCTCATAGGTTGGCATCGATTCTCTGGTTGTGACGCAGTTTCATTCTGTGCAGGCAAAGGGAAAAAGAGTTATAGGAAACTCATCAAAACATAAATTGACCTTCAGCAGGCAACGAAATACCTCTGAAATAATTTCAGTTTCGGGCATTATTATTCTCTCTGTGAGACTTACACATGCAAACTCTATGGCCAAGAGAATAGCACCCAGGAAAATGGCACAGACTTCAAAAGACCAAGATACAGGTTTTTTGTGTCCAGGTCTGGGGCAAGTCAGTCCCTCCCTCTCTCCAATCACTGAAACATGTGCGTTGTGCCAATTATATACATAGAGCAGCTTCCTACATGTATTTAAAAAAAGGCAACAACACAACTTGCCATTGCATCATTTCCTTCTGAGTCTTGTGGCACTGACAGTGTTGAAGTGGCTTTAAGTGGAGATTTGGTTGAGTGTCTTTGTCCCACGACCAAACAAGAGTGAAGCGATTGATTGGGAGATTTATGATAAATGCACATGTGCACACAACTCCCGAAAAATTATCCGTTAACGGCCGTCACCAAACCCCTGCAACGAAATCCTATCAACAAATTTAACTATTTTTCAGTAAAGTCGTTTAAGTATAATAATGATACAAAATGCATATAAATCTATTTAAGTATGTTACCAAGCCTTTGAAAGGTTACCGCAAATTCCTAAAACTAACCCATCTGATCAGATTATACAAAAATATACAGATTAATTTGGACGAAAATCACCACAAAACGCTTGAAAAGCTTGGTTTAATAAAGGTTAAGACCAAAAATTGAAACGCCGAGCAACAGAGAATAGAACGATAAAGTCTTGTGCATTTCACGAAAAAAAAACGTGCACTTTTCACCAGTCTATAGCATTGTCGAATTGCCGAAGGTTTCGGCAATTAACATAGGAGTACAGAAATCGTTTCACTCTTACTGATTTCAATTTTTTCATATTCAATTTCATTTGCCGACACATTTGAGTACTTTCGTATTCGACGGTAACTGATGTCCAACGCAGTATAAGTAAAGGAGATGACGATGATATTTTTTAACGGTTCTTATGAGATTATTACAATAATTAATTATAAGTTTGGATGACTACAGAACAATGACTACATAGTACAGATTTTCTAAAAATCTAACGCAGTGTAAGTAAAGGGATATTCGATGATATTTTTTCTAACGGTTCTAATGAGATTATTACAATAATTAATTATAAGTTTAGATGACTACAGAACAATGACTACGTCGTACAGCTTTTCTAAAAATCTATATAAATATCACAACTTCATGATATTGTTAGCTAGGACGTTTTGAAATATAAACAAAATTGTGCATTGGTTTGCTATTATTATTATAGTAATAATATTGGTTATTCTAATAATATCAGTGCATTTTACTTCTAATATTGGCCAATATTGCATTTCTCTTTTTGCAGGAGGAGAGATATAAACATATAATATTTTCCTTTCATTATTGCTATTTGTTGTATATAGTAACACCCACACCCAGTACATTACAGCTACCATCGCAGTTATCCTATTTGACTGCTAATATTGCATTTCTCAACCATCAGTACCCTTTTTTTCCCAATATCACTTTGGTCGTGGGCTGTATGACGGTGGAATTTCTAGTTTATATTATATTATTTAATAATATATATATTTAATGATAATTATAAATTTGTCAAAGCATGTCCGTATGTCTGTCTGCATTTTGGCTATAGCTATTATTAGAACAACTGTAGCTGTACAACAATGCTGACGCAATGTCATGGAGTACCATCATTAGAAGCCTAGCAGCTTACTGGAATTTTCCATTGGCATTGTGCAAGGCTAATAGCTTGAAAGTTACAGTTGTTTGACAAAGTTTTAAAACCTTTATAGTTGTTTTTATTTTTCTATCAATTTATTTCAACTACACAAAACACTTCTCTCATGATATGTAGTCTGAAAGTTGAAATAGGAAATGTTGCTATATGTTAAATACAAATCAATTTTTTGTCCAGACTTTATTATTACCCGGGGAAACGCTGGGTAGCACAGCTAGTTTTATATATATTCAAAGGGCTGTCCTAAAACAAGGAAACAAGTGAAAGGTCCACAAAGGCTCACTAAACGACAACTGCTAATCAGGATGCAAGCCAGCGTAAACGGCTGTCATCTCAAGGCAGCATGTTCACTATGTCATTGAATTCAGTATGTACTATCTCAGTGACTCTCCAAACTTCTTCACCCCACTCATTTCGCTAGAAAAAGGCTGAATGCATTGGATTGTCGCTATTCGTCATGTCTCCAACCACAAACAAACAGGAAGATTGTTAGTTCATACATGTAGTTACATGATAAATTTGGCATGCATTCCTCGGAGTAATTTAAAAAAACGACCTGTAGCCTCTGCGAACACAAATCATTCAAAACAATATTTATTAACGATGTACATTTATTATTATTATTTATATAAAAAATTTATATATATAAATTATATAATATATAAAACAAGGCAGAATATAACATGGTCAGTCTGTTCACAGTGATTCTTGGTTATAGGATATGCAATACCATAGCTATAGAAATCTGTGTGCTTCGCAACAAATAAGAATAGGCCTAAGGCAGACCTGAAAGTAAACGCCATCATTTTTAATTAGAACAAAATGAAAAATAAAATAGCAACTACCAAGTTTATCCTACAACACTAATTGTATAGACAGGAAAATCTATTGAGGAGCGCAAAAGAATGTCAGTTTCCTTATGATGATAATACTAGTGACACGAGGCTGAAACAACAAAACAGATTTTTATTGTCCATGTAGTCTCAAATGTGTTTCTTTAAAATGTTATATAAATTATGTTATATAACTTATATAACATAATTACAACTTATACATAAATTTATATATTGTTATATACATCTGTGTAGAAACTACACAGGCAGTGAAAACCGGTACATTTTTAATGTCATTTATGTGTATGGAGTAGTATATATGGCAGTAATTTCCTACTTACACAGTTAATAACCTAGTTTGCGATCCCACTAAGTGAGCTAGGCAGTGCCACACCAGAACGCACTTCTTTTGGCTTCCAGCCAAGATTATATATAGTATAGTTACTGCCAGGAGGTGGTCCGTGTACAACAGAACAGTGATGGTGGTAGGTTTTAAGGACTCGACATGGATTCTTTACTTTGAAACCAAAATATTTCCTCATCGTAAATATCATTCCTGAAAATTGAAGTAAGAGTTTTTTGCATATACAATTAAGTTCTAGGTAACAATATTTATCACTTCGATTTTTTTCAGTCTTGCTAAACAGCTGCTAGCTAGAGATTAGATTATTATACTAGATAACAGCTAGATAATTTTTGCCAAATTTTACTTTGTCCAAAAATCTTACAACTCTAAGAACAAATTTACTAAAATTAAGTGTGTGCTGTTAAATAATGCTGTTGTAGAATGTGATCCACTGAGAGCTGAGCTAAGCCCTAGGGCTGGGCTGTGCTCAGTCATGCGGGGAAAATGAGGTGAAGAGAGCTAAGCCGGTCAGCGCCAAGCAAAGCCGAGTTGAGCCAAGCCGAGACTAGCCTGTCTTGACAAACTGTTGTTTTTGCGGAGTTGTTCTCCCGTCGAACGAGCAACACAACAGCTTGTCACGAGGCATACTGCACCTGCTGCATCAGCTGCACTTTTAGGGAGTTGTTCTCTTCCGTCAATAAGGCTTGGTTGCGATGTTATGTCGGTCGCTCCATTGGTAATCATAATGAAATTCGCGCAAAAATTTATGTAGAAAAAATAAGATTAAAATGTTTAACTAGCGACCAGTCTCTGCGATAAACTTTAGTAGAATTTAAAAATAAAATAAATTGAAAATAAAATTCATACGAACAAATAAAACTGACTGATACAAAAATAGAAATAAAACTGACTGAGCGCACAAATAATGACATGTTTAGTCGCTGTTGTTGCTTAAGTTCTCAAGTTCTACTAAAGTTTACTGCAGAGACTGGTCGCTGGTTAAACGTTGTAATTTTATTTTTTCTACATAATTTTTGCGCGAAAGTCGTTATGACTAGCATTAGAGCGACCGACATAACATCGCAACCAAGCCGCATAGACGGAAGAGAACAACTCCCTATAAGTGCAACTGATGCATCAGGTGCAGTACGTCTTGTGACAAGCTGTTGTGTTGCTCGCCCGCTCGACGGGGGAGGGGGGGGGGACAACTCCGCAGAAACAACAGTTTGTCAAGACAGGCTAAGCGGAGACCAGCTAAGTGGAACAAGAGGGGGGCGGGGCCTCTTACTATATAAGAGCAAGTGCCCTGATGAGAAGGCAGAGTTTATCTGCACCTATTATATGACTGTTGCATGCTATTTTTGTAACCACTTATACTAAGCGGATAAAATATACGGTATTATAAACTTTTGCACTGAGTCTTGTACTTTGGGGTAGCAAAGGGCAGCACACTAAGCCTTTACAATATGTTCAAATTAACAAAGTATAACTTTTTGCAAGATATAATTTTTTTCAAATAATACATTTTCTTATTGGAAAAAGATTTACTATTTAAAGTTTTTTCTAGGTTTGTCAAGCATAAAATATGCAAGAAAGTAGTCCGTTTATTGACCAAAAGTTATAATAATTATTTTTTTACGATAAATTTATTTGCAAGTAATTTAACAAAGGTTGACTTGCAGCAATAAATTACAGATATTTGGTATCAAAAGATTCACCATGTCTCACTCTGCTGTGTTGTAGGTGCCAAATATGTGGAAATGTGATTAGAAGCTCTTAAAAGCTCAAAAGCGAAAAGCCGGCATAGATTGGAATCAGTTTATTTCTCTGATGTTGTCATTACATTTGGTTATTGTTTTGTCACGTGATGTTCTCTCGTGAATTGAAAGGCCAATAAAAGGCTCAATATGAAACTTCTCGTAGCACTAGTTTATGACAAACGCTTCGGGTTTCACCGATGACCCCGTATTAAAAATAGATGCTCGCTACTTTACAGTTTTGTTTCGACTTGGTCTAATCCTCGAGTCGTAATCTGATCATGTGACCCAATACTTCGCAAATAGTTTCTGCAGCACGTTTCGATTATCTCAGGTGACCAACAGGCTCATCAGGATTATTAGACAATGATATGTACTCATTCGAACAAAGGTTAAAAAATTAAACGAATTTTTATGGTAAGTTATAAGATATCAGTGCTAAAAGTGACAGAATTACTATGGCGATAAAACAGATGCTTAAGAACAATAGACATGTTTTTATTGAATGCGTGAAGTATATTTGTGAAAATATTTCGACGAATGAGGTTGCATGAAAGTGTAAACAGAAACCATCTTGTACAGCTACGTCTCATTTGAGCCGTTTTGGAAAGAGATTCTAATCTACTGGTGTTTTGTGATAGCTGCGATTAACTGTTTATTTTTTAGCGTTTAAGAGCTTGTAATCAGGTTTCCACATATTTTGCACCTACAACACAGCAGAGTAAAACATGGTGAATCTTTTGGTACCAAATAACTGTAATGCGAATTTTGTTGCAAGTCAACATTTAAGGAGGTCGCGTAGCAAATATCTTACATACAAGAGGGTGAGCAAGTGCAAAGTTGCCAGCTTTGTGATAATCATTACCATTTTCTGGTACAAAAAACCCATTTAGATGTATGCATGATAAAACACTAGCTTCTATTAAATTATTGTTTTGTTGAGGCGTATTATGTAAAACGAGATGAGCGATTTGGCTACGAAAAGAGCCAATTTAATACTGTCATGTCCAATTAGATCTAAGCTCATAATCAAACAGAGACTAACCCACAAAAATGTTTTGAAATTCCCGAGAGAAACAATTCATTAAAATTTAATTTAATTATACATGTAGATGTAACATAGCTATGAAAGCACAAAATAGTGAACCAATGACCTATCTAGCATTAATATTTTTTTAACTTTTATTTTATTTCATGCATCTAAGATGTCATAAATGTATAATTCTTTCATTCTTGTTCAGGTGTATATCTGTAAAACATTCTTATCTATTAAAATTTATCCTAATGATTCGCATTAAATCCATCATTTAATTTCCTATAATTGTGCAGAGTGGCTACATTTAATGCTCATAAAGAAGCGCTCACCATTCTCAGCTTGGTACATGTTAATGGGATAGTCTAATTTCTCAATAAGGAGTGTCTCATTCAGAGGCTTTGACAGTGCAAAGATGTGGGTGTCATGTGATCCTGCAAGTATAGTTCAAAAATTGTCTCCTTACAAAAAGCAGTTTCTACATTATACTTTTTTACTTTCATCGTCCATTTTTAAAAATGAATTTACACTTAACTTTATCAGAAACTATCGCCATTTCTCTATCCCTTGTACCGGTTCATTGGCATTTCTCTATATCATTTGTACCTGTTGTTTATGTTTGAGGTTATTCAACTGCCAGGATGATTTAAGAATAAAGTCGATCAAACTTGATCGCGGATAAAACGCTCAAAAGAAAAATACATGCAAAATTTCATCACCAGTTACTTTTGTTGCTATAGTTGATCTAGGCTATGGCGTTCAAACCCTGTCACTAAACATTTTAAAATCAAATTTGTTAATCGCGACCAAGTTTTGTCGATTTTAATCTTGAAACAGTTTAGCAGTCAAATCACCTCCAACACCAAAAACAATCACCAAATAGTAGAAAACTACTTTCTGATAAAGTCTATTAAATATTTTCGTAAATTCATCCTCAACTTGGACTTTTATCATATCGTTTTGACAAAGCTATGGTAATAAAAATCCCAAGTTATTGACAAACTACTTTTATTTGATACAGCAAGCAAAAACTTCTGAAAATGTGACACATAACTCTCTAAAAGGTATAAAATGGAGTAGAATAAACCTTGCATCGCTTACCTCGGTACTTCAAACACATTTGATGACCAATAGAGCAGCTTACATTTGTTTCATATCTTGTCAGGCTGTAGAAATGTTTCTGTCTTAGCAAAGCATTTGGGTCGATGAACTCAAATCCTTCGCCAAGGGCTGCAAAAAATTAGAATTGTTTTACTACAAACATTACAACAGTAAATTGACAAAACTACAAAGGCAATTAGTTAACATTATTTGTCGTGGTAAAAGGTAAGTGATAAGTCGAATGTTTTTATCAATCCATGTACCGATGTGCTTTTCTAAAAACTTTTGATTACATCACTAGATCTAAGATGTTGATGTCAGCTCAATGTGTGTCCCAACATGTTAATTAATTTAAGAATTTTTGTTTAAAAACTTAACCCTTTAGCTGGGGAAACGACCAAATGTGGTTTATCAGTTCTGTGGAAAAACGACTTTTCTGTCACTTTTGGTCAGCGTTTATAAAACTGTCGCTTAAGGCTGGGACACACTATATCGCCGTATTTCGTCGTCAATGTCACAATACTTTGGTGATCATCCATGATAACCATGTTCACACCATCACATACCCATCCACGTTTGCATCAACAAATACTCCAAGGCGTAGTGTTTGACTTTTATTTTCGCGAAGAAAAATCTTTGTTTTCGCGTGCTGCAATCAAAAACTAGTCCTACAGCGACTATCATAAACGGATATCAATAAATCACTCAACCCTTGACTGCAAATGACCATTGCCGAAATGGTTCACATGTGAACGGCGGTCATCGGTGCTCGGCGAAATATCGGGAAAGTTTGACAGCCACAAACTCCCCCGACAGGCCCGCGATGCTTCGTCGATGCCATCCATTTACGGTTCACATAATCGACGATGAATGCCAAAAGGGAAACGCTGACAAACGGCGATATAGTGTGAACCGACCTTTAGTAACAATAAGCAAAGGATATAAATGCTAGTAAATCTTGAATATTATTGGCAAGATATTAGTCAATGAATTACAATTACATTATATGAAACGATTATGAGAGGAGTTTCTTTGTGCTAAAAACTAAAGGAATATGAAATCCCGACTGCGTCGAAAAAATTGAAGTTGGAAAAACCACTCAACAGGCGGCTCGGTATTAAAAAGGAAAAAATGAAAATTTATTTGATTTCGCGATCATTAGTGATCTTTTGTCTAATCAGTATGGTAATTATTCAGATGATGGTAGTGATTTAAACTTTGAATATACAGAGAAAAGTGATGACTATGTTAAGTCGGACAATGACGATGCTACTGGCGTTGGCTATGCTGTGGCGTTAGACTCTGTCGAAAGGAATGCTTCCAAGCATTTCATACAAAATCAATTGTACATAGTCGTAACTTTTTTATAGTAGTACATATGGAAAATAAGTTTATGTACAAAAGATTTAGCTAATAGAAATAAATTTCAGTTTGAGCTATGTATGTGTGGAGGACGGGACTATACTAAACCATATGTTTGTGCTTGAGACCACATTATGCCTAGTCACTTATGTATATTTCTTAACCGGTTATATAATACCCTGGTAAAACTGTTATATAATACTACATTTTTGGGCCTGCTTCACAGGCCTGCTAGCACACCATTATGCCTATTGTCTGGGCCTGCCTCACAGGCCTGATGTGAAACAATGAATGTTATATAATTGTGGGCGGAGCAAATAGTATAAAAGGAGAAGGCATAAGCCAACTCTTTGGGATTCTGCTAACGGATTTTATACTGTCAAGACGAAGTTATACATGTGCTGATATACGCTAAATACACTATACTTATTCTTATAAACTGCCTACGTTTGATGCCTGCCTGGTTGGCATAAGGAGGATCCTTCCGCCAGAACTGCTCTGGCTTCGAAACATGAACTGCTTGGGGGAGACACCTAAGGAAGGCTAGGGGTGGGCTACGTTACGATCGGACCTGATCAGAAATGCGATAGCATTAGAGATCAGGCCTTCCAGTAAGTAGTCGGGACCTAAACCAGCCAAGATAGGGTCTCAGAGAGCAGGCCGTGTTAGCCTTCCAAGTGAGCCTGAACTGCGGATACCCAGCCGCGGCCTGACCCGACCACTAGGTGTGTCAGGCAGGCCGACGAGGGGAAGGCCCAGTGTTCAGACTGCACTGCCTTGCTAGGAAAAGTAAAGCTGGCTCAGCTATCGGGGCCAGACCTTTACACTGGTGGCAGCAGTGGGATTAAGTCAATCCACAAAAGATAACTAGCAAGGCACGATCATGGAAAGACGCACTCGTAGCGCGGAACGACCGGGAGTCCCCCAAAGGGAAGGACTAGAGGGTCTAGAGCGATTAACGAATGTGCTAGAGAGGATGCTTGTGAACCAAGAGGCACAAAGGAATCCGGAGCCACCGGTACCCAGAGAGACATTCAAGGCTCCTGAGTACGATGGGAACGGTGATGGGGAGGCCTTCATAAGGCAGTTCAATGATGTGGCTGTCGCCAATGACTGGGGAGCAGATCCGCCCTATTACACATTCGAGGAAGGCTGAAAGAACAGGCCAAGGAATGTGGGCATGGACATACACTACAGGCAGTGTTCAACACCCTCCGGCAAGGTTCGGCATGACCCCCAAGGAGGCAAGGTCGGAACTGCAGGGCCTGAGGAAGGAAACCCACACTACGTTATTCGAGCATGCTGCTCGTATAGAAAGACTTACGAGCATTGCGTTCGAGGAGTTGTCCGATTGAATGAGGGAGGAGATGGCGGTGGATACCTTCTGCGGGTCTTTAGGTAACATATACCTACAAAGACACCTTTTGGCAGTACCCACCCCCACCCTGGAGGCCGCCGTGAGAGCAGGGAATGAGTACCTACAAATACGGCCCGAGATGACCATTCGACAGAACCATCCAGCGAGATCCGGAGTAAGGGCAGTCCAGCCGGACGAGCTCGAGCAGGCCATGGAGGAGCAGGTGGAAATAGAGCAGGCCATAGTAGTCCGTGCTGCCCTTGACTCGTTGGGTCTACTCCTGACCAGGATGGAGGATCTAAAAAAGGAAATGGCCGATCTGAAGAGACAAGTCGGTCACTCACAAGGTCCCCCACAGCAAGTGACTCGGGAAAAAGGAGTAAGGAGATGCTGGGGGTGTGATCAGGCAGGTCACTGGAGGAGGAACTGCCCCAAGAACCAACCCAGTAGCCGCACCACCCAGGGACAGAACCAGGGAAACGCCTACCGCCCGCAGCAGTAGGGCAACCTGCTGGCTGCAATAGGGCGCCAAGAACCAATAATTACAAAAAGGTGAGAGGGGCAGGCCGAAGGAAGGCTGAGGTGGACCCGGAAGGCTGGTTCTACCCCGCGAATTCGGTAGCTATCACGCAGAGGCCTCCGGTAGAGAAGGTTCTCACCTACAACCACTACCAGAGCTTAGAAGGCCTAGACGAAGAGGACATGGAGATGGATCCTCGAGTATCGCCGCAGGAGGCCCGACAGACCCAGAGGCGGTATGTCCGCCAAACCCAAAGACAAGCTAGACAAAAAGCGACATCAGGAAATGTCGGTAGTCTAGAGGAAGGTACAATTGGGAAAAACTACTCCAAGAGATCTGGACCGCGAGGGTCGGGACCGAGAGCCGATCCAGCACCAGCTGGAGCTCTCGAGAGACCTAAACGCAGATCGGGAAAGAAGGAGAAGTTAATCTCGAGCGAACGCTTCCAGGAACCAGGACGACCTAGGTCGGGGGAAAAAGGCCCAGCCAGTGCTGATCCTTCCCAGAGATTTGGACAGGGTAGATTGGGAGCGAGAGCCAGCTCATCTGGAGCTGAGCTTCTCCAGAGATCTATACCCTCCAGATCGGGAGTGGAAGAGGAACCAGCTATGGTGGAGCAATTCCATAGACCAGGGGGTCGCAGATCCAGGAATGGGTGGGGCTGGGATCGAGCCTACTGCCCCCCAGGATCAGGAGTAGAGAAAGGACGGGAGTCGAACCAAGTCGACCCGTTCCGGGGTAGAGACCCAGGCCAACGCCTGAGTCCGGTGTCGGGTCCGACAGGCCGGTACGGAGACAGCACAAGGCCAGCTGCTCCCGAGGAAAGCCTGGCGGACCAGCTCGATGAGAGTCCACCACCGGACAGGCCTCGGCGTCTGCCATGAAAAAGATATTCCAAAGGGGCGCCTAACGACACCTGCGAAAGGAATGAGTTACCAAGAATCGGAGCCTTGGAAAAGCCCCACAAATCTAGCTACTTCTTGCCCGGGAAAATGGAGAGACAGGACCTGCTCTTTCTCATAGATACCGGCTGCAATACGAACCTGTTGTCAAAGAAGGTGTTCGACCAAATGCCAGCCGGATTAGAGATCAACTGGAGAAAAATGACCGATACGGTCTGATGGCAGACGGGAGTAAGCTCCAATTCTACGGACTAATGTACCGATCGAGGAGGTACTCCGCGATGTACCGATCGAGGAGAACTTCATTGTGAGCCAAATCAGCAAGGACGCCATCCTGGGAATGCCCTTCCTGATCTCACACCGATGTCACATGGACTTCGACCAACCCGTCATCTCCATCGGGGACAGAAAACTCTCCTGTACCGATAAATACGGCAGACTGATGGTGTTGAAGGTACACACCTGGAAGGTCACCATTCCACCATTGTCTGAAGTAACGGTGGCGGGAAGGATATCAGCCCAAAATTATGTACCCGTAGGCATAATAGAGGGAGCTGACCCGCAACTTCCGGTGGCACGTAGCCTGAATCAGCCCGGAGACCAGGGCGACGTGGCCGTGCAATGCCTAAACCCGGGTAACCACCCCATCGAATTGGCGGCTGGACAAGTGATAGGCTTGTACACTGCCATCAGGGCAGAGGATGTGCAGGCCGAACCCTGGACAGAACCAAAAGACTTCAACACCGAAGTAACTGGAGTAGGGTGTACAGCTGTATACGCTGGGAAAGCAGTGCCCGAACATCTAGTCGAGCTCTACGATCAGGTCGTCCGAGGTTGCTCGCACGACCAGGAAAGGCGGAAGTTGGCCGCCCTGCTAGCTAAATACCAGAATGTCTTCAGTAAGTACGAGGGCGATGTGGGGCGGACCGATCTGGTAAAACACAGTATACCGCTGATAGAAGGAGCCAGGCCCATTAGACAACCTCCCCATAGGTTGGGGCCCCTCAAGGAGGCAGAGGCGGACAGACAGGTGACCGACCTATTGGAAAAGGGCCTGATCGAACCTGCAAATGGGGCCTGGAGCTCACCAGTGGTGATGGTTCGGAAGAAGGACGGTGGGTGGTGGTTCTGCGTGGACTACCGGCAACTAAATGCCATCACACAACAGGACGCCTATCCAATCCCAAGAATCGATGAGAGCCTGGACGCCCTGGCGGGAAGTCGATTCTTTAGCACACTAGACCTGACCAGCGGATACTGGCAAGTGCCAATGGACCAGGAAGCCCAGGAAAGATCTGTTTTCACCGCCCGAAGTGGGCTATGGAAGTGGAAAGTGCTGCAGTTCGGACTAACATCGGCTCCCGCCACCTTTCAGAGGTTGATGGAATCTGTGTTGCAAGGACTCCACTGGAAGACTCTCTTGCTCTACCTGGACGACATTATCGTCATCGCCCCCGACTTTGAAACGCACCGGGCTCGCCTGGAAGAAGTCTTCCGGAGGCTGGCAACGGCCAGGTTGAAGCTAAAGCCCTCGAAGTGTGAACTCCTCCAGGAGAAGGTGAAATATCTCGGACATGTGGTGAGCCCGCAAGGAGTATCCACTGACCCGGAGAAGATCAAGGCGGTGGCAGAATGGCGAGTCCCACAGAATGTGAAACAGTTACAAGCATTTTTAGGGACGACTGGATACTATCGGCAGTATCTGAAGGACTATGCCACTACCGCCAAGCCACTCACTGTTCTGACAGGAAAAGAGAAAGCCTGGCAGTGGGAAATGAGGAGCAAGCGGCATTCGAGACACTCCGACGGGGGTTGGTCACGGCACCGGTCTTGGGTTATCCCAACCCCGAGAACCAGTATATCTTGGATACCGATGCTAGTAATGTGGGAGTGGGGGCGGTGTTGTCTCAGAACCAAAATGGTAGGGAGACAGTAGTAGCGTACTACAGTAAAACACTCAGCCCCGCAGAACAGAATTACTGTGTCACCCGTAAGGAACTGTTAGCAGTGGTAAAGGCCGTAAAACACTTTCGACCTTATTTATATGGACACCGCTTCCTACTCCGAACAGACCATGCCTCCTTGAGATGGTTGTGCCGACGAAAGGAACCGTCGGCTCAGGTGGCCCGGTGGTTGGAGATCCTGTCGGAGTTCACCTATCAACTGGAACACCGACCCGGGGCCAAACACGGGAACGCCGACGGTTTGAGTCGACAAGCCTGCCCGGAGGACTGCCGGCATTGCACCCGCATAGAAGAGAGAGACGGAGGTCCAAGTAAGCAGGCTATGATGAAGGAAGACCCTAACAAGGTGGCCGCCATCAAATTGCCCGGAGAGCGGAACTTCCGTCAATTGGTACAAAGCCAGATAGAAGGGAACCAGGCCGTGGCCCGAATGTACTGGGCTGTAAAAATGACCAGGAATTGATAGAGGAAGAACTGACATTGGGGAACAATGAGCTCCGAATCTTACACAGAAGGCGAGAAGCCATGCGGCTATCAACCAACGGTGTCCTGGAGATCCGGCTAATAACGAACGGCCACTCTCGATGGTGCACCCTATGCCCCCGAGCAGACCGAAACCGGGTTATTTGGGAAACTCATCGGCTGGCCCATGCAGGGATGCACAAGACAACGAAGAGAGTCCTACTAAATTGGTACTGGCCGGGCCTAAGTGCAGACATACGTCGCCTGATCAAGACGTGCGAGGTCTGCCAGGTAGCCAAGACCGAGGGGAACCACGCCACCAAGAGCCGGCACCGACTCTACGCCGAGCGACCTTGGCAGAAGTTGGCAGTGGATCTGGTGGGACCAATGCCAGAGACTGAGAAGGGGAACAAGTGGATTCTCGTGATCAGTGATCACTTCTCAAGATGGCAGACGCCATAGCCATTCCGGATGCAACTGCCCCGGTAGTGGCCACGACCCTGGATGAGAGGGTATTCTGCTACTTCGGCCTGCCGGAGGAGTTGCATTCGGATCAAGGAGCCCAGTTTGAATCTAAACTCATGAGCGAGTTGTGCAGGTTATGGAATGTAACCAAGACACGGACTACCCCATACCATCCTCAAGGAAATGGAATCGTAGAGCGAAACAACCGTAGCCTGGGAGACTCATTGAGGGCCCTACTTCTCCGCCGAGGACCAACAGAATGGGACCTGTTGTT
Source organism: Watersipora subatra (assembly GCF_963576615.1). NCBI lineage: Eukaryota > Metazoa > Bryozoa > Gymnolaemata > Cheilostomatida > Watersiporidae > Watersipora > Watersipora subatra. The sequence goes on along the minus strand of NC_088718.1, from coordinate 33,866,927 downwards.
ACCCCAAATCATGAGGGCGTTTCGGGGCACACCTCACTCCGCCACCGGAGAAACTGCGAACTTCATGATGATGGGCAGGGAGCTGCGTCTGCCCGACCAGCTCTCCGAACCAGTAGCCATGGACAACCAAGCCATCCAGCCCTAGGTGTTGGAGTTGGCCGGTCGGCTAGAAGAAACTCACGAGATTCTCCGAGAGCGCCAGATGAAAGTAAGGGTAGAGGATGAGGAAGAGCCACCCCTGTTTGAAGTGGGAGATCTGGTGTTGTTGGTGAATAAGCGGCGAAGGAGGGGTGAAAACCCCAAACTCCAACCCAAATACGTGGGGCCGTACACGGTCACCAAGCGTCACTCTAATAATACCTATCAAGTAGAACGGCAGGGTCAGGTATCCGTTCAGAACGAGGAACGCCTGAAGCCCTATGTTGCATGCCAAGAAGCAGATGGTAAGGCCCCGGCCACCAGGGAGCCGGCTCGGCGCCCCAACATGAGAGGAGCTACCGGCAATAGGAGGAGAAGTAGAGAAGAACCGATCGAGTTGTTGCCTACCCTGGAGTTCCATGCGAGGGAACCCGCTTTCCAACCACCCCTGCGGCCTAGGGACAGGGACCCTCTTCCCGCACCCAGTAAGGGGGAAACGTTCCGGAGGCGACTACTGGAAGCTCTGACGGAGGAGGAGCATCCCCTTTCCGTGGATAGCAGTATTGAGGAGGAGCCTGTCAATGCGCCAGGACGCACAGACCCCTCGAAGTTAGGACAAAATGACCTGGGAGCCGAGTCCGATCCCATTGCCCCCCTCGATATTTACAGACTGGGTGGACAGGGAGAGGAAACGACTATAGAACCACAGGCCCATGCAGAGACTGAACAGGCAGAACCGACCCCCACCATGAACTCTAGACCGGTTCCGACCGGGGGAGAGACGCAGGTGGAGGCGGAGCCCACTGGAACCGATAGACCCGTGGAGTTGAGAAGAGATGGGAGGCCCCGAAGAACCACGGGACCACCCATCCGGTATGGGCAGGCGGTGTGTCACCAGGTCGAACCCGAGAAGAAAGATGAAGAACAGTGCCGATACTCGGAAGAGATTAGAAATACACAGGAAAACAGAGAAAGGTACGAGATACTGAGAGCAAGAGTGGAGGACATCGAAAAGCTTCTCGAAGGGGGAGCGTTAGCCTCGACGAAGAAGGGGAATTAAAGTACCGAGCGTTGAGGGACTCCGTGGAAGAGTTAGAGGCAACATTGACCACCAATAGCCAGAACACGGGAACAGGAGAAAGGGAACAGATGGAAAACTTCCAACTCTCAGAAGAGGTGAAGAGTAGCCCAGCAGCCAGAGAGAGATACGAGTTGTTAAGGAGCCGTTTGGAGGACATAGATGAGCTGCTTAAAGAAGGAAGCATTGTCCTCGACGAGGAAGGAGAGTTACAATATCGAACGTTGAAAGACTCTATGGAGGAGTTGGAGAGGGCGATGACTGCAGAGATCCAAACTACCAGAACAAGTGAGAAAGGACAAATGATCTGGAACGAAGGGGCGAAGATCGCAGAGGCCGGAGAAATCTCCGAGAGAGAGATTTTCCGGCCAGGGACGATCTGAACCGGTGACTACTGGCGACACAGTTGACCCGGGTCAAGGACGAGGCTCCACCAGAAACTGGCCACCATTGCACTCAGTCAACCACAACCCTGCTCCTAGCCAATTCGCATACACGTCATTTCACGACTGCTCTCTGCTTCAGACAGTTCGAAACTACGTTAGCCACATGGACCCGAGAAGTACCCAGTACGAAGATAAAGAATTGCAGCAACTACTCACGGAGCTTGATGGAATACTTGAGGAGACAGAGACAACAGCCACACAGACAGGCATAGATCCAGAGCGCCGTGTCAGCGTATCTTCAACAAATCCAAAGGCCACACCAATGGCATATAAAGGGACCAAACCAAATCAGGACGATGAGATAAATGTGCGAGTGATCCGGCTAGGAACGACATTAGCCAAGGAAAAGCCGACACGGAGCCAGGACCCGGCCAAACGAAAGGACTCTCCCAGGAACGTTTGGTATACGCTCGAATCCTATAAAAAGATGGAGGCCGCAGAGGACAAAGAAAAGGGAGAGTGTCGATTATGTGGATTCCAGAATAGAGAAAGCCGAGTGGCGCGACGCCACATCAGACAACACTTCTGGCGATTTTGGTGCAAATGCCAGAAGAATTCTTTTTCATTTTTCTCCATCTATAAGCACCAACGGACGGAGGAAGACATCGAGAATCACCCGCGCGTGGTGTTTCAAGTGGACGAAGAGTCTTTTCAGGAATTCTGCGAATACATCGGGTAGGAGAACTGCCCTCCTTTCGGCACCTGCCTGCCGGTCAAAGATGGGAAAGGATGGACGGTAAAGAGAAAAATAGAAACCACAAAACCAACGATTACCATAGACCCAGAGACAGATATTCCAAACCTGACAGTCTGAGTACAAAATCGCCAGGATACCAAAGACAGGGAGGAACCAAGTCGATCCTTCCTTTCGGGATACACTATTCCGAAAAAGATGAGACGAGGAGATACTCAACAAGAAGAGCCAATGTTGGAAATCCATGCCAGCACGGCGGATAAGGAGGGAATAGTGGAGGAACCAATCACAAAGGTACGCAGGCCAACCAGCGGAGAGAAAAAGCCTCACCACTCCAACAAGAGAGAAAGCTATCTCCGCCGGGCCGACCGTAAGGAAAAGGAGTATCGGCGATATCAAAGCTTAGCCCGAGCTAGCTACCAAGAGATACAGCACTTACGTAGCTGTGCAAACCAATATCACTAGGCATCTATGACTCCACCTCAGGTAAATTGTTGACCCCAGGCTAAACAATTGGGGGGGAGTGTGTGGAGGACGAGACTATACTAAACCATATGTTTGTGCTTGAGACCACATTATGCCTAGTCACTTATGTATATTTCTTAACCGGTTATATAATACCCTGGTAAAACTGTTATATAATACTACATTTTTGGGCCTGCTTCACAGGCCTGCTAGCACACCATTATGCCTATTGTCTGGGCCTGCCTCACAGGCCTGATGTGAAACAATGAATGTTATATAATTGTGGGCGGAGCAAATAGTATAAAAGGAGAAGGCATAAGCCAACTCTTTGGGATTCTGCTAACGGATTTTATACTGTCAAGACGAAGTTATACATGTGCTGATATACGCTAAATACACTATACTTATTCTTATAAACTGCCTACGTTTGATGCCTGCCTGGTTGGCATAAGGAGGATCCTTCCGCCAGAACTGCTCTGGCTTCGAAACACGAACTGCTTGGGGGAGACACCTAAGGAAGGCTAGGGGTGGGCTACGTTACGATCGGACCTGATCAGAAATGCGATAGCATTAGAGATCAGGCCTTCCAGTAAGTAGTCGGGACCTAAACTAGCCACGATAGGGTCTCAGAGAGCAGGCCGTGTTAGCCTTCCAAGTGAGCCTGAACTGTGGATACCCAGCCGCGACCTGACCCGACCACTAGGTGTGTCAGGCAGGCCGACAAGGGGAAGGCCCAGTGTTCAGACTGCACTGCCTTGCTAGGAAAAGTAAAGCTGGCTCAGCTACCGGGGCCAGACCTTTACATATGTTCATAGAATACCGATTTTATTGATATACAAAAAAATACATGATTTTCGATTGTTTTTGCGGGCTTTGACTTAGCCAAAGGGTTAAAATGCTCTTTCTGATTGCTTATTTTACTACAACAGTAAAAAGAGAAATGCTCGTTAAAGGTTTCCACAAGATCAACGGGTTTGAAAACAGAAGTGAATCCAGAAATGCCTCTCTTCTCACATGTCCTCATTTGTTTAAATAAAATTTTGGTGATTATGGCAGTCAGATGAATACATAAATTTATCGGGCATGACAGTGACAAACTAGTAAATTAAAAATTCATTTCAACATAAAGAGTAGTTTGTGGGTGGAGATAATTTACCCAATTTTAACCTTATCTTTTACTCAGATGTGATTAAGTTTAAAGTTCCCATTCATTCATTTGTTTAAGGTTCCCATTCATTTCTTGTAACAAATAGCTGAATAATTTAGCTGGAATGTCCTATATTTTCACTTGGGCTACAGCTGCTAACTAATCAAATGAAAGATAGTTTAGTAACTAAAAGCTAATGTAAGCTACAGTTTTTTGCCATTGCAAGAACTGTTTTAGATATCAGGAGACATGACGAGAGTTTTGAATGCTGATAGGATAATTTCTTGTATTGTAGCAAGTTAGGTATAAGATGTACTTTTATGTAATAACTGATCGGGGTTTCATATGCATTTGATACATCAGTATGCATTGTACATGTATGGCTGCACAACTTCATGAGAGGTGCAGAAGAACTATAACTAAAACACTAAAAATAAATACTGTGGTTTCTTAGATTTCTGAATAGAAATGCATTTATACATAGGCATATTCAGTTTCTGTACACTACACAGTTGCTTACCATGAGATATGTTTGACTAAAAATCAAGAATCATAGTGTGGCTGCTAATAATAATGCATTTGTCACAACTGCTAGTTGTGTGACTAACGAATATAGCTGTTTAAATGAGTTTTAATCAATTCATTTTTTATTAGTTGCGTATATTTAGAAAAAAATATTTTTAGATGTAAAAAAATGTATATACTACAAAAAAGTATATATAAATATATTTTATATACATATATAGAAATATATGTAAATTTGTATATAACTATATATATAAATCAGCCGACCAGACTATAGCTTTAGATAAAACACTTGATTACTAATGGTTTCATGTTTGGTAAGAGCTGTCTTCAGATAAAATGTTTGTACCAAATTTAGTTACTTTATAGACAGCTGGAACTATTAAAACTACTAAAACATTGTAGCTGGATGATTATGGTCGTTAAAGGCTTTATGTAAACATCAGGCTTTAAAACTTGATAGTAAGAATTTGCTTAAAGCACATAAATTAAATAATTTTTTATCATATATTTACATACATCAGAGTCTTGTCTTTCGAATGAGCCATTGTTTGACATGGTAAAACAGACATTGGTTGGTGTTTATAGGATTTTCCCAGAACTCTACCGTAGAAATGTTTAATGGTATAGGCTCGAAAATTGGGACGTCACAATTTTATATTCGGTGTTGTGTGCTCTTACTGCTTATTTTATTGCTTACCGCTTATATTTATCAACTACGATAATGACGCTAGTGGCAGGCGAAGGTAAGTCAGGCAACTCCAGAGAACCAATAAAGATGACAAAGGAATCAGTGTCATTAGCTTTCCATTTACAGATTATTTCTGTGAAAAATAACTCAGATTCCAAGCACCATACTATGTTTTCCCGATGGATATTATGCACTAGCCCTTTCTTTTTATTGTGATGTTGAGGGGCACGACTGAGACTAATCAATTTCAAGCATTGCGTGATCTCGCGAGAGTGCGATTGGCATATCATCCTAGGGACACGCAACTGCAGGTCACAATTTAATCGATGGGATTTCATTACCTTTATCAACGACAGTATATTTATTGAAGCATAATTAATTAACCCAGAACATGTATTTGTATTGGTCGGGCTTTAGCACATCCACGTTAGCACATCCACGGGCATTGTTGATTATCTAGAATCCTAGTGTATTATTAGCACTCTCTGGGTTTAACAGGACCGATTGTCACAGAAAAGTGCAGCTTCAATGGCAGCGAAATGGATCAACTACACAAGGCTAAATGATAATTATGACATCACATTGTGGGAACCGCAATCAAGTGTATTTTTTATTGCAGGGCAAACTTTTGACACCCTGTTTTTCATAATTCTATTATTCTTTGTGTATTAAATATAGGCTCATTCGAAAGCCAAGACTCTGATGTATGAACTATATAATAAATATATTATAAAATTTATGTGCTTCAAGTGTCACAGGCGCTGATGAGTTTATTACGCTTGCTCAATTATGCTAGGTGAGGCCTGTATATGATATATATAGATATATAAACCATAAATATTAGGTACAATACAATGATGTAACGTCATGCTATTTAAGTCTGACAAGGCAACCAATAGGAATAGCTATTATTGGCCAATCTAGGTTTATATATCTATGATGATATAGAACTTCTCCAATAGACATAAGGCACAGTTTTCAGAGCCATTAGTTAGCGAGATGACTGCTCCAGTATTTTCCAATTAATGGAATAATTGGTGATGGAATCTTTTAACTGCCATATGTATTTGCTTAGCTCGGTGGCAGCTCTTTTGTTTCGCTGCGCGAATGATGCTGTTTTAAATGCAGTTTCTGTTAGGCCAATGTAGTTTGTTTCATCAACATGGGACATGGCAGCGGCTTAATAAATAATAGTCGACTTTAAACATTTTCCCTGAAGTGGGAAGTTGGCTTTCACATGACAGTTGCATGAGTCTGCTGGTGTATTTTTTCAATAGTTTTTTGCCATTTAAACGTTTTTGTTGTGTGATTCGATGATGTTTAAAGTGTTCTTGTTCAATATGGTGTGCAGTGGGTGATTCTCTAGAAATTCTTCTCAGACGATTCTAAAAAATTGTCTGCCGATGTTGGTTGCGATGTGCTTGCTGAATGGGAGGGGTTATACCATGCGGTGTTACGTGCTCGGCTTCTCCTTCTAGTTTGAGGTGTTGTTGTTATAAGAGAGTATGGTAGTTTGTAGTTGTATCCACTGCTCTTTAAAGTTGTTTGATAGATTCTGGTTAATAGCTGAATGTATTGCAAGGTCTGTTGTTTATAGCGACTGGTAAGTTTTTGATGATGAAACACTTCACGACAAGTACATAAATTAAAAAAGATCTCTGTGATAATTATATTCAAAAACCATGGACTGCGGATCACAATTGAAGCAAATAAAAAGTTTGACATTACTCAGGATATATATATTCAAAAAATATATATAAATATTAGTTACTCGATTAATTGACATAGAAACCGCATAGCAACAGAAATTTCACTTTTTCTGTTACTATTATTATCATGTTGTTGAAATTTGTGCATATATAATAGTCTTACTTACTAATATCACTGTTGAGAGCAATCACAGATTTGTTTAACAGATTCCTTGAAGCGTAGAGAAAAAAATCTGCCATGTGTAGGAGTCGGTCCACCCTCACTGGCTGTAGCTTATGGCTATCAGTTAAGTTCGCTGCCAATATTAGCTAAAAAGCATTAAAAACTGAAGGCATTCTTGCATAAGCCAAAATTGAGTGCGGGAAACAGTTATTTTGGAAACAAAACTTTTCCTGAAAATATTGCAAGAATAAACCAGAAAAAGGGACATTCTACGTAGCAAAGATCAAAAAAATGTAAAAGATATTAAAATGATATATAAGCGAGTGAAGTTAGAGAAAAATAAAGCTTAATAAAATTAAACTTGAAAGATAGAAAACTTATAAAATAGGAAGTAAAGAGTAAGTAGCCAATGATCAGAGTGACTAAATTTACGAATTAGCGAGTACAAAGCAGCAGAAATGAGATGAAAACACTAAGAAAGAGGCTAATTCTTACCTTGAGGTCATTCTCCTGCACGTAGAACAAATATAGTTTGTAAACACAATTGTGATTTAAATTTGACTGCAATACATCCAAATATTCTTTGTTTCTCCCTTTGACTTGACCAGTAGAGAAATTTGCATATTGTTCTTGTGATTGCACTGAAAATGATCAACCAGCAACTAGGAAATATACAGTATGCACAAATTGTTGGATTGTGGTCTTTTATGTTACGCTTAAAGCGACCAGTTGATTTTTTTACAAAATACATGTAATAGTCATGTCGGTAAATCATATGCACATGCTATGTAGGACTACTATGCGCATGTTAAGTATTACACAACATTTCACGATATTACAGCATGTAAAGTGTTGATTCTAGATAATCTATTTCAAGAAAACTTTATTATGCGAACTAGTGTGGTGAGATAGAGGTGGAACGAGACAGGTTTTTTAAGTTCGAGATGAGACTCGAGACACTGTCTTGTAAAAATTCAAGACTCGAGACACAAAACAGTAAAATAATGAGCATTTGGTGATGATTTCACTACACTAGCACTAGTGTACTTGATATATAAAAATGATAAACCTCTTTTTAAATTTAATTTTCACCTGGTATAAACGATTTAAATACAACATTTTAATAGCGATATGCATGTATTTTTGTCATTTTTTGTAAAAAAGTGACACAAACAGCTCTAAAATAGCAAAGTTATATATTTCTAAGAATTTTGAGCTTGATTGATAATAATTATTATAAACATATTGCTTTGTACATGTATATTTTTACCATCTATTGACTAGGTCTACTTTTTAATGTAATGAAATGTGTAATGAAACCGATAGCCGTCGGTCTACAAAGAAGTACCGCAACTAAAAGAACACACGGTAACACTTTCATTCTTATTGTTTCATTTATGTTAAGTTTTGTTTGTGTTTTAACTGTAGTACGTGAATTATATTTAAATGGTAGGCCTACTCATGAAATTATATGAATTACCATATATATTCTTATATTGAACTAATGATATCATTGTTACTTGAACACATACTTTGGTTGACACGGCCTTTAGTTCGTTTCTCCGTGTCCGAGCGAGTTTTACCTGCAATTGGTAGCATATAAAAGATGCCCGAATTTTATGAAGGGCAGTTGGTGTTTGAACACGATATGATAAAATACAGACTTTTTACCCGCAACAGTCTATTTGTTAATCGGATTATCCGGAGGGTAATTCGATACGACCCGGTATCTGTTTGAAGGACATATAACCGGACTACAATATGTTAACAGGGCCGTTGTCCGGACTACATGATTAGACTCGGTGGCCAACATAATCAATAACAACACGTAGTAACAGACTGGGTATAACTTTAAAGGCAGTTGCCCGCAATCCATTACAATATATAGAATTGTTGTTACCACGAGAAGCCATGTTTTAACAGCCGTGCGCAGGCGTTTTAGTTGTATTTCCTGTCTTGAGTTTGGCAATAGTTAGGTTGAGACGAGACCGATACGAGACAGGTCGATACTCGAGCCATATCGCGTCTTGTTCCACCTCTATGGTGAGATGACACTCATCATGAAGTTTTTCCTTCTCTTCTGGAGCACTAGACACTGGCTGATATTTTCCTACACATCATTTTAAATAAATCAAGTCTCGTCATACCAAGCTAGACCATACCCATATTCACTTCATATGTTGAAACTGTCAAATGTATTTTGTAAAAGTTCACTTTGCTCTATTTATTTTGTTACTCAAATAATACTTTGTTACTGTTGCTCAAATGCCTAACGATATGTGTCGTTACATGCAGTACATAAAACAGACAATAAAACAATACTGCTTGTAACGATGCTGGGCTTTCCCAAGCAACAGCAAACTAAATATTATACTATTGATGCAAAAAACTAATTTGGCTTCTAAAGATTTTTAGGGAACTTGTATAAATTTAAATGCTTGTGAATTATATTTAAACCTTCTCAAGCAACAGCAAAATGAATATTAGACTATTGATGCAAAAAACTAATTTGGCTTCTAAAGATTTTTAGGGAACTTTTATAAATTTAAATGCTTGTGAATTATATTTAAACCGTAACAAAAGTTGTTTTACTTAACTTTGAGAATATTTTGAAGTTTATGTTTTATCTTTATACAGAGAAAAACAGAGGTAAAAATTGAAGGATACTTCCAGACACATTGCCGTCCCGCCTCAACGACGGATAAGACATTTATTTTAGTTTTGTTAAAACTTGTTATATTGCACAGTTTATAATAGAATGCAATGTGAATATTATTAAAATAAATAATATTTTTGTAGAATTACATGTTGAAGTGTATTTCCAGTCAAATTTTAGTGACAAGATTCAGTTTAGTAACTCTTACCCGCATGGTTAGTGTAACAGTATAGAGATTTTAAATGACAAGTAATGATTACTATTCATATACAGTTTTAGACAAACTGCAAAACTCCTTTAAAGAATAGAGCAGGGAAGGGTACAGACAGGTTTGATTAGACTTTTACAAAACTTACAGACTGCAGGTAGGCTTCTTTATTAATCTATCTAAATTTCAAAGTTTGCGTTGCAGTTTGTCCACACATAGCTATTGATATTTAGGGATGAAATTTTTTTTTCACACTTACATATTTGATCCCGGAACCTCCCATTCACTAAGCAAATATCTTACCAATTAGGCTATGCAAGGTGCATTGAACTATGAGGGAATATAAGCCATTATGTTGGTTAAAATAGGCATAGAATTCTGTGTTACACAGCGCAAAGTGACTAAAGCTTGCCCTCACGGTTCATATTAGTAAGTTTAGAAAAACTGATATTAACAAAGCCAAATTAGTTTTTGGCAATGTTCCAGACTAATGACAAGTGGCAGGCAACTACCTTGCCTTCAACTAGTTATGAGCTGTTTTTAATACTCATGCAATGCCCGGAATTTACCTAGTTCTAATACATCGTGAAACCTGCGACAATAAACAATTGGAAAACAATTGACGATCAATTTGGTGAATTAAAAAAATAGCTAACAAAGTAAATAAAATAATTATTTTCAATGTGTAATTTAAAAAAACATGCTAAATATTTAGATAAACAAAGTATTGGCCTGTGCTTTTATTTAATATGCTTAATAGTTTGTTGTAACAGTAATGTATGTTGAGATAGTATCTTATCAGATTTACGTTGCGTTATAGAGTTTGAAATTAACAGACTAGTATTACATATAGAATTCCTAGGTCCGCGCTAAATATCAGTTTTTGCTATCGCGCATATGGCCTCATCATCACCTACTCTAGATGATGTTGTCTAGTTTTCATTTCTTTTGTATGTATTCATATATTATTGATGTAATAACACAAACAAACATCTGTACTATTCCAATTAGTAGAACTACTCTAAACCCCAATTAGTCAGACAAATAAGCTAATGGCAGCAGAAGTCAACATTATGCAGCCAATTCTTAACAAGTGACCTTGGTGTAATGAGACCATTAAACAAGAATTGCGATATGATGTACAGCTACAAAGCTCAGTCAGTGTTAAAATGGGCGCAAATAGATGATGTTGTTAAAGATTTATTCCAATTCAATTTTAAGATTGCGATGGTTTTTACATATTAAAATACTTATTTTTAACCTTTTAGTATGCAGGTTATTGTAAGAGTTTACTTTACTTATAAGCAAATTAATTTTGGAAAAATCGTCAATATGATTAAAATTTGACTTGCAACAAAATTCACATAACAGCTATTTGGTATCGAAAGATTCACCATTTCTCACTCTGCTGTGTTGCAGATGCAAAATAAGTGGAAATACGATTACAAGCTCTTAAAAGCTCAAAAATGAACAGTTAATCGCAGACATCACGAAAATGCCATAGGTTGGAATCCCCTTTCCAAAATGGCTCAAGTGGACGTCGTTTAATACGATGGCTTCTGTTTACACTTTCATGCAACCTCATTCGTCAAAATATTTCACAAATATAGTTTACGCATTTAATAAAACCATGTCTAAAGTCTTTATGCGGCTATTTCATCTTCATTGTAATGCTGTTACTTTGAGCACTGATATTTCAAAACTTACCACAAAAATTTTGTTGTATTTTTTAGCCTTACCTTGAAGGAGTGGATGTCATCTTCTGATAAACATGACAAGCCTGTTGACCACCTGTGATAGTCGAAAAATGCTGCAGAAATTGTTCGCGCTGTTCGGTAGGAAATATGGTCACGTGATCAGATTACAACTAGATGATTATACCAAGCCGAAATGAAACTGTAAAGTAGGGAGCGTCTAGAACCCGAAGTGTTTGTCATAAATTAGTGCTATGAGACATTTTATATTGAGCCTTTAAATGGCCTTTAATTTTATGTGATAACATCACATGTTACATGTAAAACAACAACCACAATGTTTGAGTACGGCATCGGAATAAAAAGATGCCAAACTACAGCGTTATCGTGATGGCTGCGATTAACTGTTCGTTTTTTGAGCTTTTTAGAGCTTGTACTCGCATTTTCCTATTTTCGCACCTACAATGCAGCAGAGTAAGACATGGTGAATCTTTTGATACCGAATAACTGTACTGTGAATTTTGTTGCAAGTCAACCTTTAACATTCACTAATTTGTCATAACTCAAAAGCAGTTTGGTTGATCTTGATGGGCCCCCAAATATTGATCAGTAGAGAAGTATTGACAAAATTATGCCAATAATGGCTAGATTACTTCAATATACATTAATTCTTCATATAGTGTTTTTGTCTTGGTTGACGTAGTTGGAGTGATGAGTGTGCCTTAGAGAATCGACCAGCAGAGTAATCAGAACTATACTCTGGTTTGAAGTCACTGAGTTTTTCAAATTTACTATAAAGTTGACAACTTGAACTGAAAGCTTTAAAATGATTAGATAAAAAATTAGAACACTCTTTCAGGACTGAGTACAAAATAGTAGCATCTGGAGATGCCGTTGTTATGGCGTTTCGCTTTGAAACTCTAAAGTATTTTGGTGTTTTCTCATTGCTTCTGAAATGACTCAATCAAAATGGGTTATATTTCTATCAGTTTAAATTTTTTTAAGTAAATTAGTCCTTGTTTTACTCAGTCTGATATTTCAACAAAAACTGGCTTTTAAAAAATGATGATGTCGTCGACATTCATGTAACTCTGTCTGCGTGAGAATGCAAAATATAGGCAACATAAATGTTGCATTGTAAGTCCCAACTTTAGAATTTCTCAAGAATAACTTTTTGAGTTTTGATTAAAGCATAGGGTATATCATGTGAGTGTAAGATAAATGGAGTCAAGATAAGTTTGATGATGTTTTATGCTAAAGACTCACCGCTGAAAAATATTGTGATGAGGTGAAACTTTGGGCAATTCTTTGGCCATCCTGTGGTAACAAATACTTTGCTTGGTGTGGTTCCATTAACACCTACAACTGTGCAAATGGAGAATATTTAGGCAAATATTTTGGGCATCTGCCAGAAAAAACAGAGCTAACCTTCAAATTGTCTATTTTGGATTTAAAGATTTTTAATTTCATCTCAAAATACTGTACAATGGGGACTTTTGTTATAATACAATATAAATGCAATTTTTATTATCTATTTTTCACCAGGTTTTCAGCAAATTATGTTATTTTATGCAAAAAAGTTTTATTAGTAGCAGTGATTTCTATAAGAATCAGGGTAAGAGGTAATGTTTCGCAGCGTGTTTGGTGCTGCTGCAATTTTTATTGTTTTTTGCTATCATTGTTACTGATTTTATTAGTTAACGCATGTAGAGATTTACCAAAGTGTCACCAGGCTAATTTACCTTTTTTTAACCGGATGATGTTGGATGCATTTAGAGCAACTGACTATTTTACTGAAGCATTTGGAAAAATGGAGTCTCAACGCTTTATTTTGTAATTTGCAATTATCTTTTGTTTCTATTACATTAATATTCCTTATAATAAGTACTGTCTCTATCTGTCTATCCGTTCGATAGTCGGACGATGAAATAAAAGACATGGCGCACACATTCTTCCCTATCGGCTTGGTAGACCAACATGCTAGCTACTGCGCTAATCAGCGTGCTTCTCAGTGCGATAGAATACTTGTGCACACATTTACTTTTTGCGCTTCATTGGCACACCTGATGATCTCTGACAACAAACTAGACTGCCAGAGTACTAGTCCAGTCGCCTCTCTGAAGCAACTGTTTGAGGTTTAAAAATAGATTGCATCAAACAGGATTCCAATTCAGAGCAATCAGCATTCCAGCCGGCACACTACCACCTGTACCAATCATTCTCAGGTGTTAGAATTATTATGCACAGAATCGTTATACACAAATTTGTTTAGGGCATCTGACGGTCTTATTTAGTTACATAACTATGGAGAAACTACATAAAAGCTTAGTTATTATCTGTGCTTTGTTGGCCCACATGACGATTTCTCACTAACAGTCAAATATTCTTACCTTACTCACATATTAGCCTCATCATTTATTGGTCAAAAGTTAACCTATTGCATTTTGCCAAGCATTGCTCTGGTTCAACTAGTTTGTTAAATGGCCAGAAATTAGAGTGATATGTTGAGATTCGGAAAAAGAACCAAAAATCTTTTTAAAGCCATTACTTACAGTCAATTACGAGATAAATCTTATAAAAAAATTATTTTATACACTGGAATTGTAATCTTGTAAAATTATTGTTGCTATAAACACTTGAAAAATGACAAGTTTTTAATGTTTTACTATTTATAAAATAGCAAAAAACTCAAAATTTAGCAAAAACCTGCTGTTTAGACAACTTGCATTATAGCACTATACAGTAGAGTTGCCCCGATTTTGGTATCGGAATCGGTATCGGTGCCGATATGGGTGCCAAGTATCTGAATCGGTATCGGCCGATCTTTTCTTAAAAAATCTGAACCTTCCGATACTTTTTACAGATAAACCATTTAGCAGAAAACTGTATTTTAGCCTGCTATACTAATAAAAAATCATCAGCTGTAAGCTTCTTACTTTTAATTAATGAATTTCAGGCCTGCCACACAATTTATTTCATGTCTATAGCCTGATCAACACAGCGAAGGAAACTTTTTAGCCATAACGTAAACAAAAAGTGTGGTATTTCCCAATTACAGCGATAGGATTTATTGCAGGCAATCACGAACAAGATAACAAAAATGGGAGACAAGAACGCAGTGTAATATTTCTATTTACTAGCATTACGAAAGTAATTTAAACAGTCGACGCATAAAGTTATCTATCACTCTCTTGATCCTGACGATACAAAGATCGTTTGTATTGAACAAAAAACGGTAACCCCAGTGGCGTATCGGTATGTAGCCTGTCCTCCAACATATGTGGTGAGTGAATCCCCCTTCAGTACGCTTGGCTACATTGATAATGATGGAAGAAAGAAACGTCTTACTGAGATAATTGAATCACTAACGGCAATTAAAAGAAACATTAATTAGCTCTAAACTTGTACAGGCACAGCAGTTCATCCAACAATAGAAGAGGGACTTCGTTATCACAGAGAGAACTGTACCACTAACAGTAATTACCTTTATTTACAAATTACAAGAAACATGGACTGTTTTGTCACTACATGCACGGTATGTCAGTATGTGAATATGTATATATATTTTTTTCCACAAATGCAAATAAACAAATACAATAATATTCATGTTTTCTTTGCATTATGTTTGCATTTGCATAATAAAATGAACAAAATTATCTATGCAACACAAAAGATCTGAATCGGTATCTGAATCGGATTATTTTTCAATTAGGATCGGTATATCGGATCGGTATCTGAATCGGCTGGTGAATTTAGAATCGGGGCATCTCTACTATACAGGGCAGCGCATAAGCATAAACAATGTTTTTAAAGGTTTTTTTTTAATTTAAAGTTTCAAAAATCTAAAAATTGTTTAAATTTTCCAAGTGTTTCAGCAGCTTTTAAACAATGTTGGTAAAACTTTTTTGTAAAAAAATTTCAAGCTTTACAAAAATAAAAAATGGCACAAAATATAAGTACAGGCTGTACTTTGCTGCAAGTCATTAACAACTAATAGAATTTATTTAAAAATTGGCTTTAATTTTTTTAATTTTCGTTCACTTTAATAAAGGTGATAGGAAGTCTAAAATAATCTAGTTGGTCAGTTGATCTGCCAGTAAGTCAAGTCATGAAGTAGAGTTAGCATGCAAAAACAGCAACTGTCTGTGTTACACACTGGCTACTTCAAAAAAGTAATGCCAGTTTTGATATTATACAAAAGCAATAATAAATTTGTGAAACAAAACATCATGCTTACCAGTATTATATCAACCATTGAAATCTAAATTTAGCCTGTATAATTTTTTAAGTTTTTTTTGCAAAAAATCTTTTATGTAAAACCTAAAACTTATTTAACTGCCTTCTTTAGCAAATTGAGGGCATTTACATAGCCATAACTATATTTTAAGCACTAAATAATTTAACAAACTTATTTCTAAATACTGTAGCTAATCAATAATTGCATAGCTCATTAAAAGCTTTTTCGACAGCGTGATCACAAAATGCCAATGTGACTATGTGGAAGTTTGGGAAACTTTTGGCAGACAGAGGTCACTATTATTTTTGTGACATGCAGATCAACATTTTAACAGCAGCTTGTGTTACAATATTTATGTCTGTATCTTTTCTTAGTAAAATGCCATTCACATAAGTCACAGTAATGGGTGCATACAACCTTGAGACCTGTACAATATGAGCACCGATAATGACCGCCCCTATTGAGAAGGCGCCCGATGATTTATATGGTTCAAAAGGAAAACAATTACCAAAGATTCCCTGGTACAAGTTAAATCTGACGCAAACAAATGAGCCATTACCAAAAGCCAACAAGCTATAATAAGCATAACTAAGCTAGCGTAAGCACAAACAAAATAAATATTAAAAAAATTGTGAACATCCATCATGGTCGCGAGTAAATGTGCACCATATCACATCTGTTGTCAATTCGGCTATATTGGTTGACATACTGTGGTTCAGACTTTGTGACAAGTGTGAAATGTATTAAACTTTCCTTAGTTAAAAATAATCTGCATTAGCTTATAGCCTTGGAGGTAACATGGCTTGAATAGGTTCAACCATGTTACCTCCAATCTGTAAAAAAACTAGAATATTGGCTTTCCTAAAAAGGTGAAGTTTAATCCTATTCTGGTCTTCCTTTAAATATCATTATATATATGATATGTGGTTATATTACATATCATATATATAATGATATATGTGATATAATGATATAATATACATTATGATAATTACACAATGATATATGGCCTACATATATATATATATATATATATATATATATATATATATACTTCTCAAAGTATATTTGTAACTTGTTTGCATTCCGGCTATAGATCTTAAAATCTTGATATTAATAATTTAGCTCAAGGATAGATTCAAACTCACGACTAAAGCATCAACAAGTTTCATAGGCAGACACTCTACCACTGAGCTAGAACGCCATAGCAATCAGATACATTTTCATATAACGAATACACCATGCGCGTGCTAATTATTTTAGCTTTGCGTCTACGATTTACGATGCTTCTGTTCAGAAATATTTTGGGACCTAAGTATATGCAACGCGATGCTTATTCATTTAATTTATTCGGCCCCACGATATCGACAATAATTTATCTCAAACTTAAAATTTTGTGATTTGTGTACTGATTATATACAGTGGAACCTCGGCTTTTGGAGGCTTCGGTTCTCGACCAACTCGGTTATACACCAAAGCTTTTGAGATTGGTTCGCCTCGGATCTCGAACATAAACTGTCTCCGCATGCGAGAACATATATTGTCCAATTGTTCTAATTTCAATGCGCACGCAAGAGCATGGGCATTGAAATTGGAACAGCTCCCGAAACAGCATGCAAACGGAGAAGCAATCTAAGTTTCATAAATTCTTTACAAAAAGAGTAGAACCATCTGGAACAAAGATATTTACCAAATAGATTTGCTAAAGAGACAAGCCCTCCAGTTGGGTTACCCTAAATTGTTTTGGAGGAGGATTCTCCTTCAAAGATGTGAAGTGAACGTGCCATTGCTGTTTAGATTTTCCTTTTCCTACGATTTTTTATGTAATTGATCTGTTGCATTTTTTTGCCGTTTCAACATCAATTTCTGCAATTTTTGTCACCGCATCTTTATTTTTTTTTGGTTTTTTAAGAGCAAAACATACGAAATGTTTATTTTTGTTTTCTTTTTCTATTATCATAAATAGAAAACCTTTCATTAGAATTAAAAACGATCTATATCTACTCGTTTTTATTTATAGTATGCAGTATACGATACAGCTTATGATGTAAAATGTAAAATACTTTACCAAAGTTGATTTCTCGCCGTGGAATGGATTTAAATTTACTTACATTCATTCTCATGGAAAAAGTTGTTAAATTATATATGTCGCTGAAATTTTTGAAATTTTAAGTTTAGTGGTTTGAAAACATTTACAATTGTTTTATTTATTTTTAATTTAGTTGTCCCTCACAAAACATTTTCTTCATAAAATGAAGTTTGAAAGTTAGAGTTGTTTGATAAAGTCGAAAAACCTTTACAGCTGTTTTTATTTTCCCTTTTAATTTATTTCATCTACACAAACCACTTCTCTCATGATAAGTAGTTTGAAAGTTAGCATGGCAAATGTTGTTTTATGTTAAATACAAATAAATTTTCTGTCCAAAAACTTTTTTGTACAGCTAGGTGTATTAGCTTACACATCTTTCCTTCTAAACCTAACCAATTAGTAACTCGTTATTAATTTCACATTTTACAACAAACATTTGTAAGATTACTGTAAGATTTATCGTGTAAGATTACAAGTATCAGTTATTCCTCACTCTCTTATATTTACATACTTTGAAAAAAAATGTATAGGCTTATATAAATTTACATTCTCTTATTACATTTAAAAACTTCTTATAACTTTGGAAGTTTATATTATAAGTTTTTAAAGTTTGTTTCATCGTCGTTATTATTTCAACTTGCATTCTTATAAATATAGTTTGAGTATCGTGTTTGAATTTTAAATATTATTCATTTCCTATCACTTTTATTATTACTTGGTTAGTTTCCAGTCTTTCTTATTAATATTAATTTTTTATTCAAACAATTTTGGCAGACATTGTTCAAATAACATTTCAATTACAAAATATTAGCGTATTCTCTCATACTTTTTAGTATCGTCGTATTCAAAGTTTTTATGGTTAGATTCTGGTGGAACAGATACTTTTTATATCTACACACTTCTATGCAAGAATTGCTATTATTAATTCAACGTATTCAGGAATTTTATTTTGTTTTCTCAGTTTGCATTAATTGTATCATTACCGAATCATATTTTATTGTAATCATAGCAAAACAGATTCAATTTAACTATTGCTTGCTAACTATTTCACATTTACATCTGATCTTTTTATAATAGTTTTATGTTTTAATTTATTTGACTTGCACCAAACATTTCCCTCATGATATTGAGTTTAAAAGTTAGTTGTTTGACAAAGTTCGAAACCGTTGCAGTTGTTTTTATTTTCTCTTTCAATTTATTTCAACTACACAAAACACTTCTCTCATGATATGTACATGTAGTTTGAAAGTTAGAATAGCAAATGTTGTTATACATGTATGTTAAATACAAATCAATTTCCTGTCCAGACTTTTTATTACAGTTTTCGCATGCTAACACTGAAAGGAATTGAAACCGAATAGCTGTATACCAAATAGTTTTTTATTGTAATTGTAGCGAAATAGACTATATTTAGCCATTACTTGCTAATGCTTTCACAACAACTTTACAGTTGTTTGAAAACCTTTCGGTCAGACAAAGTAGGCTATATCATTTTGACGTTTGTACCAGTATCAAGAGATAATGGTATCGTCGTATTCAGAGTTTTGATGGATATCTTCTGGTGAAACAGTAACCTTGTTTAACCCTTTCACTGCCGTAGACGCATTTATGCATTTTCTATGGTCGACTGCCGTAGACGCATTTTTACGACTTTCTCAGCAGTGGCGTAGTAACTTAATTTTATTATTCGTTGATAATATAACCAATGTTGTTTAGGACTTTTATAGTATTGACAGTGTTGTCTGAAGACTTCTCTATAAAATTAGCCTAAAATAACGAAAGTTTTAAGTTTTTTTTGGCAGTTTCCAACTTGAAAACGAGCAGTTTTTGTGTAAGTTTTGTAAGTACCTCCTGAGTAAGAAAACAGATAATTACTTATGTTTATGACATTATAGCCAATTCAATAGTAGCTCTAATGGTGATGAAAGTAATAATTTTTTAAGAGTAAGGATCATTGTAGAGGATTGTTCTAGCTTCGTAGCTAGCGATCGTAGCTTCACATAGCTTTAGCAATGCACAAAGTATAGCTACATTCAAATTTTGGCATAGCACTATTTTTTAATATGTTAGCAAAATAGAATATATAACAAAAGTGTTCTAGATAAACTTTGAAGTTGAAAAAATTGTCTACATATCATGAAGCAAATTTGGCAATTTTTCCATGAACAAACGAGCGGAGCGAATGTTTGAGAGTTTTTATGATAAATGCATGTGCACACAACTTACGAAAATTATTCATCAACCTTCGCAAACCCTTGTATCGAAATCTCATCAACAAATTTAACCATTTTTGTGTAGAGTCGTTAAAGTATAATAACGATACAAAACACATGCAAGTCTATTTGAATATGTTACTAAGTCTTTGAAAATTGTTGACATATTCCTAAACCTTACCCATCTGATTGGATTATACACAAATAGACAGATTAATTTGGCCAGAAAACGTTATTAAAACTGGCCAAGCCTTACTTTTATCAACATTAAGACCGGCAAACGAAACGCCGAGCGACAGAAAAGAGAACAATTAAGTCGTGCGCATTTCACGAAAAAATAACGTGCACATTTCACCAGTCTATAGCATTGTCGAATTGGCGACGGTTTCTGTAATAGCGTAGAAGTACAGAAATCATTTCTTTTTTGCTGATTTCAAAGTAACTGACATTTTGGAAACTTTTGAGTACTTCGGTATTCTAACTGATGTCCAAAGCAGTGAAAGTAAAGGAAATGACGATGATATTTTTTCTAACAATTCTTATGAGATTATTAAAATATTTAATTATAAGTTTGGATATTCTTGTTGATACTTCTTGATATTGTTAGCTATGACGTTTTGAAATGTAAACAAAATTGTGCATTGGTTTTCTATTATTGCTGTATTACTACATGTATATTAATAATACTGGTTATTCTAATAATATCTGTGCGGTTTACTTCTAATATTGCATTTCTCCTATTGCAGGGGGAGAGATATAAACATGTAATCTTTTCATTTCATTATTGCTGTTTTTCATGACCAAACACTTTTTTAAATAGATTTTCTAAAAATCTATATAAATATCACAACTTTTTGATATTGTTAGCTATGACGTTTAGAAGTGTAAACAAAATTTTGCATTGGTTTTATATTATTACTATATTAATAATATTGGTTATTCTAATAATATCAGTGCATTTTACTTCTAACATTGGCCAATAATATTGCATTTCTCCTATTGCAGGGGAGAGATATAAACATATAATCTTTTCCTTTCATTATTGCTGTTTGTTGCATATAATAACACCAACACCCAGTACATTACAGCTACCATTGCAACTATCATAATGCACTGCAGTACCATTTGACTGCTAATATTGCATTTCTTAACCATCAGTACCCTTTCTTTTTCCCAATATCACTTTGGTCGTGGGCTGTATGACAGTGGAATTTCTAGTCGGTAAAATGGCTGACAGTAGGCCAATAGCTAAATTCATTTATGAACAATGAAAGAATTAAACACACACTCCTCTGCAAGAATTGTTATTATTAATTCAACATATTCAGGAATTTTATTTTTTTTTTAGTTCATAATAATTTTATCATTACCGAATCATCTTTTATTGTAATCGTAGCAAAACCGACTTAATTTAGCTATTACTTGCTAATTATTTCACATTTATATCTGAACCCTTCCATAGTTGTTTTATCTTTTGTAATTTATTTGACCTGCACAACACATTTTCTTTATGATATGAAGTTCGCAAGTTACAGTTGTTTGATAAAGTTTGAAAACTTTAGCAGTTGTTTTAATTTTCTCTGTTAAGTTAATTAAGTTACGTAAAACACTTTCTTCATGGTATGTAGTTTGAAAGGTAGAATGGTAAATGTTGTTATATATGCATGTTAAGCACAAATCAATTTTCTGTCCAAAGACTTTTTTATTATCCAGGCAACGCCAGGTGGTACAGCTAGTGTATAATATAAGTAAAAATACAAGTAAATATATAATGATGTATATGATGTACCATTATATCACATATATCATTACATATAATGATATATGATACAATGATATATATTATGATTACAATTACAGTATATTATACTAGAAATTTCCTGTCATAGCTATTAATAAAACTATAATCTATATAGCTATTACTAGAAACTCTTCTGTCATACAGCCCATGACCCAAGTGATAATGGAAAAAAAGAGTACTGCTGGTTGTTGAAAAAGTAGTTGTCAGCAGAAATTGGCAGAATATAGTGTAAATGAGAGTTGTTCGAGATGATATAAAATTAATTTGAAGGAGCACGACTACAAGAAAGTGCAGCTAACAATTTATTTTGGAGGTAAAGTAGGTTTGAAACCAGGTATATGATTAATTGGTTAATTGTTGATATTACAGTTGTATTTGGTAGTGTAATATAAATAGATATATAAAGGTGAAAAAGTTCTATTTTAGAAGTGTAAGTGTATAAAAATGTTAGGAATGTTGTGAATGGAGAGCATATGGGGGGATGTAAAGTTGTATATAAAGTAATAGAAATGGAATAATGGTGTATGATATAGAATAATGTTGTAAATACATTTATATGTAGGTCCTATATAAGTATATGTAAAGTATTTTATATACGAACTAATAACAAAGGTAATATATAGTAATAGAAATATAGAAAAGGAAACATATAAAGTGATTAAAAAAAGTTTATATAGAAAATAATAGAAATAGTTTTGTTAGATAAGTGCAGTGTTCTGTTAAAGGTCGCGCAGTTTAGTCTCCCTCTTTTAAGTTGTAGTATTTGATCATTGATAGCTAATCGAGTGGTACCCTCCTAGCGAAGTTGTTAACAAGTAAGTCATTAATGTTTCAAACTCGAGAGAGGGAAGAGTATAGTTCATATGAGAAAAAGTTTGTTTCCTGTTACAACAGTAAAATATTGAGAGTTGGTTTGTGTGAGCCGATGAATAGTAACTTTAAGATCTTGAAATTGGATTTTACTGAAGGTACGCAAATTCTCAGTTTCCCTAATGATAGGGAAAAGTATAGTTCAGTAAAATCTAATCTCGAGGTCTTAAAGTTACTATTCTCAATATTTTACCATTGTAACAGGAAACAATTTTTTTCCAATTTGAACTGTATACTCCTTCAAGAGAGAGAAAGCAACAAACAATACTCCAGCGGTAATTTCGGCCAAAGACTGGTGAAATGTGCAAATTTTTTTCGTGAAATGCGCACGGCTTTATGATTCTACTATCTGTCGCACGGCTTTATGGGCGTTTTGTTGGCCAGTCTTAATTTTGATTGAAAAGGCTTGTCAGGTTTTAATGGCGATTTTAGACCAAATCTTTCGGCCATAGACTGGTGAAATGTGCAAGTTTTTCTCGTGAAGTGCGCACGGCTTTATGATTCTGCTATCTGTCACAGAGCTTTGTGGGCGTTTTGTTGGCTGATCTTAGTTTTGATTAAAAAGGCTTGTTAGGTTTTAATGATGATTTTAGGCCAAATTATTCTTCTAGTTATGTATAATCCGATCAGATGGGTAAGTTTTAGGATATTGTCAACACTTTTCAAACACTTGGTAACATATTCAAATAGGTTTATATGTGTTTTGTATCATTATTATACTTAAAGAATAGAGAAAGCATAATATTATTATGCTTTATTAGTTATCTTGAGGTGTTGACTAATGTTCTAAACAACGAATCAAGGAGATTGACCCACTAGAAGCTGAGATATAGCCAGCCAAACACAGGTCTACCTAATAAAGAATCAGAGGAAAACCCTTCGAAAATCCCAAAAACTGTGACGTATAAAATCGACTTAATGGTCATGTGCCGGAGTTGCGCACCCTTTACCGCCGTTATGTATAATGATTGTTTTGGCTACGAGATGTGAAACGCTTCTCGCGATAGTAAAGAATTTACATACTAGCTCTGGGTTCTCAGAAAAATCAACCAAACATTGTGTGGTAAAGGCATTTGCCCACAACCCCTCGCCATGATTTTTCAAAACAGAAGAGCAGATTTTGACTATTGTGCTTCAAATTTTAACTCGATCTCCACGGATTTGCTCCGAAGATCATCTGTTCAACGAACGGCACGTGTATAGTCTATATGCGATATCCGCGAGTTGCAGTTTGTTTAGAATAAGAAATAGGAATGGGACTTTTTGTTCCTTCATCATTTTTCTACTGTGTATCTACTGCAGCATTCTTCTACTGTGTATCTACTGCAGTATTCAGTTGATTTTCATGATTATCGTCACTATTAACAGACTGGAAGTTCACTACAGCCATAATCTTAAAAAGACTAACTTGACCGTGCTACTCTTGCTATAAGAAAAGAAAACGATAACTTTTGCTTTGATTTTTCTATTGATCTATTATCTTATCTATGATTATTTTTTATGATTTATATAATATTCATAATGCATATTATACAAAATAATAATATAACTGCGTATAGAATAAATGATGTAACTAATATAATTTGTAGAAAATTCCAAATGATAACCGAGATTGATGATTGATTTAATTGATTCCATTTATTAGCTATAATTAAAAAAATCTGAACAACGCTAAAGATGAGTCTGAATAGGGAAGCTAAGTAGGAGAACAACAAAACTGAGCTGAACTAGCAAGATAGCGAAATGTTGCGAAATAATAGATGCGTGTAATTATTTTATGCTAAAACTAATCTACACGTCAGAGGGACTGGTTCGGAATTCTAGGAGCGATGATTGTTAGGCCCAATTTGATTGTTCTATACTCCCAGGGATTAAACCAATTAAAACGCCGTGATTGTTATAGGAGAGCACATTAGTTGGCTTAATTGACCAATGGCACACAAATCGATTTCATACGTCATATATTGATGATTACCAAAACACTTTTGTTTTTTGGTAGACCTGTGTTTGGCTGGCTATATCTCAGCTTCTGGTTGGTCAATCTCCTTGATTCTTTTTTTAAAACATCAGTCAACACCTCAAGATGAATAATAAAGCATAATAATATTATGCTTTTTCTATTCTTTAAACGATTCCACAGAAAAAGGGTTAAATTTTTTGATGGAATTTTGGTACAAGGGTTTGGGTATGGCGTTGATAGATACTTTTCGGAAGTTGTGTGCACATATGCATTTATCATAAAGCTCCCAAACACGAGTGAAGCGAGTGTTTGGTTGTGGGATTACCCATATCTATTGTGCTATTATGATATAATGATATATATGATATAATGAAAATTATATATTTATAGATAATTATATATGGCCTACATAAATAATATAAGTAAAAATACATGTATATATGTACATGTATATATACAAATACATATGTACATGTGTGTATAAAATACATGCATATATTATGATATATTTATAATTGTTCATTTTTTAATTTGACATTGTTGTTATTATGCAGCAGTTTATGACTGCTGAAATGATCTGACTACAAGTGCCTTTTATGCTATTTGTAATCTTGTTTTAATTGTTTTGTTATTCATACCGTTCATTGTTATTTTTATCTGTCAATTATGTAAATGTTAGTTCAGTCACTGTTAACACATACAACAATATTGTTATAGTGTTAATTGTTAACAGCAACTGTTAACAATAAACAATTACTCACACTTTTTATATAAATAACATTAAATTACAAATATAAATTAAATTAAACATAGCAAAACACAATGTACATCTCTCTTCTTTAAAAAGTTTCAATATAAACTTTATTTATAGATTATAAAAATGTGCTCTACACTGCGTCAAAATATTTTTAGCTTACTTCAGTAATAAAATGTTTTTATTTTCAGCATTCAATTAGGTTTCAGTTTTTTTACCGCCGCTCTGTTCTACTCAGACCAGACAATATACATATCAAACAACTCCTCAGAAAATTTTCTATTCTTTGAAAACATTTATCTAGAACAAAAACATCCCAGCAGTTTCTGGGAGAGCATGTTAACTCAAAGTTTTCTTTGATGCAAAATTTGGAGTAGACTTCTGATGCCAGTTCCTCAGTGAGAATGGTTTTACTGACAGAAGTTTAATGTCATTCGAAAATTTTATTTTTAGTTTTATAATGATATGCATAATTTAAATAGATTATGCGGTAAGTCTATTCAAAGTTAGCCAATGTTTTGCTGAATAGACTAGGCAGAGGTGTTAATACTTTTGACCATGACTTGTAGATGATATGTTTTAGCTTACAACTTTCTTACAGCAAAGCTACCGCTAGCAAAAGGCTGACGTCAACAGGTAGGAAAAACATGAATAAATACTGGTAAAACTGCAAATAAAATTTAAATATATGATTGTCTTATGGCATTCACAATAATTGTCATTGAAAGAAGATAACTCAGCACAAAAGCCCTCAATACAACTCAATACATATAAGATATCCCCATCACAAATTTAGCTGTTAAGTATTGTAAACGAGCCGATCGATACCAATTTAGGATGGCGCAGTGATGCGTATGAAAGAGCTGCGTGATCATTGGAAGTGTATATAGAACTTTGCAATTTGAAAGCCCAAGGTTAAAGGTTACATAAAAATAAACTAGACCACTTTATGTAATGATCTTAAAGAAACTCATGCACTGGCAAAAATAAATTTGCAAATTTATTAAAGGAATGAGCCTAAAGAAAAAGCCATGCGTATGGTTCTTGAGAAGTATACAAAAAGGTCATGACACGTCTATGTCTATATGCTGTTGATTCAGTGAGTAAATCATGCCATGCCATATTTATGTACGGAAAAACACGAATAACGTTCCTTTGTGTTACCTTTACTCGTTGTGGTCCTGAGAAAGATGAAGATTAGAATTGATATAGAAGCCAGGAAAAAGAGTAGAGGTTTTTTAAAAGAATGTGACCACATCTTTACTTTGAAACCATCAAGCAGCACCTGAAAAATGAGTCTGAGAATATAAAAAGGATTTTTTTGTCTGTTAAAAAACATACAAACACCAAGAATGAATTTAATAAAAATTTATAAAAAAAAACTTAAAATTTTTGACACCCACTGATGACATACATGTAAACGATACAAACAATACAGCCTACAGTTATAAGACTTATCTATACAGCCATATTAAAATGGCTAATATACTAAATGACAATGTTGGACACTGAGAATTACTGATAATGAAACTGAAATTGTCTGCCGTTATTGATTTTTGAATAACATCAACTTTGTAATTATCTCACCTCTTTGTGATCATAGTACTGCTGCTTGCACTAATGGTTAACCGTTCAAAAACAAAAAGGCTTTTAGTGAGCGTTTCTTTTGCACGAGTCTTAGCACTTCCCACGATCGAGTAGATTTTTAATTTTATTACCATAAACCACATTGAGGCTTGCTTGGCTAGGTTGTGCTGTCGCTGTCATGCTGCTATGCTAGTATACAGCTTTGGACAAAAAATTAAAACCAGACAACATAGCCAGGCCTGTATTCACTGGTTGCAAGTTGGGGCAGCTAATGTTAGGCGACTAGTTATGAACACTTAGGGGTGTGGAGGGAGGGGTGGTGTAAGCCCCCAACAGGTTTCTCTCATGTAGGGCCTCAGCCGGGCCTCTCATGTAAAGTTTTACAAAACTTTATCAAAAAGTATCAACATTTTTCAATTTTTGAGAATGGTTTTGTTTTAGGTGATGTGACTGACGAGACGTTTTTAAATTAAAATAGGCAAAACTCTACCGCAGTTAAAACGCTCAGAAAAGTTTTTTTTTCTGTTGAGCATTTTAACAAAGATCAATTTTGCGGATTTTATTTTAAGTTCATTCAGAGGTTTTTACGCTTTCGCTGGGACATGGCCAAGCTGGTGTTTGGTAAAACTTGATATTTTGCAAACCTTTATAAAAGTCGTTAACAAGAATATTTTGCCACTGATGGTGATAATAATGAAGCCTAAGAACTACTAAAAGTTGATGTTTATCTCTATGGCTTGGAATGAAGTGATATTCTACAGCGATAAAAACCGTGTCCATGGTCGTTGGGCAAATAAATTTTCGAATAAATGATGTTGAGGTCGAGTTATCTGAAGCAATTTATCATCGCGTTGGAACTGACCAAACAAATCCGTTCGAGTTAACCTTGTGTTTGAGATGAAATGTTACATTTTATCCGAGGGCGAGTTATCTGAGTTTGACTGTACTTAGCCATGAAAAATTCCCAAAAAGTTGGGGCGGCTCAGCCGGCCAGCCGCCTTAGGGAATACGGACCTGAACGTAACATTAAAAATCAACTTAGGTTACACAAAGTTTTAGTAACTTTTATCAGAAAATATCTGTTTTTTCTTAATTGTGATGTTTTTGATGTTTGAAGTGATCTGATTGCCAGAATGTTTCAAGATTAAAATTGACAGAATATGATCGCGGTTGAAACGCTCACAAAAAGATGTGCCAAAATAACATAACTAGCTGTACAGCTAGTTATGTCATTTTGGCACATTTTCTGAGAACATACTGGAGTGCATCACTAGAGCTGCTTTTCTCTCTCATTATTGATATCGGCTATTTTGTTCAAGTTGCAGTGATACACATTGCTATTCTGTCGGTTTCTTCGTCGAAGTGCAACTATAGACATGATCGCCATTTTTTGCTTGAATCTGAACATCTTAACTGCGATCAAATTTTGTGCATTTAATATTGATTCAACCTGCCAGTCAGATCATTCCACTGAAAACATCAAAAACAGTTGCAGATGGTAAAAAATACTGATATTTTTTAATGAAATCTATTAAAATTTTGGGTAAGTTCCTCTTTAATATGAGGCTGCATAGTAGTTATTGAGATGATATACTGTAAAACTTTAATTTGAACGCCATGGCACTTTATTTTATAACCCTTTTCCTATAGTGTCGCTTTATTAGAGGTGACATTCAAATAAAGGGTGATGTTGTGTTTTCCAAATACCTCATCAGAATATTGAGAAGATAAATTTGATTATGAATTGAATGCCAACTATATTTTGCCCGCTCCTTCCGGCGGAGCGACATGACCCCTTTTCAATAGAAGAAATTTATTAACTTACCTCCAACTTGTCTCTAAATAAATATGCATGGAGAAGCTGATGCATGTCTTTACCAGGTGATATCTATTGCTTGCAATTAACCTTTGACGATCTTATAGTCTGCATTGCAGTTTGTTAGAGCTTTAAAGTTTTTTATTTCATTCCAAATTGGAAAGCATATTTTCATATTACAACCTAATTTAACAAGATTGCATAAAAGCTTATTGCACTCAGTAATATGTTTGCTACAGCTTGCAGTTAAAACTGACTTTTCATGTGCAATAAATACGAAGTTATGAGCGTTATCCATTGTAAGCCGAGTTTATATAACCGCAATGATGCTATCAAATAATATGCAATAAACTTGTGAGCTCCTAAGTTATATAATAATAATAATAATATATCAAATGGTACAAATACATATTTAAGAACAAGCAAAATAAATAAACCATATTTATAATGCATTCAAAAACAAAAATTAAATTTAGAAACAAAAATAATAGCATCATTTGCTCGGACAGTTGTACTCTAAGTGCTGAGCTGAGCTAGTCGATATTAGCATCTAAACTAATTTTAGCAGAGCAAAACTTTTATGCGATGCTATGTACATTTCTTAGTGCAAAGTAGCCTCAAAATTTTACATTCTAAATACGTAGTAGCACAGATTCAATCTTAAACGGGCAAAACCTTTTTTACATGCATCAACGTACTAAATACTTTAATTACTAATTAAAGTTACTAATTATTTCTGTGGAGTAGCATTCAAATTTTGATGAAATTATTGTAAACACTTGGAGTTTAAAAACAAACTTCGATACGAACAGAAACACTTAACGAATTATTTGTTATTGATGGTTTTATGCGACTCTTTTCTACTGATCACTTGCTATTATGTGTTCATAAAGATCAAGAATTTCAAATAGTGGTGGTCAAATAAAGTGGTATTCAATCAAAGGGTGGCGCTTTATTTTTTAACTCTTCTCCCATAGTGGGGCTCAAATAGAGGTGACGGTCAAATAAAGTTAGCGTTTAAATACAGGTTTTACAGGTTTTACGGTAACTAACTACTCTATATTAGGCACAGAACTTCATGCTCCGCAGCATGATTGAAAACAGTGGAGTCAAGTGCAATGTGTAGACAATTCTTTTATGAAGTGGTAGCAACTTACCAACTTACTCTCAGTGAATCAGATGGAGGGTGAGTTTGGCAGCCAATTGGCCGATCACTATTATTCCTATGAGCACTTTGATTGCACTTATGCTGGCCTAGCTCTCTCTGACTCAATTTTGGATATTTGCCTAGCAACAATAATCAAATTATGGAGGAATTTACAGCAAACGCATAACAGAGAAGCAGCTTTCCAGCTGTTAGCACGGACTGTATTACTTATGATAACAGTAAAATATGTGTCTAGTCGTTAGTAGGTCAACTTATGATTAGCAGGGCTGTGATTCAAAACACTAGAGAAGCATTAGCAGTGGTATGGCCAGTGGTACGACGGGCAACCAACCACAAGCTAGCTAGTATTACAGCAAAAAAACTGAAAGCTGTGACTCCACAATGGGTGGGAAAAGCTAGCATGTGTGTCAATTTATAATTTCTATACCTTGAGTAGCTGGTATAGAAATTACATATAGCTCTATCTAAATGAGAACTAAAAGCATAAATGTTGATCGCAGTATTAGGCATCATTGCAGATTCGTTTTTCTATAAAAAGAATTATGTAATTCTTAGAATAAAGGTTTTATCGGCGCTACTACTATCAGATCTTCATACTATCAGACTATTGGCATTATCAAACTGGCAGTCTTCAGAGATCTAAGACTAAGAGATCTTCATACTATCAGACTATCACCACTATCAGACGGGCAGTCTTCAGGGATCTAAGGCTAAGATATCGTCATGTGTGATAAAAAACTGCACAATGCTTTGGAAAACCTACAATATGATTGTTTGGTGCTTGTGATAGAGGAATGGTCTACATAGCTAAAAGTTATGAGTTTGAATCCTGACAGAAGGAATTTTTTTTCAACTTATGAGCATGGTTTTTGTTAAGAAGATGAACAAACGCAGCTCTCATTATGGTAAATACATGAATATTACAGAGAAATACAGAATGTTTGCAAATGATCTACGAAACCAGATGCAACACTGGGTAATAATGTTAGAATCACTCAATTTTTCGACTATATCATTTAAAAATAATTTGTTTAAAATCTTTATTCATAAAAGCAGTTACAGTGATGTCATTTAGCATGTATTTTTCTTATGATTGTTTTAGCCGCCATCAAGTGTTGTCGATTGTAATCTCGAAATATCTTAGTTGTTGAGTCACCTCAAACATTAAAAAAGATTACAAATTACAGAAAAATACCAACACTTTTTGATGAAATTTCCTAAAATACTGTGCAAGTTTATCTTTAAGGTTGAAAGGTTAAAGTTGAGCATTTGACCCAGCGGTATTGAAAGAAGGGATGGAGTAAAATCTATCGAGGTAGTCTGGGCATGTAATACTAGAAGGATGACTTGCAACAAAATTCACATTACAGTTATTTGGTATCAAAAGGTCCACCATGTCTTACTCTGCTGGGTTGTAGGTGCAAAGTATGTGGAAATGTGATTACAAGCTCTTAAAAGCTCAAAAACGAACAGTTAATCGCAGCCATCATGAAAACGTCATAGGTTGGAATCTCTTTATTCTGATGACGTTCTCAAACAATTTGGTTATTCTTTTGACACGTGGTGTTATCACATAAAAATAAAGGCCAATAAAAAGCTCAATATTAAACATTTAGTAGCACTAGTTTAGCATAACATTAGTAGCACTTATGACAAAGCTTTGGGTTCAACCAGAAAACCTGTCTCAAACATAGATACTCACCACTTTACAGCTTCGTTTCAGCATGGTCTAATCATTTATTCGTAATCTGATCATGTGACCCATACTTCCTGCCAAATGGCGCAAACATTTTTTGCAGCATTTTTTTACTGTCACAGGTGACCAACAGGTTCGTCATATCTATCAGAGAATGATATGTACTCCTTCAAGCTAACGTTAAACAATTAAACGAATTTTCATGGTAGGTTTTGAGATATCAGTACTATAAGTGACAGCATTACAATGATGATGAAACAGATGTGTAAGGACAATAGACATGATTTTATTGAATGCGTGAAGTATATTTTTAAAAATATTTCGACGAATGAGGTTGCATGAAAGGGTAAACAGAAGCCATAGTGTTAATTTACATCCCATTTGAGTCGTTTTGGAAAGGGATTCCGATCTACGGCATTTTCATGATGACTGCGGTGAACTGTTCGTTTTTGAGCTTCTAAGAGCTTGTAATCACATTTCCACATATTTTTCACCCACAACACAGCAGAGTAAGACATGGTGAATCTTTTGATATCAAATAACTGTAATGTGAGTTTTGTTGCAATTCAACCTTTAGCATAAACCTGCTATTACTCTACTTTTTCCAGTTTCCAAAAACTCTTCTTATCTTTGCTCAACGTGCGCTTCTCTATTTTGCTATGAAATACTGCTACCAGAAATAACAATTTTTTGATTTGTTACCACTAAGCGTGTCTTATCTTGCATGAATGGTAATAGATCTATGGATATGAAAAATTTTAACTGGTCACCGCATAAAAAGGGATAAACCAATTGTTGCATAACTCAAATCGTGATACGTTTTGCTGACATTATCATGCCTTTTTGCACAGGCTTTGGTCTGCCAAAAAAAGCAGAACAACCAAGGCTATGCTGCTTTACTGCTGCAGGTAATGAACTATGAATCGCCCTTACACACACATGATTAGTTTATCAGGAGCTCTGCCAAATATTTATCATAGCTTCTGTCGATAGCATTTTGCAGCCATAGCTAAGGTAGACAGCACTCTATAGATGTTACGACATGTTAAATGTAAACAGAGGGTGAGTTCATCAGCAGTTTATGTTCATTTTTTTACGGTAACCATTGTTGCTAGTCTAGCGCTGTCAGTAGTGACTCAGCCTATAGAAGACTCTCTCCTCCCCCTATTGCAAATAGTGTATGCATCGATTGAGGTACACAAGAGTACAAAATAACCAAATAGGACTCAGTTTTCGGGCTATAGATCAGCAAAAGAGGTTGCCTGAGATGATTTTCGGTCAAGCGCTTTTACAATTTTTGTTAACATACAATATTTTATGCATCAATTGATGTAGAAAATAGTCCACAATAACCAAATAG
Organism: Watersipora subatra; assembly: GCF_963576615.1. Classification (NCBI taxonomy): domain Eukaryota; kingdom Metazoa; phylum Bryozoa; class Gymnolaemata; order Cheilostomatida; family Watersiporidae; genus Watersipora; species Watersipora subatra. The sequence continues at coordinate 33,833,762 of NC_088718.1, read as the reverse complement.
ATATCCTTCAAAAAATTTTATAGCACCCTCAGTTTATGCTTCCTATATATACTATAATCTAGCAATCGTTATATCCAATGCAGCATTTTTCTTTAAAATTGTGAATTGCTGTATCTCAATTTTGTAGTTTTGTAAAACCTTTATTTGAACGCCGCCTTCATTTGAGCGCCACCTCCATTAGAGCGCCACCATAAAAGATGGGTTGAAAAACAGAGCGCCATGGCATTTAACTAGAAGTTTTCTAGTATTTATTTTACTATAGGCAAACAAATTTTTCATGAGTGCTAAAAGTGTAGAGTTGAACATATTTTTATACTTACATTGCTACAAAGATCGTAGTTAGTTTTAAAAGCGTACAATAGTGTGCTCATTAATCCTTAGGCTACATCTTACAACAAAATATAGTTATTTAATATTTACTATAATAAGAGTTGTGTCCATTTGTCTATCCAAAGCCTCACAAAGAGCAATAGGAAAAAAATAATTGCATTATATGACAATCAAACCCAGGTATTCAAACTCAAAGCCACACACATTACAATTGCACTGCAGTATCACTTTCCCACACTAAGAATAATTGTGCGCATAGGTATTACACATAATTGTCTCTCACGATGCATATGACTGCCAGCAAACTGATTGTGATAAGTTACCCAGTCACATAGTTTGAGTGATAAACTAGTACTGGTACACAAAATAAATATTGTTGTAGTAGTTACTATATTACCTGTTATTATTAAATATTTTAGTAACTAAATAAACCACTCCCTCATCACTGCAGCTCAAAGCTTGATTTTGTTAATGAAGTTTTTAATCAACTCATAGATTGTTTGTGATAATAGTGAATGCTGTCATTTCTTAAACTCATGTTTCGAGTTTCTCAGTTTTTATTAATTAATATAGCTGTGATGGCAGAGCCTTGTGACCAGGGCCGCCTAGATCATTCATACTACCTAAAAGAAAGAACGCGCGAGAAATGATAAGCAGGAGGTAAAGCCTATCGCATGAGCAAGAGGATACAAGGAGTGCGATGCCAAGGAGCCAGCAGAGCTGGCGTAGCATAGACCTATTAACTATACCTCTTATTAGTATAGCTAATAGGTCTACTAGCGCAGTCCTTCTGCAATGTTTATGTTGATGGTTGCTTATTGCATTGTCATCCTGTGGTTATATACATATTGGTCAAATATATATTCTAGTGGTTAATACACTCGGTGTATTTATTTTTACATTCTTGTGGAGAGAAAAGGGAACCGGTAGTTCCTTTTACATAACTTACTAGCAATAAACTCAGCATCGCTTGGAGTTTTTTTTACTTTTAATGCGAATTTCTATACCGGTTTCACGACGCGTTCATCGAAGACAACTCTCTTTAATGCATGATAAGGCGCATTTTTGAGTTTGTAATCAAATGGATTGTTACACATTCATACAGAAAATGAGAGTTTTCTGAATGAATGTGTAACAATCCAATTGAGCTCGGCATTGCTAAAAGTGGCCCTGTTTTTGCACATCGAATAGGCCATAAGTAGAATGTGGATGGCTGGCAGCCTACAAAAAAATCATATTTTGCTGATAATCAGCTCATATGACTGACTAATTTAAGTGGTCATTAATTTTATTTTCAAAAAGGGCTTTTTGGTCAAAAAATCCTGTTATGCGTAATTTGAACATAATTTAACCCCACCCGAGTAAACGCTTCTAACTCTTTTCTCACAAGAGAATATCTTAAACTCACGGAATACAACTCTCATTATAGTAAAGACTATTCCAAAACTGGACAAAATGGTTAATCGGTGCATTTAGTTGGATGTTGGTCTACACAACTGGATGTCATGTGTTCGAAGCCCCTACATGGCAACCTTTTACGAAGCTCCGCATTCACCGCTTGCATTATATTTTTAGTTTGATGCTATCAAGCAAGATCACAGCATCCGAGCTTTATAGATACGTGTAATTAAATAAATCACATTACTGATGTTACTTGAGACGTTCTGCAGCAGCACTAACTATGATACAGGCTGAGCCTCACTCCGTAAACTAAGGCAATGGACAATTGAGTGTTTAAAAAAACAAGTTTTTTTGTTTAATGAGATATAGTGAACCTTCGCTTTAGCATGCAATCTTTTTGCCATTTGAGTGGAAGACTAAAAGCCTCCATCTTAGTTTAGTTTATTGGCCATGGCGTATGAGCTTATTAAACTCTCTTGGCTGATATTGCGAACCCACTCCAGGCCCAGTTATCTGATTGCTCACACTTTAATGATAACTTGAGTTGTACACCTCGCAAAAAAATGTGAGTATAAATGTATTCAAACACTCTTGCGAAAATTGGTTCTCGTACCTTCCAACCCAGTGAGCTATTGTCTGCCAGTTTTTTGTTGTTGGCATGTCTAATAAAATCAACTTACTTTCCGTCCTCCAATTCTGTTATCTTACAGTGCAAATGCTTCCAGGAGCGCGAGATCACATTGTAGCCATCCTCAGCATGCAGGCCACTTAGTATTTGCTGGTTGTATGTAGTTACTAGTAAGTACATTGCCTACTTATAATTGGATGCTTCCCACATCAGTTGCTAAGCGTATTAGAGCTATAGCTGCCAACTGAGCCTGGCCTATAACAGTACTGAATAGGTCGGTATGCATGACATAGTGCGGAGCATATTGTTGGGTTAATACGGTAACAGCTTGACAATAAAAGGTACATTTATGATCTATTTTCTCCCTATAAGAAAGTTATTTTGTGGCACCTGCCAGTAACACAGTATTGGCTGGAGTAGGAACTACAAGCTCCACAAAAATAAAAGGTGCAGCTTTTGTTGGGGATTTACTGTATATTCTAATAGATTTGTTATAGGCATCTGTAGGGGAATAAGTAGGTGCAGTCATGCATGCAGGTCATCTGCTTCGCCTAATTAAAAAAAAATTGCACAAAATTTTAGTGAATTTTATTAGAAATTATCTGTATTTTTTTATTATTTGCATTGTTTTTTATGTTTGAAATTGTCTGACTGCCAGGATGTTTCAAGATTTAAACCGACAAAACTAAGTCATAGTTGAATCGCTTAGAAGCAAAAGACATGCTGACATGACGTCAATAAATGCTCTCGTTGCTATAGTTAATATAATTGATATCTTCAGTGTTGCAGTGTTACATGTCTCTATTCTGTCAGTCTTTGCAACTATAGACGTCATAATCGCACTTTCGCTTGAACTGAGCATTGTAGCCACGATCAAGTTTTATCCATTTTAATCTTATAACATCCTGGCAGTTGAATCACCTCATACATAAAAAACAATCGCAGCTAATGGAATAATGCTGATAATTTCAGATAAAATATACTGAAGGTCTGTGTAAGGTCATCTCCAACAGTTACCCATCCATCTGCCATGAAATGCCAAAGATGAGTAAAAAAAAACTTGTGAACAATGCAAAGGTTTTTGTCAATCACAATTTTAAGTTTTTTAAATAAAATGCATGTAAAAAAAGCAATTATAAAGAGTGATTTTCAAAGGAAAGAACTACAAAGCCGTGGACAAACCAATAACCAATTTTTTTTAACATATCACACCGACATAATTTTCTCACATAAAAACCACCAGCGTTTGCCACAACCATCATCATTAATTCTGCAGTCACATGTGTGAATACAGCGGGTGCTGAGGCACTCTTCTCCATTCTGAAGGTTATTCGGCTCTCCTGGACACCATGGCAAAGTGTCTGCCAGCTTTGTTGATACTCCTTGCCATCTGAAAACGTTTTTGTCTTTTCTGCCACTGATCCAGATTTCTTCACCTCCCCAATCTGTTAGTAAAAGTAAGTGAGCTATTGAATTTCTTAATGCCTAAGATTTCAGTTATGGTCATTGAAAATATGTAAAAACATGCTTTAGAAAAACAAGTGTGTTGGTTTCACTAAGTTTAAATTTAATTTAACCTAACCCCGCAGTACCCAGACTTACAATAAAGTAGGATGTTCAATGTTTTACTTTAATTTACATCAATATGCATCTCTATTTTATAATATAAAAATGCAATTTTATATTATAATTCTAGTTTACAATATTACACTACCTACTACGATGTTTTTAGCCGGTGAGTTTAACAGGTTACTTCAAATTTGGAGGCGATAAAAAATGGCCTCCAGATCACATGACTCAGATCACATGACTCAGATCATTTGACTCAGATCACATGACTCAGATCACATGACCAGATCACATGACCAGATCACATGAAACTTAGTATCATTGAGTAGCTAAAAAAACTACTCTTTCCAGCCTGAGTAAAATTTTTTTACTTAAATACATATTTAAGATAAAACAACTCTACAAAGTTATGTTTACGTATCATATACATCACAGCGAGTACTATGGGGTTAAATTAAGTTTAAATTACGCATAAGAGAATTTTTTGATCAGGAAGCCCTTTTTGAGAACAAAATTAAGGTCCATTTAAAGTAGTCAGTCATATGAGCTGATTACCAGCAAAATATGACTTTTTTGACATAAACAAATATCAGAATTTGTGAACTAAAATTTGTCAAATGGCTGATTTTACAGATAACGAAGGAATATTATATAATAATGAGCTGAAAAATTGGCCTATAACAAGTTATGCGATCTGGAGGTCATTTTTATTTAGTTATCTCTAAGTTTGAAGTAATAGGTGAATATATATAGAAGTGAATAATATAGGTGAATAATATAGAATGAATAATATAGAAATGTAGTTTTTTTTGTATTATACATTACTACTGAATGCCTGGCATAGCACGAGAAATAAAAAATTTTTTATACAAAAAATTTATTTTCATTTGGCTATGTTTCTTTACCTAATGAAATTGAGTGACTTCATCTAGTTAAAGTATTTACTATAATGAGAGCTTTGTTCATCTCTTTTAAGCCAGCGTTAGGAAAAAACATTGGGTCATGATATCTAATGCCAATATGATCTTCAAGCGCGCTAGTATGAAGCGTGCCATTTAATCAATCGGCATTAAAGATTGGCAGGTTTATTAAGTATGATGTGCGTAATTATTCAGTATTTTATGGATGCGTAGTGTAATGGATCTGTCCACAGAAGTAGAGGTTACAGAGATCAAATCCAGTTAGAGGTGAATTTTTCGCGCCTACAACTTAATCGCCATAATTGGACATACAAATGACTAACACAAATATATAACTGAGATGTTGAATATCCTGCTTTATTGCACTGTCTGGGTAGGGCGGGTTAAAATGGATTGACAAGGAGGTAGAGTTCACTGTCAGGAGTGATAGAATCTCTCATGACAGCCAGTTAGGTCGCTGTTCACATAGCAGCGAGTTTATTTTGTCTCAGTTATTAAGAACACCGAATATGTTTAAGAAATATGTTTATTAAGAAAATCGTATCTATCGTATCTCACCACAAAATATGGGCTAATGCTCAACAGTTGCTAGCATGCTGTTAGTGAGTATATCATGAATTTTGAAATTGGCAAGCAATTCAGTTCTTTGCATGCCAACTTGCAATAACTTGACATTTAAGTGCATCGAGTAACACTGGTTAAATCATAAAATTTTGCTCGTGATTTAAATGTGCTCTTAAGGCTGGTTCATGCTATACCCAGGGTTGATACTCTGAAAGAAAGACCTACCTGGATAGTCCCAGACTTGGGTATTGTACCCCCAATCACCTGGTTGGTCAATTTGAATTTGGATATTGTACCCCCAATCACCTGATCGGTCAATTCGAAATACACCCCTAAACACGTGGAGTTCCCTAGAGGGCGCCCAGGTTCCACGCCCTGCTAAACATCTAATATGATTCATGCATTAATAAAGCAGAAAAAACCTACAAACAAAATTCCCAATTTTATTTAAATACGTTTTTATTTCGGATTTTTCGTTTGCTTAGTATTGCAAAAATGATTGTTTTTTCTTCTGCAAATGGCTTAATTTTTGTTGCTAACAGAGACCAATAGATTGTAGTTTACTATTCATAAAATAATTAAACAAAAAAAGCAATTAGCTAACCATGAATCAATTTATAAAAACCGTTTGTGTGGCGACATAACAGTCGCTCTGCCCACCAGCGTCAGTATCGCAAAATGACAAAATGTCGCTATGCCTGCAAAAGGGTTAATAAAACTGATTCCAGACATCAACCATCAGATCATCATTTTCATTTAAAAATGAAAAAATAATGAATATCAATGAAAAAAATATCATATCATTCGTTCTGAGTATTTTGCAAAAGGGTTGCTAAGATGATGCAGTGTCGACTGTCTCTTTTCCCTTCCTTTCCCGTCAGCAAGCATGCAGATTTTAATGCAATCTGCATTAAAATGAAGACTGGAATTTCAATGCAATTTTTTGGTATTACTTTGGCTGAATAAAACCTTAATGAACATGGGCCTTTTTACTGGCTTGGCTGTGGAAACCCCCCGCCCCCCCCCCTAAAGTAGCAAATTCATTGACAGTGCCCAATGGTCTAAAAAAAAACCCTAAAACGTGATTTTGGACAAATCTAATGGGTCTTTTAGGGGGAGTATCAGCCCTGGGATGCTATATTGCTGCTTGTCAGCGTTTTCCTTTCAGTGGTCATCGCCAATTATGTCAACCGTGAACCGATAGCATCGACGAAGCAACGCGCACACGTCGAGAAAGTTTGCAGCTGTCAAACTTTCCTGATTTTTTTCCAAGCATCGACGACCGCAATTCAACTGTGAACCATTCCGGCGATGGTAATTCGCAGTCATGGAGAGCGTGAATTATTCATATCCGTTTATGATAGTCACTGCGAGAGTAGTATTTAATTCCAGCATGTGAAAACAAAGCGGTTTCTTCGCAAAAAATTGAAATGAGAAATGAGAACACTACATCACGAAGCATTTCCTGATGCAAGCAGAATAGGTTTGTGATAGTGTGAACACGGTTATCATCGACGATTACCAAAGTATTGTTATGTCAACGCCGATATACGGCGATACAGTGTGAACTAGCCTTGAGCATGCAGTAGCACTGATAGCTGGCATAAGCATGGTGGTGCCTGAAATTTCTATCGTTTTCAATAATTTTTGAGCCTGCAGGTGGGTGTTTAAAAGACTGGTTCTCAAAAACCAGATGTAATTTTAAAACCACATATTTCGGCAACCTGGCAGAAGGCATGGACGATATGTGTGTAAAGTTTGGATGCACTTGGGCCAAAAGATTGGATACGCACAGCATTTACATAAACAGAAAAATATACAGACCGCTCGATAGGAGCAGCAGACACCCACCTGCATACTTTCTTGCACTAACACACAGTGCAAGCAGTTGCATTGTAGTCAATAGCCACATTTTTAGCTAATTTTGCGTGCATCATTGGTTTGAAAGTGACAGCCATATAGGGTTACTGCGGTTTGACCTTTAGTGATGTACAGTTTATAAGCTGTCACCCGTGATTTCCTTCATAAAATCTACCCCATTACTCTTTTAAGCGTTATTGCCAAACAAGGTTACGAGCTTTGCAAGGCATTCCTCTAGTGCAATGTTTTCCAACCTGGGGGAAATTCCCCCCCTCCCCCCCCCCCTCCCCCCCCCTCCCCCCCCTCCCCCCCCTCCCCCCCCCCTCCCCCCCCCCTCCCCCCCCCTCCCCCCCCCTCCCCCCCCCCGGGGGGGGGGGGGGGGGGGGGGAATTTGGCATTTTAAAGGGGGGAATTTTAGTTTTTATAATTTCGCATTTTTCGAATGCGCTTTTAAGCCTTAACAAAATTCTAGATGTGTTTTCTCTTCTTATTCCTCTTCTATTACATGTATATTCTGGCTGGGGTAGTAGACCAAGTACCTTTTACTGTGCATTCATTGTAATACAGTCTGCATGAAGGTACTGTAAATGTAATAATCTTTGCCAACAATTTGGAAAAATTTCAATAAGCCAGCTTGACCTTAATTAATGACCTTAGTAACTAAGGTCAAACTAAGGCTTAGTTTGACATTCACTATGTTTCCATGATGCGCAGTGCTTCGGAGTTGCGCTATCTCCAAATCATGGAAACGGCGTCTTCGCACTGAAATCACTGCGCACTGATCAGTGCGAAGCCAGTGCAAATTCGCAGCAAGGAAACAGCGACTGCGCAGTGGCTGCGCATAGCTCTCCTGCCGTGGAGACGGATTCTTCGAGGGCCATAAACTAGTACAAAGGGTGTCCTGCTAATCTTGTTTTTTTACTATTCTTCCGATCTTCTTTCACCTAAATTTAATTATGGTCTGCATTCACGAGGATGATGAGGTGATTACTTTCCTGGACTTTGTTATCGATGTCAACACTTTTCGAAAAATAGGTGGCGAATCCTAAATTAACGTTTAAATAATATATTACTTAAAAATACTTATTAAAAATATATTACTATGTAAAAAGTGTGTTAAGGTTTGTAAAACCTTGTGAATGTGTATTGTAAATAAAAGTATAATTACGAAAGAATCATAAAAAGACCGTTTATGACGTTCGGTATCCGTGATCGATTCTATTTCTCCATCAGGCGATTCGATTTATACAATTTTTCTTCTCTGGCTAATTTGCGGTATTTGCTGAAAACCACTGCGCAGCATGGAAATGTACAATCCCCTCGACTTCGGAGGGGGCTGCTTCGCAGTACTGCACACCATGGAAACATAGTGATTGTGCTGCTCACAGTGCACATGTATTTGACACAAGGAAACACTCACTTATCAACTACTGCATCACATATAAAAGAAAAAAAATCTGTAAGATTCTTTGTAAAAGTATAATAACATATATGCTCACATTATTGTTTCCTATTATCACTCATGCTATGTCTTACTCGCTTTTCTGCAAATAAGTCACATAATCATGCATCTATTATAGCAGTAGATCCAAAAAAAATATTAATACAGTCACAGATGACTGTTATTGTACAAACAGATACTAACTCATTTATAATATTTTTCAGCCGCCGCTTTATTTTTACAACTATTAATTAGTGCAAGATGTCAAAGGCAAAGAAACGAACCTACACTGAGAGTTACTTGGATTATGAGTTTTCGTATCTTATGAAAAACGGTCTTCGGCTTCCGCAATGTGTGATATGCCTGAAAACTTTCTCAAATGACTCCATGAAACCCGTTCAGTTGAAGCAACACTCACAAAAAATTCACCCCACACTAGCTGAGAATGACCGAGATTACTTTTAGTCTAAAGAGCAGCAAGTAAAGAGAAGTAGACTTGATGCAAGTGGAGATCTCTATGCTCATAGTAATGCACTTATTACAGCTTCATGCGCTGTTTCCTACTGTATTGCTCAGTGTAAAAAGCCACCTACAATAGGAAAGACCCTGATCAAGCCATGTATGTCAGACTGCGCATCAATAGTACATGGAAAACCAGCTGGGCAAAAATTTCAAGACCTCCCACCATCCAACAACACTGTGAAGCGACGCGTTGATGATATTGCAGCAAATCTTGAAGAGAAAGTAGTTGCTAAGATTAAAGCATCCCCATTTTGGGCCATACAACTTAATGAGTCAACTGATGTTACCGGTCTTTCCCAGCTATTGGTGTATGGTAGATATGTGCATGACACATCCATTGAAGAGGAGTTGCTGTTTTGTCAGCCCTTGCTTAGAACAACTTCAGCGAGAGATGTGTTGAAAATAGTTGAAAATCTTCTTGAAAAGGCCAAGTTAGGTTGGGAGAAGTTAATAAGTGTATGCACTGATGGAGCACCTGCTATATTAGGATTTAGATCAGACTTTGTAAGACAGATCAAGCACAAGAACCCTGATATAGAAGGAGTGCATCGCTTCCTTCACCGTGAAGCATTAGCATCAAAAACTCTTCTACAAGCGTTGAAATCAAACTTGGATGTGAACATAAAAGTTGTGAATTACACCAAAGCATCAGCACTAAATACCTGATTGTTCTCAGCACTATGTTCTGAAGGTGCTGTCGTGTTTACAATTTTGTTATTTCATACGGAAGTGAGGTGGTTGCCCAAGGAAAACATGTTAGGCAGGCTCTTTGAGCTACGTCCGAGGTTACGAAATTTCTTGAAAGTAAAGGTCAGCATGAACTTTTAGCAGCCATGAAAGCTGATAACTATGTATTTGAGACTGCATACCTGGTTGATACATTTGCCTCGCTAAACAAGTTGAATTTGAAGTTGCAAGGATCAATCATCATTTCCTTGCCTTTCATGACAGCATTGATGCTTTCAAAGCAAAGCTGGTACTGTGGCATACACGAACCTGCACTGGGAACACGGTATTCTTTCCCACACTCACTGAATTATTGGAATACAAAACTTGCTCCTGGTAGTTTAGTGGCAACCATTACTAAACACCTGTCTGATCTCATAACAAAATTTGGATGCTACTTCCCTGAGCTACCTTCAGAAAAAAAGAAAATTCTCAACATCACACGAAATTCATTTCAACGCACTGTTGAAGAAATTCCAGAGAAGCTACAATAGGAGTCTGTTGAGTTGGTTAAAGGTTGACTTGCAACAAAATTCACGTTACAGTTATTTGGTATCAAAAAATTCACCATGTCTTATTCTGTTGTGTTGTAAGTGCCAAATATGTGGAAATGTGATTACAAGCTTTTAAAAGCTCAAAAACGAAAAGCCGCTGTAGATTGAAATCTCTTTATTTCGATGACGTAACCATGAAATTTGGCTATCGTCTTGTCACGTATGTTCTCACATGAATTGAAAGGCCAATACAAAGCTCAATATGAAACTTATTGTAGTACTAGTTTATGACAAACACTTCGGGTTTCACCGAAGAACCCGTGTCAAGTATAGATGCTCGCTACTTTACAGTTTTGTTTCGGCATTATTCAATCGTCAAGTCGTAATCTGATCATGTGACCCAATACTTCGCAAATAATTTTTGCAGCACTTTCGATTATCACAGGTGACCAACAGGCTCGTCATGATTATCAAACAATGATATGTACTCCTTCGAGCTAAGGTTAAAAAGTTAAACGATTTTTTACGGTAAGTTATAAAATATCAGTTCTAAAAGTGAAAGCTTTACAATGACGATAAAACAGACACGTAAGAACAATAGACATAGTTTTATTGAATGCGTGAAGTGTATTTGTGAAAATATTTTGACATATAAGGTTGCAAAAAAGTGTAAGCAAAAACCATCTCTCACAACTACATCACATTTGAGCCGTTTTGGAAAGGGAATCCAAACTACAGCGGTCTCGTGTGACTGCAATTTTCTGTTCGCTTTTGAGCTTTTAAGAGCTTGTAATCACCTTTCCACATATTTTGCACCTACAACACAACAGACATGGTGAATCTTTTCATATCAAATAACGGCAATGTGAATTTTGTTGCAAGTCAACTTTTAACATTTCTGCACTAAAAATGATCTCAGATCAATGTCTATTGACAAGTTTTGGCTTTCAGCAAGAAACATTTCTCCACTCATTGCTGAAAAGGCAATAAAGATTCCAATGCCATTTAGCTGTACCTACCTACACGAAGTAGGATTTTCATCAATGCTGCACCTTGAAAATGGGAAAATAAATCGACTTGACCTTGAGAGCGACTTGAGATGTGCATTATAAAAAACAAAGCCTGATTAGTGTAAACTTGCACAGAGGCATCAGCTGGAGCGGTCGCATTAAAATTCATAATCTCACCCCACACCCGTTGAGTGTAACGGAATAACCATAATGTTGACGTGATTTATTACTATATATGCTACTCTCAGTTATTTAACAAATAAATGTCTATATGATGCTGAACTACATATATGTACCTGTGTAGCCCTTTCAGTGAATACACTATCATATACATAGGTTAAAACTCTACATTTTCCAGGGGGGAGAATTTGTATTTGAAAATTTTGCAAAGGGGTAAAAGCGAAAAAAAGGTTGGGAACCACTGCTCTAGCGGCTGAGGAAACAAGGAAGTAGCCTACTTGTTAGATGCTTTGGCTTTAAAGATGGAAGCTGCTTCCACAAGACACTCCGCACACCATTAGCCCACATTAATAGCTCAGACACTTGAGTGCAAAATAGTTTATGGAGTCATTTGGTAATTCAAAAAACTGTGATAATGCAACAGCAGAATCCTTATTAAATACTGTTTTTGAGCTCTGATCTGGCCAATAGATTGCAGCTTGACTAAAAATGTGGGCCTATTCTCTCATGCAAACAGCATGCGGAGTGATGCACTCATTGCTTGTACCAAAAGAATATTGCAGTAAATGAGTTTAATTTGTATAACGAAAAATGGTTTCGCAACACCAATGCAGAAAAAGCTCGCTGTGTTGACGTCACAAAAACTATAGGGACATTTCCTAGCCACGAATATCATATCTGTTATTGTCCTGTTTGACCCTTGTGTGTCTTGGGTTTGGCATCAACTCTTCCCTTACCATTGTTTATTACCGATTATCTTATCCACTAGACTGACACTAAGCAGATACTGAGCATATTAAGACACTGTCAACATACTAAAACAGGAAACTGTTGGGTCAGAGTGCAATCCGTTGTATTAAAACTGTGGCTTAATAATAAATAGTATGTTCTGCTAAAATCTGACTTAATGCAGACAAATATATTAGTAAACCATAACTTGACCTTTATGAACTAGTCTTTAGTTTTTGCAAAATCAACTTAGCATTAACTTGTTAGAGTAGGATTTTATGTATTTGTATGAGTATTGTAGGAAATTATCGTATTTGTACGTACTCACAGAGTTGCTGTAGGAAATTGTTGTATCTGTATATATTCATAGAGTTGGTGCAGGAATGTGTTGTATTTGTACATAATCATAGAGTGGCTGCAGGAATTGGTTGTATTTGTACATATTCATTGAGTTGCTGCAGCATAGAATTTTTGCAAGAAACTGTTGTATCGTCTGCAGGTAACGATCGTATTGTCTGCAGGTAACTGTTGTATTGTCTGCAGGTAGCTGTTGTATTGTCTGCAGGTAACGGTTGTATTGTCTGCAGGTAACAGTTGTGTTGTCTGCAGACAACAGTTGTATTGTCTGCAGGTAACGCTGACTAATCACCATTTTATTAAATAAAAAAGTGAGTCTACAGCTTATTCCTGTGTTTGTCAAAACGCAGAAATAGAAAAGGAAAATGTTTTGGCACAATCAATCTTCACTTGTTAGCACTTTAATGAACACCTTATTTTGCAACTGACATCAAATTTAAGAAATTATTTTACCTAAAATCCAATTTGATATCTAGCAAATTGTGTTTGGAGTGTGTTGAAACACTTTGAAATTATAGAAAATTGAACAATGTGGAATGGATAAAACTAGACATGAAAGAATAACTTACCTAAGGTATGTCCATTTTAATATGCATGAAAAATAACAGAAATTGTTAATTGTCTGCAGTCTAAGCTGACTGTAGTAAAAGTCTGCGATGGGAAATGGCTGACTTTACAGAAAACAAGAAAATTTAAAATAATAAACCAAAAGGATAAAAATTAAATTCGACCATGTTAGTTTTTTAAATATACACCTTATAAATATAAAGTTTAAAATATTAAGAAAATGTGCAGGCAGGTGCTTCAACAAGTTCAGCAACTTTATCCTAATTCACTACACAGAGACAAAAACAAAATGCATAACAGATTTGTCCACTCTTGATATCAATGTTGCATCATTTTATAGATTATCTTATGAATGTTATTATTTTATTTATAGAGATTTATTGCTTTTTATGTTTTAACTTTATCATGTATAACAGATAATTATTATTTCCTAAATGTATAGTTAAACATGTTTGATGCAACGAACACAACAATTCTGTAGCTAGTATAGAGAGAATATTAATATTTTTTTTAAATGAGAAGAACTAAAAGATCTGTTGGGCCACAGAGAAGAAAGGAAAGTTGTGCTAGTACTACAAGATACTTCACTTTGAAAAGCAGCCTTTATTTGATACTGTCTACGAAGTACATTCTAGTCTATGAACTTACGAATTGCACTGCTGGAAGTGAAAACTTCCCATTGCTTGTTTTGTTGGTTACAAAGTTGATCAGTGGGCGAGCATTTGCGTTAGTAGTTGCCTCATTATGTAATAGGTCATGTTGTCTGTGTGTCAATTGGTTATGTATGTTTATATAAAAGGTGGATTTCTAGCAGGCAATCTGTATTTTATCTTTGTTATGTGATTTACTTCTTTTTGAGCTGTTGACCTTAATACATGCTGAGCCACACTGAGTTACAGTCAGTTTGTTGGTCTAGGCTAACTAAAAGTATAATTACCAGGATTTGTTTTTCGCTGTCCAATTAGCCAGTATGCTGACTCCAACGTGTCAAAGGATGCCAGAAACTCTCCATTGGCCTCACAATAGCTCTTTGCTTCCTCCCAAGACTTGGTTGTTTGAACAACTCTCACACAGGTGTTGGAATAAGGGTTTCTTACATACTTGTCTGGGCACACAACTTCTGCAACAGACAGATTTCAGAGCTTTCAAATATTTAATATTTAAATATATAACTATATATATAAAATACATACAGTATATATAAAATATATAAACATCTTTCATTCATCTACAACATGTATTAAAACATTTACTAAATATAGCAGCTGTGCAGATACAAACTCTAGAGTGCAACTAGAATATGAGGTAAAAATCCTATGCATATTTTACGTAACACGATGAGCATGGAACAAGCTTAAACACTGTGTTGAAGGATCAATCCGCTAGCACACAGAAAGTTATCTTACCTTTTTCCTTAAAATCCTTGCAAACTGCACACAGATTTCCTAAAATGAAACATGAGCAGATAAATTTGGTTTATTTGAGCTCGTCAAAATGAAATGCACAATATCTATCTTTGGAGTTGTCTGCTTAACCGATTATTATAAAAGACAATTCCAATTGTTTGCATATGCTGCAGTAATTATAGTAAAACCATATTACATGTATATGGCCTAATTCTTTTCCTTTTTTAAATGAATATAATTCATCACTTTAGTGAGATGCATTCTATTATATTTTCTACTTACTTAATTATCGTCTAATGAGAATCCACATTATTTGGCTAAGCTTATACCAGACATCAAGCCAGTTGACAAATTTTTTTAAACCCGAACGTTTAAATCAATTTATAAAATGCTTTAACATTGTAAAAAAATTTAGTAGCCTTTTTCTTAATGCTCAATACCACCTAATCAAAATGCTGTCATACCCTGATGACATGAAAGTTTGCCAAATTGACAGCTGGTTCTTATCACATTTCACTCTAATGCATGAAAGAGTTTGTGTGAGTGTGAGCAATCGCTTGAAAATGTAGCATGTTTGCTTAGCTTACAGCAATCAGAGGCTGTGCATATGTTTGAGAACATTGTTGTACAAACAATGCTCTTAGATGGTTTTTTATCTAATATATATAGTATATTATATCATATACATATATATAATAATATGTATATATCATATAAATAAAGAAATATATGGAAATATATCATACAAACACACCTCGAAAAGCTATAAGTTTAGCCTGAGGGCCTAAGTTAACCATGTTCGTTGTACTGCTTGGCACCATTTGACTGGTAAGGAACTATTTGCGTGAGTAATCCCTTGAATATCAAGAACGTCTGCTTAGTTTACTGCAAGTAGATGCTGTGTGTGTTTTAAAGAGCCATTGTTGTACAAACAATGGCTCTGTGATCTTGGCTGGACATGTCTGAGTCCAGTGGCAAAGGAACCTTGATGACTGGAGGCATGTCCAATTACAGAGAGCAAGTCAAGGTACGACTGTTACCACCAGTGACTTTTTGGGGATAGAACCCAAACCCTTTTTTTCACAGGTCAAGTGTTTTAGACATATCCACGCCAATGTACTTGTAAATGCATTGTGAGTGGTATCTTACCATAAGGAAGGTCTGATAATGGTACCGGGCTGATAATTTCTCTTTCAGATATGTCATGATCATTTCCGGAAACCTACAAGCATGTATTTATTTTACACAAGTTAATAAAATTTAAATTACCAAAAAAAGAAAAGACGTCTATTTTTAACATCTACATAAGAGTAGTAAGCTATCTATTGTGACACTAATGAACTTGTCTGTGATTAAATAGTCAATGTGACATATCACTGACATTGATAAGATAAGGATGTCAGAAAATGTTTGGACACAAACCTACATTATATGCGCATGTTCAGAGTTTGAGTGAGAGATAAAAATACAGCGTAAGCTACTTTAAGTTACACTAGATATACAAAGTAGGTTAAATGATTTTAATTTGTATTTTGTTAAATTATTTTTAAATTTAATTTTTTTATATCTCTATGCTTTTGTTTACAAAACTTTGGTTCCGAGAAATCTCAAATATCATTAACTAGAAATTACTTTGGGCTTCAACACAAATATTGCTCAACGTCTCAACAGACCTTTATGTGAAGCTATTTAACACCAGTTACTTTACACAAATAGTAATTTCAGAAAAATATCGATTAAGTGTCAAAAATCTGAAATAGTATAGATATAATAATTTTAGCTTGGAAATAACAAATTGGAATAGCATTGATAAGGTAAAAATGTTAGGAAATGTTTGAACGCAAATGTTCAACTTCAATTTGGAAGGTACAGTTTCATAATCGTGTCAGCAAAAAATATTATTTTGTGCATCAAGTTGCATAAAACAAACTTTTATTAATTTTTACTTTGATAAAAAGCGTATCTTTTGTCCAACCGTATGTCCGGAGCCTCGCTTAGTAGTTAGTAAAAAACTACAAGAATCAAACTGTGACTGATAGCAGTCAAATTTGCAACCATCTGCGCCAGGCAACCATTTCTCCAGATATAAGAATAATTATGCGCATATATGTTACATATGATAATCTGTCATGGCGCAATGGACTGCCAGGGTACTAGTAAAAGATAATGGAATAAGAAACCGCAAAAATAAGTAATGAATTTTGGAAGATTTTAACGCTTATTCAAATCTAGCATCTTGGTGTAAATAGATCTGTGTGAAGCAAGACTTAATGAAGACGATTTTTATCAATGTTTATAGCATCTGCCTAATAACGTCTCTCTGTATAATTCTCATACAATTATAGGTAAAGGCAAAGTTTAGAACTAGCAACATTACTAACAGGTTTTACAAAACAATAACAAATATGAGCTTAAAATAACAGAATTTTAATGTATATTTCATGCCTTTTAGGTCATAAGACAAAGAATACGTAGTTTCTATATTAATGATATATATATACTGCATATTTTTATATATTAAAAATCTGTGAAACAGACTATAATTTAGATAAAATACTAGTAGTTTTATGCTGGCTAAAGCAGCAATCTTCAGATTGCTCTTACCAAGCATGAAATTATTAATAATGAAGTGTATTATTTTAAGTTATAGTCTGTTTTACATATTTTAACTTGCTCTGATTTTATCATTGAGTTGGATTTTACGCTTGTATTCATATATTAAATATATATATAATAACACAATATATTTATATGTATATATTTTTATATATATTTAATATATATGTAATCCAATATAATTATATGATATATATTGGAAACATATATTGGAAAAATATATTATATACATTATAAAATATCCAATATATTTATATATATCATGTAAATGATATATCATGTATATAAAATATTATGTATGTAATACATTAAATTAAATTTGGAATAATTGCAAAGAGTATCCCTCACAATAAACCAGACTGCCAATACCAGGGTACTAGTATGTATAAAAAAACACAACTTATAATACTGTAGATAATAGATTCTATAGAATTTTATACGTTTCTAATTTTCTTAGTAAAAAAATGTAAGGAAATTTTTTTAGTAAACTACAAACATATCTTGCCTTGTTGCTGTCTTCTTCAAATACTGTCGGTGCTTTATCTTTAGATTGAGAAAGTTTGTCTGCCTCGCTAGAAACCAAAACAGCTTCTAAAAGTATTGCAAAAACAAGCATGGTAAAGCGAGTCATTATGAACTTGTGTAACAGAATGCTCTTGCTCTCTCGTACAACGAAGTGTCAAAAACTGACTGACTACTTAAGGAAAGTGCTTGCTCTTATACAACGAAGTGTCAGAAACTGACTGACTGACTGAATGAGACTGTAATATTATTGGATAGATAAGAAGGCTAATAAATTGATTTGTTTAGAAGGCAGAAACAGTGACTACTGTTATGAAACTAAGCAGCGGGGCATTTATCTGGAGTATATTCTAAAATAGACTTCAAAATCAGTAAACCATGTGCAGTTAGCGTAGATGGCTTACAGTGAAAGTTTTGCTATATAATACAATTTAGGAGCCACTACTAAGAAGCAGTAATACCTCAAAATCAAATCATTTTCAGGTCAATCCAAGTGTTGCTTATTGTTATTTTAAATTCTGTTTTCCGTTTGAGCCATTGATTTCTCCACCATTTTCACCCTAAAATAATGCTTTGCTAAATTCGTTTTTAGATGAAACTTGTTAAAAAACTGTATGATTTGCTATAATTGTTATTGCTGAACTGAATAGAGTATTAGATAAAACTTAAATAAACAATTTAAAAAAACTATTCATTTTATAAATAACACACAGTTTTTAAAAAAAAGTTTGAATCCGCAGCTCTAAGCAATCAAACGATTTAGATATCAAACCTTTTTTTCTGGAAAAACTGCAAATTAAAATTAAACCTAAATAAAGTACAGGCTGATTTAGATTTGATCTTTGGAATTTCTGTGTAGTTTTCTGTAAATAGGCTAATGAATTATCGTGCCTCATGATTCACAAAAGGCTATTCAAGAGTTTAGACTATTTCTCAAATAATGATACATTTCTTTATAGTGATACAGTATTCTTCGAATATCGATTCAGTTATTCTGAACTTTGGTTTTCAGCATTTAGATGCAAATAATCTTGAGAAACTAAATGAATTAATTTTTTCATTATGGACTATAAATAAAGCATCTTATTGTGCTTGAAATCTATCTACTTGTATATTCATTCTGTAATGCCTCTAACAAAATGCCACTATAAAAAAGTGTTGAAATATACAGCGCAACTTTTTATTGAATGCCACCTCTGTTTGCCTGCCACTTTAACATTCTTTGATTTTTCCGAACTGATAATAGAAAGTGATTAGCGGACAATGACTCAGTCATACTAATAACAATTAATTTTTGTTGTTGTTGTTGTTGTTGTAGCTGTTGACATGATGTCGGTGGCTAGTTTCTTCAGTCAGTTTCTTCTTTCAATGACCTATTTCATTCCAAGTCACTAAAGTTTAAATCATATCCATTGTTTGCAGATTCATTCATAATGTGGTTTAAATCGTACTTGAAGTTTTTAAAGCGATTGATAAAAGAAGAGAATACTCTTCAGGAACACCATATGACTTAATACCAGCCATTGTTATGGCATATTTTAACTTTAAAACGGTAAAAACATCTATCAAATTAAAATCGTTATGTCTATTTTCTAACTCCTAAGCTTTACAGCTTATATTTTGAAACTGGTACCTTCAAAATACCTATTAACTGTACTACGTTAATATTTTATAATCAAAATATTTCCTTGTTGAACTCGGTGCTGATACTTCAATGTACATGTATATGAAAAACAGTTTTGCAAAAATGCTGAGCGAAACAGCATTAATATCGGTTCGCCCGAAATACATGCTGGTCGAACCTTCACTCTGAATAGCCAACATCTCAAGGTAAATAGGAGATTATAGTTCTCCTCACTTTCAGAGAAACTTATTGATCCTTAACCAGCTGGCTGTCTTGTGAGAGCACTGTTCCAAGTGCATCAGAATTTGTATCTTTCTGAATGACAACAGGTTTGTTAACGTGAATACACTTCAAACTTGATGATTTAAAGATACAGCATGTTATCTGGGTAACGGCTCTGGATTGGTCCTCTTCCCACACAAAGTCTTAGTCTTCTGCTTTAACCATCTGTCCCAGTTAGGAACGTATTTGGTCAAATAATCAACGTCATCCAGAAAGCATCTGACGTTCATCACGGTTGATCGGTGCCTCTATGTTTTAAATAGCAATGATTCTTTTGGGATTGATGTTGACACTATTGGAAGTGATAACGTGACTAAATATATAGTAGTTTACTGAGGTGGAAGTTGAAGTTGTCCTTTTTAGCTTAAGGTTCATTCTTTTTGCTATTGTTAGGAATATTTTAAGGTTTGCATTGTGGCCCTACATAGCTTCATCTTTGATGGATTCTTTTCCATGTATGAGTATGTTATCTGCCACCAAGGTCATTTCTTTGAGGCCACCAAGGCCATTAAAAAGCTTTCTTTGGAGTCCTTTTTTGGAATTGAAGCTAACCATAATGGCGTGCAAAACAGGGTTTGCTTAATTTGGAGGAAGCCACACAGTAAAATATGATTGATATTTTGATTTTTTCATCAGAATAGGATTTCTCAATTTGAATCTGATTTCTCAGCGGCAGTGAACAATAGATAAAAATCTTCCTTGAATCTATTGTATTGATCCAAGAGATCAGAACCAGCTTGTATGTGCTTTGGAACATAAAAGTCAACACTCATCATAGTGGCTGGTTGATTAACTGAGACGGTTTCACTTTCAGGTTTAATATCACTGTCTCTTTGTAGGGTAGGGTGATGATCGGGATAATGAGGTAGCATCAAGAGAATAAGCTAATCAGTACATGCATTTCTTTAGACCCTCACAAGGAGGACCATGGTTCTAGTCATTGTTGCTTGTATTTCATTCAACAAGTGAAGCATCGAATAAACTAGCCTTACCGTAAACTATCGCTAACTAAAATACTGGTCTAGTAATTATTGCATAATAACGCTAGCACCATGAGTAGCAATTATATAATATCTCAAAACCTAGCCTAAAAATTAGTTTAATTTTTTAACCTTAGCTTGAGGGGGTGCATCTCATTCTCTGATAAACATGACGAGCCTGTTGGTCACCTGTGATGGTCAAAAAATGCTGCAGAAATTGTTCATGCCATTTGGCAGGAAGTATGGGTCATATGATCAGATTATGACTAGATGATTAGACCAAGCTGAAACCAAACTGTAAAGTAGCCAGCATTTATATTTGACAACGGCTTTCCGGTAGATCCCGAAGTGTATGTCATAAACTGGTGCTATGAGACATTTTATATTGCGCCTTTTATTGGTATTTCATATCACGTGAAATAAATGGATTAGAACCTACGGCCATTTTTTTGACTGGTCGTTCTTTAGCTTTTAAGAGCTTGTAATCACATTTCTACATATTTTGAACCTACAACACAGCAGAGTAAGACATGATGAACCTTTTGATACCAAATAACCGTAATGTAAATTTTGTTGCAAATCAACATTTAAAAAATCTTTAGTTGTGAAAAATTGTTCTGCTCACTGCTAAAAACCAGTTCCTTGGAAGATGCCATGGCTAAATATAAACCCATATCTCTGTCTCTCTCTCTTGCAGTCAGCCAAAACAACTAAGACTGTGTATGGTTATGGCTTACATATGATAGCAGATCTCCAATTGGTTCGATTACAATCATCCGTCTGCCATGAGTTTGTATTGATCTGCCTCCATTTTAAATGCAATATGTTGCCTTGTTATACTTAATCTGAATAAGTATATAAATACAGGTACATGTATATATTGTTTTAAGATATAGTGGTTTGTTTTTTCCAAGTTCAGTTGACATCTGACTTCTCATATGTTGTGTTGAGAATAAATAATTAAATTTCCTTTTTATAAGCAGGATTATCATCATAGGGTGTAATAGTTTAGGAATTCATTTAGAAAAGGAACTCATGTTCTCCCAGTACCAGTAAGTTTTATTTGACACTACCAGCACTCACACAATTCTTCACGCTAAAACATGAACAGGATAGCTTAAAATTATCATCTTTACCATCGACCGCTGCAAAACCAGAAAACATAAAGAAAAACTAACTAGGTATTTAATCTACAGTATATATACATTATATTATATATATTTATATATATACATATATATACATATATATAGTATATGTGGTTTACACTGTAAAGTAAAGTGCTCAATAATCGAGTCAATTAGAGCTGTGTATGAAGTTTATTAAAAACTACAGGTTAAAATCATTACTACTACTAGTTTCATGCAATCGTGTTGCAATCTTCAGATAGAATGACTAAAATGTATAATGTACAAGCTATAAAATTACTTAATAAAGCTGAGGGCTTAATACTATTGTGTGATATATATATATATTATAGTATACAGCAAATTATGTAGTCAAATTATGTTATTGAGCTAATTAGGTGTTTTCTGGCATGCCCGCATGTGGATATCAGCTCACTTCTAGTGTTAAGGCTGGCTAACTTCGGTTCGAATATGATGAAGTACTTTTCCCATAGACATAACTGGCAAGATTTTGTTGATGTGTTGTAAGACCGCGCTCTTTTGATGATCTTCCAGGTCATATTATAGCGAATGTTCTTGTCTTTTAAGTCCCATATGTATTTACTCAATTCTGTTTGTAGCCTTTTAGTAGGATATTTAAAGGATGTTTTGTGGTTGGCTAGTCTTGTTTTAAAAGTTGTTTTGGTGAGGCCTACATACGTTTGTGTCTCTTGCCCATCGCGTTCTTCAGACTCTACAGTTGCCTGATATACTATGCATTTTGAAAGGCATTCTCCATTTAGAGGGCAATTTTCCCGATTTTTGCAGTTGCATTTTCTGTCGGTGTTGGTTGGTTGCGATAGTGCTTGTTTATTGTGCCCGCTAATTATGTGGTTGATGCTTGAAGTACAGCTATAACTTAGTTTTACGGAGTTTTTGTTGAAGATTTTGCGTAATTTGTGTTCTGGTGGAAATTCACTCTCCAGGATCTGAAAAAATTGTTTACCGATCTTGGTGTAAACAGCTTTGTTGTATGGGGGGTTGTACCATATTGTTTGGCGGTTCCTGTTTCTGTGTTGACTGGTTTCTTTGTTGGGGTTGTTGCTCTGGTATTTTAAAGAAAAGTTGCATTTACTGTTAGAAAGTGCATTTTGAAATGGGGCTTTTGTTTCCTCGAAGAGTTGCTTGTTTGACGAAATGTTGGTGAGTCTATTGTTGATGGATTCAGGTATGTTTCTTATGATTGATGGTGGATGATTTGAGTCGTTGTGTACATATGTGGTTGTGTTGTTAGGTTTACTATACGGTTTGAAGCTGTTGTTGTTAAGATTCAAAGTTACGTCTAAGAAGTTTACTACTTTCTTATTTGCTTCGATGGTGATACGTAAGCTGTGTTTACGGAAGATTTCACATAGTTCTTTTTTAGTGCACTCGATGTTTCGTGCAGTATCTTTTAGTAGTCCTAGACCATCGTCTCGATATAAGCCAAAGTTTTTGCCAAGCTTCTCAGTGATAAGGTGTAGCATGAAGATTCTGACAAGTTGGCAGCTTTCTGCTCCGTCATAAGAGCCCATTGTTATGTCATACAAGTTTGCAGTTGATCTCTTACCCCATGGTTCATTAGCGCTGTAGAGTATAGATTTTTTTGCGTGGTGTATTATACGCTTGTCCAAGTCAGATATATTTGTGTATTTAGACGCAAACGTTAAAGCTTTGTTAAGTAGATCTTCCGTTATTGAGGGATAAAATTCAACAACATCAAATACAATGAAAGAGTGCTGGGATTTGTTAGTGATGTTTTTAAACCAGGTTAGCGCCGAAGTTGTATTTTTCCACAAATTTAAATTCAGTTGGTTGAGTATTTCTTGGTTGATGCGATCCATGATTTGTTTACTGATTATGCCTATCTCCGATTTGCTAGGATTAATAAGCCGGCAAGTTGGTTTCTCGGGGAAGTTTGCCTTGTGGTCTTTAATGGTGATAAATGCTTCTTGCTCACTAGTTTTATATATGCGGTCTGCGATATTAAGTTGGTCTGCGATAGCCTTTGTTTCTAAATTGATAGAATCTACTGTGGCTGTAGATATCTTTTTGTAGTCCTTCGTGGTGTTGTTGGTTAAGAGGCTTTGGTAGGTCTGAGTATTCATGCGATAGTAATTGTTAGTTTTGTCTGCAGCCACAATAACTTTGGTTTTATCTTTAAGTTTCTTGCCTAGATCATTTTTCATCTTGTGCTGGAAGTTGCTTCGGATTTCTCTGAACTTGATATTTCTGATCATATGGGTGAGTTTGTCTTCAAATCTCGCTATTTCCTTCACTGTTGGTGGTGACTTAGTTGAGTTGAATCCAAAGTTTTCTGTTTGGGTTGCAGTTGCAGATTTGTTTAGATGAAAAAAGGCTTTCCATCTCATTCTTCTGCATAACTTCTCTGTTTGCTGTATAAGTTGTTTTATATAAGCTTTTCTTGATGGAATCGGAATACATTTAGTCGAGTATTCAAACCTTGTAGCTTCCATTCTGTACCGTGTATATAAAGTG
Organism: Watersipora subatra; assembly: GCF_963576615.1. Classification (NCBI taxonomy): domain Eukaryota; kingdom Metazoa; phylum Bryozoa; class Gymnolaemata; order Cheilostomatida; family Watersiporidae; genus Watersipora; species Watersipora subatra. Next base: position 33,809,390 of record NC_088718.1, on the reverse strand, counting down.
CTCAACTGAAGGAGCTGAATAGTATATGTGGTTTACACTGTAAAGTAAAGTGCTCAATAATCGAGTCAATTAGAGCTGTGTATGAAGTTTATTAAAAACTACAGGTTAAAATCATTACTACTATTAGTTTCATGCAATAGTATTAAGCCCTCAGCTTTATTAAGTAATTTTATAGCTTGTACATTATACATTTTAGTCATTCTACCTGAAGATTGCAACACGATTGCATGAAACTAATAGTAGTAATGACTTTAACCTGTAGTTTTTAATAAACTTCATACTTTATACATATATATGTATATATATATATATATATATATATATATATATATATATATATATATATATATATATATATATATACATATATATATATATATATACATGTATATATATATACACACATATATATATATACAATGTATATATAAAATCTAAGTGTTTGATTGTCTGTCGGATGTCCAGTTTATAGAAGCGATAGGTTAAAATATTCATGTTTGAACTACTAAAAGAAAAATATGTGCCGAGACTTCTCTAAAAACAAAGCTTGCAGTTCAATGCAGCGTGATAGATCATGAGGTGTAATGTTTATAAGCACAAATGGTCTAATTGATGGGGAGGTGGTGGTGTGGCTAAGTGGCAGTGCGATTGGCCTCACACCTGTTTATCCGAATGTAGGGGACTGAGTCCAGTGAGGTACAATCTTTTTTTCTCAACACCCTTAGCTTACTTTGGACAGATACACCTTTTACTATAGGAAAGATTGCAATCATAGCTTAAGCTACTAGCTTAAGTTACTCAAACTCATTGGGTAAAGAAACTTAGCCCATGACAAATACATTAACTGTCGTTGTTTGTAAGATGTTTTAAAGCTTAATATTTTACAGGTGAAAACGTTTTAAAATGTTTTAGTATAATAGTACTCGTATTATTTTAAAAGCTGGAATGCTTTGTAAGTAGGCCTAAGCTAAAAGAATGTTGCTCAACATTTATGTAGAAAGTTGACAAATTCGTTTGATCGTGCGGTCAAATTGCACGGTAGATACAAAAAGCCAAACACGATGAATGACTGAACAGCTTGAATATTTTTGAAAGTTGCTCTATCATGTGTCTATTTAAGGATAAGGGTGCGCAACTCAAACTTCTGTACATAAAGCGCTCAATGAAATCGGTAGAAATATTTTAGAGGCTGTATTTATTTTCACGCCAGTGAAGCATGTCGTGAATAAAATATTACATATTTAACCGAAGTATTTTTGCTGTCACTAGTCCAGTCAGTACTTGCCTTACCTTTGACAGATAAAAAGGAAAGCCTATGGCTTATGTTTAGAATATACCGATTGTTTTTGCGCGGACACGTGATATACTTTCCTATCGCATTAGTTTCTTACGACTGCGGTAATTGTAAACAAGTTTGTTTATAACTCTCTGAACTACAGCTGTACTAAATTTAGGATTGGTGTCTTCGAGATAACTCGCCATACTAATAATCACGGGAATAACGCATGGCCTTATCGCCATTAAAATACTACCGTAACAGTACAGACATCTAAAGCTTTCCAACAGTTATAGGTAGTCAAGTATTATAGTGTTGGCCAATGTTGATGTATAACATGTACATGCTTTGAAGTTGTCAAACGATCAAAAGCTTTTATATTTCTTATAATAAAACATTCCTTGTAAGTTCTTATAAAAGTGCCTGAAATGCACTGCAGATTATTTATTTGCATTTTCAACTCGACCAAAGATCTACAGAGTATGTATATAACATAACTTTATGTTAGTATTATTATGAAATGTAACATTTTAGCAACACATTTGTCCACACTTACAAAGTGTAACTTGTGCTAGGATAATTATCAAATCTTTCTTATACACGGAATACGCACGTAGTATGCTTTTATACCGAAAGGTTGTATTACTACTTGGAGTTATCTTTTCTTTTTGCCATAGTGAGTCTACAGACGTGTCGAATGTAGGACGAGTTCATTCAAATGAGCTAAGTCTCCAGAGTAAGTTTTAATTGCGGTAATAAATCAGCCGCCAGGAATTTAAACCGTGTTATTAAAAATAAGGTTGACTGTTGCAATGAAAAATGCTGAACTTTAGTAAGCGCTTCATCATTGGCTTTATAGTTTTTGCAATATGCGTTAACCTTGTTGTTTCTGAAGCGTCAGACAAATCTTTCAAGTATGATGAAGATGAATTACCCTTGAAAAGCAATTTCCGTAAACATTCCACCGATTACAAAGGAACATCAAACGGAGTCACTCCTACGGCTGTAGCGGGTAAGATCTATTGCTCTAAGTTCATGTGTCGTAGATTGTGAAGAAGGTTTATATTAATTGAAGCCACTCTTGCCGTTTTATGTTATATCTAATGCGACAGAGTTTCGGTTTTTAAATATGTTTGATCGTTACTGTTCGAGATTGTTTGTATGGGCATGGATTATTTTTAGTATGATAATATTGGTAATGAATCAACGAGTGAGCATGACTTCTGAACTATAATTTAATGTCTACTCGACTCACATCAACCTCAAAACATAAATTACAATAATTCGAAGGTCCCAGAATAATATGACAGGCAAACAAACAAACATGGATATACAAAAAGCATATTGCAAACCGTTACTCGGTATTTAACGAGTTCCAATTTAGTCACACGATTTATGCGAACACAGCTTGTATTGGTAATCTGCAGTTGAGTAGAAGCATAGCACAGTGCAGAAAAAATTCAGATTTAGAAAATAACCTTTTGCACATAGCAGCATGTTCAATTATACAGAAACGAAAGACGGCTGTATATTACAACTGGTTTGAATATTTATAAAACCTAAAAAATGTGAAACAAGTCAACTGGTGGGTTATGAGATGTGTACTTAATTTCACTACCTAGTTTCATTTGGTTGACTGTATGTACGTACGGTTGTGGTCAGAATTAGCATGTGTGACCTGAATTAAAGCACGTGAAGAGTGTTTAGCATAGCCAGAAATTTAGTATGGTTGGTATGGAATTGAACCACTCATAACAAAATTGGAATGATCTCATGTAATTATAATACCAAGTGTACGTTTGTATTTTTGTGTATAGGCCTACTAGTTATTTTATGTTAACTTGGGCTATGCACAGCAGTGGTACTTTCATTGCAGTTAGGGATTCTTGAGCTCGGTACCACTCAGACAGTAGTATCAAGACAAACATTATCTTAAAAACCACAATACATTGTATTTTGCTTGATTAGAAATATTTCGTTGAGTTAGTTAACACATTGGCTATGTTATCCACAAACATATATACCTACTGTAAAACCTCTAATTGAACACCATGGCGCTCTATTTTTCAACCCTTCCTCTCTTGTATTTTTCAAATGGCTCATCAGAATTTTGGGAAATAAATTCAGCCCTTCTTCGGGTGGAGTGAATGTCGCCTATATTTTGCCCTCTTTTTCCGGTACACCGATATTAAACCTTTTGGATGCAATAAATCTGCTAACCTACTTCTAACTTGTCAAAAATCTCTAAATAAAATATGCATTGGGAAGCCAAGAAATATCTCTACCAGTTGTTATCTATTGCTTGCAATTAATCTGCGATGATATTATGGCTTGTGCCTTGCTTTGCAATTTGTTAGAGCCTTCACTTTTTTATTTCATTCTAAATTTGAAAGCATATTTTTACTTCTATATATATATATATATTTCTCAAAGTATGTCCGTATGTTGTATATCTGTCTGTCATTCCGGCTATAGCTATTATTAGAATAGCTGTAGCGGGACAACAATGCAGGCAATGAGGCAATGGCTAATAACTTGAAAGTTACAGTTGTTTGACAAAGTTTTATAACCTTTACAGTTGTTTTTATTTTTCTCTTAATTATTTCAACTACACAAAACAATTCTCTCATGATATGTAGTTTGAAAGTTAGAATGGGAAATGTTGTTAAACCATAACTGTCACGTACAACTTTCATCGTATATTCTAGGTAAATCAGCCACGCTGATTCCGATTTTGTACTCAAAATAAAGATCGGTCCACTAACCTTCAAAGTAATTTAGGCTTTTTTAAAGCGTTTCAATATCCATTTCGAAAACAACACAATCGGCATTACAAGCTCCGCCCATAAATATGTGACGAAACCTAGCTTCTTCAGGAACGGAAGTTAGGAATGTTTAGTCCGATTTAGAATAATAGAGATGGGTGTCTTAAAATTATTATCTAAATCCAGCCTGTAAAATAATTTCAGTTTTTTATGAAAAGTATATAAACTATTTAAAATTGCTTGTAGCTTGTTACATGGTGTTTAAATGGGCTGAACGCCGAGAAAAATGAGCTCAAAAAGCGCGGTTTTATCACAAGCTAGCATTGTTATCGCGCCTTTTTAAATATGCAATGCTAAATAGCTTATCTACCTTTCAGAAAAGACTGATATTATTTTTAAGGCTGAATTTAGATATAATGCATTTTAAAACACCCATCTCTATTATTTTAAATTGGTCTAAACATCCCTACGTAACTTCTTTCCTAAAAAGCTAGGTTACGTCACGTATTTATGGGCGGAGCTTGTTGTGCCGATCGTTTTGTTTTCGAGACCGATATTAAAACGCTGTAAAAAAGCCTTCATTACTCTGAAAGTTAGTGGACTAATCTTTATTTTGAGTACAAAATCGGAATCAGTGTGTCTGAGTTACCTAGTAAATACGATAAATGTTGTTCGTGACAGTTATGGTTTAAATGTTAAATACAAATTAGTTTTCTGTTCAAAGACTTTTATTACAGGGCAACGTCGTAGCACGGCTACTTATCTATATATAAATGTGAAAGTATGTCTGTCCTTCCAGCTATAGCTATTATTAGAATAGCGTAGCTGGACAACAACGCTGTGACACAACGTCATGCCTACCGGCATTATTAACTAGCTTACTGGAATTTTCTATTGGCAATGTGCCAGGCTAATAGCGAGCAACTCTCACTACTTCTCATTATTTGTAAGACAAAACAGTTTTCTCGTGATATGTAGTTTGAAAGTTAGAATGGCAAATGTTGTTATATATGTTAAATACAAATCAATTCTCTGTCCAAAAAGGCTTCTCTATTACCCGGGCAAGGCTGGGTAGCACAGCTAGTATTTAATAATGTTGAATAAAAGCTCGCTGCACTCATTGAGATGCTTGTTACCGTTTGCAGTCAAAACTAGCTTTTTATGTGCAATAGAAAAGGAGTTATGAGTATTAATCAATTGTAAGCTGTGTAAAGATAACTACAAGGATGCTATTACATAATATATATATATACATATATATATATATATAAATATATATATATATGCTATAAATTTGCAAATTGATAAGTTTTATAATAATTATCTATCAAATGCTACAAATATATATTCGTGAACAAGTGGCATAAATGAACATACTTACATTACATGCAGAAACAAAAATTACCGTTTTAAAACAAAGATATAAATTGCATCTCATTCTCGGTTAGATGCGTTCTGATTGTTGCTCTCGATTGCTGCTTCTGACCTCAACTCTTCTGCACTGCTGAACTATATAGTCAATATTGGCATTCAAACAATTGTTTGGCAGAGCAATACTTTTATGCATTGCATTTAGCACAAATGCCATGCGTAAAGGTTTTGGTCGCTAAACGCAACCTTTAGCTTAGAATTATTAGATCATCTACCATCGTAAATGTAAACCATTTTTACATACATGTACTTTGAAGTATCAAGGCGAGGTTAAACAAGGAACTACTAGTAGTCTGAGACAGTTGTTAATCATTTCTACGGTGTTGCTTCCAGAGTTTTAACGACAAGTATGAAAAGCTCTGAAATTTGACAACAAGAGAATTAATTATTGCTGTTAACGATTCATTATTAATACGATTTTGTGGACACTTTTCTACTGATCAATTGATATTGTGGGTTTGTAAAGATCAAAGAATGTTAAAGTGTTACTCAAATGGAGGTGCCGTTTCATTAGAGAGTGATGCTCTATTATTCAACCCTTCTCTCAGGTGGCGGTTCAATAGAGGTGGCATTCAATTAGAGTTTTTACGGGATATGGAAGGACGCAACAACTACGCTCCAAAAGTTATTAAAACATCCAACTGAACCTTTGCACTAACACAAGTTGCAGCTAAAACTAAATTGCAGCTAAAACAAGTCAATAAAGCTTAATGCATATCAGATGTATAGCAAGAGTTATATAAAGTGATCCAATCAATCCACTTTCAAATTACTAATCTGCTTTATATTTTATCATTGTTTCACTGTTGTAGGCACGTCTATGACAGATCGGCGGCGAACACGTATATCTAATTACAATGAAGCTGCAGCAAGTGTATCTCATAAAAGAAATTATAAGGTAGTTATTAGGTAGCTCTGTCACAGCCATTACTGTTTAACGTTTCTTTAACCCCAGAACTGAATTTTTTTTTTAGTGTTTTGTTGTTTTCTTGCCTCCGTTATAGCTCTGTGGACTTTTGCTATGCAAATTATGTAGTAACAGGTGGTATGCATCCTTTGTAGTTCTTGATTATAGATTGATTGGCTGATCAATTGATGTTTTTATTATCTGACTAGAAACTCGTCAAAAAACTTATTAAAATTCAAGTTTCTTTTTAATTTTCAGACAGAGTTGCATAACTATTGCTAATCTAAGCATAATGAATACTTGGGACTTCAGATAGGTTTATAAATGTATTTGGATAACTCTCTGAAGTTGGATATGGTTATGACAGATTTATATGGCATGAGTCTACAACTTTTATTGACATCTAAATAGTATAGTTGAGAGGTCAGCAGCTACGTGTGGCTCTGTCATCCTTGTCTTGTGGCTCCCTGTAACTTTGGAATATAAAATATTCAATATTTTATTGAAATTAAACTTTGGTTTGCTTTTTTCCTTTCAAATCCGATTCTAAATTTGAAGATTATTGTCAACTTACATTATAACATTAAAATAAAACATTTTTAATATTTTTACCGTCCAAAATATGCGTTATAGCCTACAATGTGCCATAGCCATAGAGATGTGCCATAGCCATAGGGATGTACCATAGCCATAGAGATGTGCCACACTCAAATGCCTTCCGTACCTCATATCTGCATTTATCTAACATAAGCCTTGATACCAGCATGATTTATTGACTTTGACCCGGTCTGGAAAGTAAATGATGGTTAAACCAAATAAATCTCTGAAGATGAAAGAATGTTTACTGCTACACGGCCAGTTTTATCTCCTAAGTAAGAGGAAAACATTTGAATGTGCATTGTCTACATTTCATATTAAGTACAGGTTGGGTATGTTTAGATTTTTCGTTGTGTGCATGTGTGTTTCTTAAACATAGGACTCAAACAGACAATGGGTATTTTATTTTGAATTTAGCGCCAAGCAAGTATAAAATACTTTTTATAACCAGAAGAAATAAAATTCTCAAATCTTTGTAGCGGCTCATTGATTTCTTAAATGTAAGTTAGTATTGATTTTGTACATGATATACATGTTATATACATGTGTATACATTTATATATGCTATATTTATGCGTGTACACTTGTATGTCGAATTGGGATCAAGTGCTTCCTTTTTATTAGAAGGCCGATATGTAATGTTTTTGAGGAAAGTTTCTGATCCCTGGTCTTGCCCTAGTAATCATCTAGTGTTATATTTGTACTGCAACTTTATTTACAGGTTCATCAACCTAAACAGTAAATCTTTATACACAAATTTTGGTCGATGTACATTCGAAATGTAACCAAAGATCTCTGGCATAGCAGCATTTAGTATCACGAATGCATGGGCTCAGTCTAGTACCGTAAATACTCGATATTATGATAAATGCATAATTTTTACAATGAAAGTGTCCATGGATCAAACAGACCTAGATTTTTAAGTCAACTTTCTAAAAAAATAGTGCGTCTTATACACGGGTATTTACGGTATATGGGCTAAAACTGATATTAATGGGTTAAATCGTTATGGTTCTTCTGTCTGATATCATTTTGGTTTCTCGAATCATCAGCTCATTTCTATGCGCAATGATTTATATTTGTCAGTGGCTAGAATCCTCTTTAACAAATTAGGGTCTAGACTTTAGGAGTTTTGTGTGAGTTTGTCCAATGGTAGGCTGAGATGAATAAGTGTGGATTCATCTTCCCATGGCTTTGAATATCTCTATACCTCAGCTTTTCCATTACGCTTAATGTAGAACTACTCTGATCTGATGTTGCAAATATCTAAGTTGTATAAATTTAGCCTGCAAATGAATGATGCTAAAAATACAACAAAGCCTGTGATTAAGCATTTGAGTTCTTCTTTATATGGTCGGTTTTGTACGCAATGTAGCTTTTTACCATGTGCGCTATGATATTAATCCTCCCATTTCAGACAATGTACAATGCAGTATAATTTTAGCTTTATGTTGTGGCTTGTATCAAAATTTTAATGAAAACATTTATAGCATTAACATTTTTAAAATATCTCAATTGCTTTGTCGAACATGTTTAAGAGTTTTTTCCTCAGTCTTGTGATGGATCAGTGATGCTCTTGTTTCTACAAATTTTCAGATTAGTTGACAATTACCTGATCTCTTAACTCATTGCGTTTTCTTTTTGCTCACCTAGATGATACACTAAAGATCATCTAGACACAAACCAGTTCCTTTGTGGTGACTTCACATATAATGCGCTCAACTAAAAAACTGAGCTAAAAGAAGCAAGTTATAGAGTTACTAAAATTACTCGCGCTGCAACATTGTTTTATGTGGTTTACAATGAAATTAAAAATACAGCTTTAAATCTCACCAAACCACACTCATCAGCTAAAAGCTTAAAGGCTGACTTGCAACAAATTTCACATTACAGTTATTTGGTATCAAAAGATTCACCATGTCTTACTCTGTTGTGTTGTAGGTGCCAAATATGTGGAAATGTGATTACAAACTCTTAAAAGCTCAAAAACGAGAAGCTGCCGTAGATTGGAATCTGTTTATTTCTCTAACGTAGTCATTACAGTTTGGTTATTATCTTGTCACGTGATGTTCTCACGTGAATTGAAAGGCCAATAAAAAGCTCAATATAAAACTTATCGTAGCACTAGTTTATGACAACCACTTTGGGTTTTACCGAAGACCCGTATCAAATATAGATGCTCGCTGCTTTACAGTTTTGTTTTGGCTTGATCTAATTGTCAAGTCGTAATCTGATCATTTGACCCAATACTTCGCAAATAATTTCTGCAGCACTTTTTGATTATCACAAGTGACCAACAGGCTCGTCATGATTAATAGACAATGATATGTACTCCTTCATACTAAGGCTAAAAAATTAAACGAATTTTTACGGTAAGTTATAAGATATCACTGCTAAAAGTGAAAGCATTACAATGATGATAAAACAGACGCATAAGAACAATAGACATGGTTTTATTGAATGCGTGAAGTATATTTATGAAAATATTTCGAAGAATAAGGTTGCATGAAAGTGTAAACAGAAACCATCTACGTCACATTTGAGCTATTTTGGAAAGAGAATCCAAGCTGCGGCGGTCTCGTGTGGCTGCGATTAACTGTTCGTTTTTGAGCTTTTAAGAGCTTATAATCACATTTCCACATATTTTGCACCTACAACACAACAGAGTAAGACATGGTGAACCTTTTGATACCAAATAACTGTAATGTGAATTTTGTTGCAAGTCAACCTTTAAATACTATGCTTTTCTTTTGGTAGCTACCAGATATATACAGCTGAATGAATTTAGTGTGCTTTTAGCCCCTGATGAGTGTGGTTTGCTCAGATTTAAAACTGTGCTTTTAATTTTATTGGAAACCCTAGATCAAACAATGTTGTAGTGCAATAAATTTTAGTTACTTCATAACTTGTTTGATAATCTAGACAGCTGATATGAAACATTCAACTACTGCATACCAGGTCGAAGTGAAACTCCAGTAAGTCAACAATGGTTATGACCTGAGGTCAATAATCTGTAAAGCGCTTGCCGCGTATAAAGTGGTATTCACTGTGCATCCACTTGTTAGTTTCATGAATAACTTAGGCTCTGCGCAGGTAATCAATAATAATGTCAGTCTACGATCTTGTTATTTCATACTGTAGGTGCTTCACAACTGACAGTTGATTGCTTGGTATGTCATTGCATCTGTGTTTGCTATGTAAATCTCCTTTTTGTCTGTTTTATAAAGTCAGTTCTTCTCACCTGTCAATGATGTAATGGTTTTGATTTCTTTCTGTATCTTTTCAGCTTGTACTTCAAAATGAATATTTGCTGTCTCGTGGCAGACGACAGGCGACTACTGCCAGGTTGGTTCTCGGATCTAATTGTTTGTCTTCAACTTTGAGGTGACATTCATGGTATTAGTGCCCAAGTGATATACATGAACAATTTTTCAATATTTTAATTGAAATTATGCGCCCTTTATAAAATATTTTAAATACACTCATTTTTTTAGCTGAAAAGTATTATTTTACTTTCGTATTAGCCTACTTGATCACAATTATTTTAGCCAAATTTCACATTGAAACCTTGGTGCTACCGAATTGATTAATTTACATTTATCTTGAAAATGGTGCAATTTTCTCAAACGTAAAACTATTGATAAATCTATGTATAAGTCTATGTATTTTTCGGGGAACAAAATTTTTTTGCTAATTCGGAGTAGCTATACTCACAAAATAATTTTTCATCATGTCTGCTAATGGCCTTTTTGCATGCCAGTAGCATTTTTGTTTGTTTTTTTTGGTATTTTCCTTTGTAGCAATTACTGTTCACAAGTGTGCTCGGAAATTGTCTGGTTTTATGATCTTGTATTGACAGTTTTACATTGACCAATCAAAAAGCTCACAACCATTTTTGAGAAACCATTTTGCTTTTCTTCAATATATGAAAGGTTTGTCTTCTCGTACAGTTTGCAGCATCGTAAATTTCCACCATAAGTAACAAATGACTGACGGCACATAAATAAGTTAAATTATATGTATATTATATGTATATATAATTAACCGTTACCTTGCGATATCACTAACAGCATCTCAGTAGGACAATGTAGACTGGCAAGCAAGCATTAACTCCGCTAATTACATTTCCGTCATCATTTTTGTTATATCAGTCAATAGTCATGTGGATGTTGCTAAAGAAACTTGGGCTGTCGTTCAATCAGAGCATTTCATATTATTGATCGATCAGAACGTTACTGCAAAACTTATTGAAATTCGAATTGCTTGTATTTCATTTTCAGATAATTATTCAGTTCAATAGCTGATAAAAACAATCCATCAATCAAGTGTTATTGTTTTCACCACTAGCTGTGACTAACATCATCTTTAGACCTTTATAAAGTGCCACAAACATCTTCAGATTTAACGTATTACAAATCTATATTGGGTTCAGGGATTGAGTACATTCTGATGTAATACCTACTACATTAACAGCCAATCGCAGCATAGCTACAAGTTGATTTCAATCTAACCATCACAACAATATATTAAAAATTCAATAGTGCGCCTGCAAACCTTCAGACACAAAAATATTTAACTATTTGAACATTCGATCTACTACAGTAAGTCGATTGAAGATGGTAGTTTTTTGCTAGCTCAACAATATGATACAAAGTAAATAAATTTATTGGAGAGTTGTTTTAGCCATTTACACTGTATATATATCATAAGATGATTTAGCACATGAGCCATGCCATCGAAAACTGCATTAAAAAGAGAAGTTTTACATAAACTTACATAAGGGCCGATTACTGTGTCATTATTTGGGCTAAAAATAGTATGGCATGGATATGCACTTCACAGGCTCATTGCCACACATTTGCCTAGTGAAAAGTTTTACTAACAATTCATTTATGAAAAGAAGCTTAGATAATGGGAATATAAGGTCTTACCATTGCTCATTTTCATTGCTGCCCTTACCGCTTTTTTTCAGATGTGCGATCCAGCAATCATTTTCTTTTAGTCACACATATGGTTAGATTTCTCTGAATTTCTGTACCACCAAGGCGTAAAAACTGCACACAAAGTTTCACATAGACAACATGAACAAGCTAGCAGCTACAGGCATGATCTACCCATTACATCAAATCTATGAAGTTCATCGCTAATCAGTTTTAGTTAAGATTAAACAACTTCATATACTCGGCAAGCTAAAGGTGTAATTTTATAAAATTTCAATAATTGATTGGTCAATTTTTTGCAATAACATTTTCAACAATGCGTTAACTTGTCCAAATAAAATTTAAATCTTTGCATAGAGTTAATCTCTATGACATAGAAGGGCAAATACTTCAGCTAAAGCGATTTAGGTTTGTAAGGAGCTGCCCCATGGGTCAAACTCAGGAAATTAACATCATACTGGCTGATTTATATCTTATGGTTATGCGATTATCTCTATTTGTTGTGTGTTGTCACAATTGAACCAACTGTACATGAAGAAATAAACGTTGTCCAATCAAATGCAAGCTTTACCTTTGCAGACAAAGTTGAACAGGATCGAAGTTATTTTGTTACAAGCTTCTAGTCTTGGCTCGCGGCGGTTGGTTATCCCTGCTAGAGCTTTCAATGTAAGAAGATTGGGTTTGGTGGCCATCTCGGAAAGTGGTCGATACAATGTGCATCATTTTACATGGCACAAAATGATTGTGTTGTTACATAACGCTACTTTTTGCTGTCCTAGATATGTGAGATCCAAACTAATTACCTCCAGATATACACCAGTCTTCGTTATGAAGATGGTGCAAATTAGGAAATGCACCCACGTTGAGTTACCGTGCAATAAGTGTTTCAATAGACATTCGCATGATGCGGATTAAAGCATGCGCTTTGTTAAAGGTTGACTTGCAACAAAATTCACATTACAGTTATTTGATATCAAAAGATTCACCATGTCTTAATCTGTTGTGTTGTAGGTGCAAAATGTATGGAAATGTGATTACAAGCTCTTAAAACGTCAAAAACGAACAGTTAATCGCAGCCACACAAGACCGCCGTAGTTTGGATTCTCTTTCCAAAACGACTCAAATGTGACGTAGTTGTGGGAGATGGTTTCTGTTTACACTTTCATGCAACCTTATTCGTCGAAATATTTTCACAAATATACTTCACGCATTCAATAAAACCATGTCTATTGTTCTTACGCGTCTGTTTTATCGTCATTGTAAATGCTGTCACTTTTAGCAGGGATATCTTATAACTTGCCGTAAAAATTCATTTAATTTTTTAGCCTTACCTCGAAGGAGTACATATCATTGTCTAATAATCATGACGAGCCTGTAGGTCACCTCTGATAATCGAAAAGTGCTGCAAAAATTATTTGCGAAGTATTGGGTCTCATGATCAGATTACGACTTGCCAATTAGACCAAGCCGAAACAAAACTGTAAAGTAGCGAGCATCTATATTTGATACGGGGTCTTCGGTAAAACCCGAAGTGTTTGTCATAAACTAGTGCTACGATAAGCTTTATATTGAGCTTTTTATTGGCCTTTCAATTCACGTGAGAACATCCGTGACAAGACAATAAATAAATTTCATGGCTACATCAGAGAAATAAAGAGATTCCAATCTACGGCGGCTTTTCGTTTTTTGAGCTTTTAAGAGCTTGTAATCACTTTTCCACACAATTGGGACCTACAACACAACGGAGTAAGACATGGTGAATCTTTTGATGCCAAATAACTGTAATGTGAATTTGGTTGCAAGTCAACCTTTAAGAAAGATTAGGAATTCCATCCGAGAAGTCATAACGGTGCACTTTTGTCTCATTAAATCAAAATAGGAATGAAAGAAGTCTAGAAAATGTTTCTAGACCTCTAGAAAATGTTTCTTGTTTCTAGAAAATGTCGTAGATACGGCGTAAGGCGCTGAGAGTTGTGTTGTTTCTATGTTGTACATTTATTCACAGTATTGACTTTCTCTTTAGTTGGCTTGCTTGGAATAACTGGTATGACAACTGGTCGGACTGGTTAGATTGGTCAAACTGGAACGCTTGGAACACTATGAACAGTTGGAGTGGCGTCAACTCATGGACTAGCTGGGATGGTTGGAGTAGCTGGGATGGTTGGACTAGCTGGGATGATTGGAATGCCTGGTCAGACTGGAATTCTTGGACCTCTTGGAATACTTGGGATACATGGAGTTCTTGGGGGAGCAGCAATAACGAGGGTAACTATTGCCACTGAATGATTCATTTATATACATGTTCTTTATTTGGGCAGTCCATAATTATTTTTATAGAAAAAATGTTTTACATATGGTGGCAACAAGAAAAATAAAAAACAAATGCAGAGGTATTGCTATATATATATATATATATATATATATATATATATATATGAGCAATTTTTATTGTGATTATCAATATATATATAATCTTTATTGTGATATATATATATATATGAGCAATCTTTATTTTGATAATCAATAGTCATATTTTACAACATGTTTGCCGCAAGGTACTACAGCGAGTAAACTAACTAAAAAGCAGCGTAAAAAAGTGGTTTAAAAACAGTAATTTATACTTGAAACTGGAAGACTTGAAACCACTAACTTTAGGTATGCATCCTATTTCTTTTGATAAAATAGTAAATGACAGAGCAATACGATTGTTGAGTACATCTTTTGGTAAGTACAAAATAAACAACACTTGGAGTTGCTCAAATTGAAATAGGAACGACGGAAGTGCTGAAATGTATAAATTTAATAGCTTGCGGAGTATTTCCTTGTGCATTATCTGCAAGTGTCATTTTCATCTTTCACAAGCATGAAATGTTTGATAGAAATTTGCGAGTAACATAAGTCGCTTGACTTGCAAGTTTTGGTCATTTTTACTTGCGGATTACCTGCGTCATGGAAACATAGGATCTGTCATAACATGTGAAGGCGTGCAAGGCTGAAATCACATGACCTCAGGCAATGCTAGGATTTGTTATTAGCTCGTCAGTCGATCTTGGTCAGGGTGGAGATCTGAGCTAGCCTCTTCATACCCGCACTGAACCTTAGCTGAAGCTTCCGTGATGTAATTATGTCCTGTTCAGGCTGTTAAGCGCTGAGAGAATTTTATTAATGCGAATATTTGCAGTATCCATGTGCACCAACAAAATTGCGCAAATTATTTCTACCCCGTTTTACTCTGTTCTGTGGATGATGCAAACTTGCATCTTAACCACGGCATGGAAACATAGTGTATAAGGATCTGGTTAGCAAGTGTTGCATCGCAATGTCATTTGTCTTACCAATGATATAAACTCCCCACAGGATAGGCGACGGCTATCATATGGCCGGGGTTTCATGATCGAGCTCTGTTGGGATGAACCCGAACATGGCACCAGAACAAAGAAATGTGCTGAATAAAACCCCTTGTAAATTTACAAATATTATGAGCAATGGTGGTTATTTTACTGATCTGTTGGTTTCATTTTGTTGTCAAATAATTATAGTTGCCCAATATTGTCACCGTTACTATCAGTCAGTTGCCATTCACAATCATTTGTGATAATAATGGTCGCCATTGTGAAATGGCCCATATTTGGTTTTAGATTTAGATTTTGAGTATGAAAATTACACTGCACAGCTTTGCCTGCTGTCCTATCTTATTGGCCAGGTAAAACAATGTGACAATGATCAAGGACTTCGGCATTTTATGGTAGGAGTGGCAAAATATTAACGGTGACAATACTGGGCAACTATATTTATTTGACAACAAAATAAAACCATCAGATCGGTAAAATAACCACTTTGGCTCATAATATTTGTAAATTTACAAGGGGTTTTGTTCTGCACGTTTGTTTGTTCAGGTGCTGTGTTCGGGTTCATCCCAACAGAGCGCGATCATTAAGCCCCCCCACATTATGCCAGTCGCCTATCCTTGTGGGGGCTGTATATCATCGCTCTAAGTAAACATTGCATATTGCCAGTATACATGTGTATGTAGGTTGCAGGACTAGCTGATTAGATCACGGCTTCATTACGGCACAACTGGAAGGGTGCTATCAGACACAGGTGGCTGTACAGTTAAGCCTCTATCTCTATGTTTCCAGGACGCGGCTGATCTGCAAGTCTGTGCCTTTCGCGAGATGGAAACAGCAAAAACTCACGAGTCAAACGACTTATGTTACTTGCAAATCTCTATCGAATGTTTCATGCTTGCGAAAGATGGAAACACCACTTGTGAATGATGCGCTAGAAAATGCCGCGCAAGCTCTTCCATTTAAAACATTTTCTAGACTTCTTTCATTCCTATTTTGATTTAATGAGACAATACTGCATCGTTATGACCCCTCGGATGGAATTCCTTATCTTTCTTAAAGGTTGACTTGCAACAAAATTCACATTACAGTTATTTGGTATCAAAAGATTCACCATGTCTTACTACTCTGCTGTGTTATAGGGGCAAATTATGTGGAAATGTGATTACAAACTTTTAAAAGCTCAAAAACGAACAGCTAATCGCAGCCATCATGAAAAGCCGTAGTTTGGAATCTCTTCATTTCGATGATGTTCTCAAACATTGCGGTTATTGTTTTGACACGTGATGTTATCATGTGAAATTAGAGGCCAATAAAAGGCTCAATATAAAACGTCTCGTAGCACTAGTTTATGACAAACGCTTCACCAGTTTATGACAAACACTTCCGGCTCTACCAGAAAGACCGTATCAAATATAGGTGCTCGCTACTTTGCTGTTTAGTTTCAGCCTGGTCTAATCATCTAGTCGTAATCTGATCATGTGACCCATACTTCCTGCCAAATGACGCGAACAATTTCTGCAGCATTTGTTGATTATCACAGGTAACCAACAGGCTTGTCATGTTTATCAGAGGATGATACGCACTCCTTTGAGCTAAGGTTCAAAAATTGAGTGAATTTTTACGGTAGATTTTGAGATATCAATGCTCAAAGTGACAGCATTACAACGATGTTGAAATAGACGCGTAAAACAATAGACATGGTTTTATTGAATGTGTGAAGTATATTTGTGAACATATTTCCACAAATGAGGTTGCATGAAAGTATAAACAAAAGCCATCGTGTTCAATTACATCTCATTTGAGCCATTCTGGAGAGGGAATTCCAATCTACTGCGTTTTCGGGATGGCTGCGATTAACTGTTCGTTTTTGAGTTTTTATGAGCTTGTAATCACATTTCCATATATTTTGAACCTACAACACAGCAGAGTAATACATAGGTAATCTTTTGATACCAAATAACTGTAATATGAATTTGGTTGCAAGTGAACCTTTAATGGAGAAAGATTTGAGTCATTAGTTGTCTTTGTCCTATGCATCACAGGGTTGAGTAAAATTAACACCCTTTGACCTGTTGTTTCCCATCATAACTACTGTGTTGAACCAATGGTAGGGCCAAGAATTCCCTGTTTTAATCAATCTCAGGGCCAACCCTTTTTAACATGATTATTAGCGTACTTTTGCTGACGTCTTGTTTCCATCAATGTACTGGCCTTGTACACTAGTACAGTGGTTCCCAAGCAGGGGTGCTCGCACCTCCAGGGGTAGCCTGTCTTGACAAACTGTTGTTTTTGGGGAGTTGTTCCCCCGTCGAGCGGACGAGCAACACAACAGCTTGTCACAAGACGTACTACACCTGATGCATCAGCTGCACTTATAGGGAGTTGTTCTCTTCCGTCTATGCGGCTTGGTCGCAATGTTATGTCGGTCGCTCCATTGGTAATCATAACGAATTTCGCGCAAAAATTTATGAAGAAAAAATAAGATTATAACGTTTAACCAGCGACCAGTCTCTGCGGTAAACTTTAGTAGAATTTGAGAACTTAGGCAACAACAGCGACTAAACATGTCGTCATTTGTGCGCTCAGTCAGTTTTCTTTCTATTTTTGTATCAGTCAGTTTTATTTGTTCTTATGGATTTTATTTTCAATTTATTTTATTCTTAAATGCTACTAACGTTTACAACAGAGACTGGTTTTTGGTTAAACGTTGTAATCTTATTTTTTTCTACATAAATCTTTGCGCGAAGTCTGTTATGATTACCAATGGAGTGACCGCCATAACATCGCAGCCAAGCCGCATATACGGAAGAGAACAACTCCCTTTCAGTGCAGCTGATGCATCAGGTGCAGTACGTCTTGTGACAAGCTGTCGTGTTGCTCGCCCGCTCGACGGGGGAACAACTCCATAAAAACGACAGTTTGTCAAGACAGGCTACTCCAGGGGGTGCGAGACATCATCCCAGGAAGTGCAAGCAGCAGGGTTGCAACTTATAAGAAATTTCATTAGTTTATTGAATTGTTTTACACTTTAAAGGATATGATATCTTTTAAGGAAGATATAAGAAAATTCTAAAATACAAAAAACTATTCTAAGAACATTTTCAAAAACTTAGATCGATAACTTCATGGAAATCCTAAGTAAATAGTATTTTCATTCTTGATTTCTCTTTCATATGTACATTGATGATGAATTGACCTTAATAGGATAAGAACGTCATAGCACCAAACCGGAAAATGGATTTCCGAGATTTACTTCTTTGAGTCCTTGCTGAACGACTTTTCCGCATTTAAGTGCGATACTGCGAAACGAACTAAATTTCATCATATGATCTATCTATATATATATATTTCTAAGTGTTGGCGTGTGCGTCCAGCTATAGCGCACGCTGATTATTTTACCGATGCTGCCACGCGTTACGACACTCCTGTTAAGAATTATTTTTCGTAAGGTTCAATTATTGTATCTGGGGTCAAGGCCAATTCTTCTCGGTCGGAAATATTTTGGGACCTAAGTATATGCAACGCGATGCTTCTTCGTTTTTTTCGTTAAAACTGAGAGTTTATCTCGAACTTAAAGTTTGGCTATTTTTGTACTGATTATATACGTTATCAAAATATATACGTTGCATTGACATCTCGTAGTTTATATACTTGCTACTTATTTTACGTGGGTGCAAGTTAAGAGGTATTTTATTTTTCGGGGTGCGAGGTTAGAGCAAAAGTTTTTCAGGGGTGCAGGAGTAAAAAAGGTTGGGAACCACTGCACTAGTACAACTAGATTCCCTAGTGGAACGGTTGGTACAAGCATATCGGTAGTTTGTTAGTGTGGATAAACTTCTACAGTTTTTGATGAAGTTCAAATATTCCATATATATTTAAATTTATATTAAATTTTGTATTATATTCGATGTTGTATGCATATGGATTATGACCATGATTCCTGCTGTTTATTTAACATGTTTTAGTGGTATTAGTAATCATCAAAAAAGTGATGATTTTCATTTCATGCTAAAAAAAACGATAAAAGGAGAGAAATCAGGAATTATTTAGTGAGTTGAACAGACGTTTTTTAAAAGTGATAATCTAATAGTATTGTCGAGGAGTCGAGATAGTGAATTGAAGGTTGTAGCGAAAAGTTCATAAACTAAAGCATATGATGGTGGATGTATCTTACACATCTTACAACAGATGTGTCTACATACAGATACTGTTTTTGCAAAAGTTTTAGCCAGATGTCACAAAGCAGTTGTCCATGCCTCAAGACAGTTTATTATGCAAGTTCCGAAATCTATATATATTTCTCAAAGTATGTCCGTTTTCTGTTTTCGGTATGTCCAGCTATAGCTATTATTAGAATAGCTGTAGCTGGACAACAAAGCTGAAGTAACGTCGTGGTGTACCGGTATTAGAAAGCTAGTGTTTATTGCAAGCGTACTGGAATTTTCCATTCGCAATGTGCCAGGCCACTTGGCAATGGCCTGCCACTTGCTGGAGAGTTGCCTGCCAGCAAGTGGTAGGCAAATCTCATCACTTCTCATTTTTATAAACTGATTTTTAATACCCGGGCAACGCCGAGAGGCACAGCTAGTATGTATATAAATCTTGAAGTCTGCGCGTGTATGTCCTTCAGTATATCTGGCTATAACTATTAAAATAATGAACTGAAGAATTCGTATCGCAGAATATTTGATCTCGGAACCTCCCATTCACCAGACGGTACACTAAACCATTGAGCTGCGCGAGATTGATGATTCATTGAGCGATATGAGTGAATATCCGGGTGAAAATACCGCTATGTGTTACGCAATGAGATTGAAGTTTGCTCTAACGGCTTTTATTAGTAAGTTACTAGCCTACTCAAATTAGCCATTGACAATCTGCCAGGCTAATGGCAAGTAGCAGGCAACTAGATTACCTTTCCTTTGTTCAGAAGCTGATTTTTAATACCTGTGCCACACCAGCATTCCACTAGTCCTCACATAAAGTCAGATATAGCTTGTTTATTGTTCCACCAAGTGGAAGTAGATACCTTTGCAATGGTTACTCATTTTCAACATAGCATTTTATATCTATTGCAGCTGCGTCACTCACTGCCGGTGGTATCATAGGCATTATTATAGCTATTGTTGTGATTTTCATCCTCATCGGCATTTGTTGTTGCTGTTGCGCTCGAAAAAATGCAAGCCCCACGACGACCACCGCTATCAATCTCTCTACTCCAACAGGTATGTCTCAAAGTCTGCATGTAAGCACTTTCATTGTATATTACAGGGTTGTTTACATGGCTTGATGTCCCTCTCTTATGTTTATAAAATCACGAATTCATGACAAGACAAATAAAAGAACTATATCTCCAACTCTCCAATAAAGTGGTACCTTGGTGTTTCAGACATAATTAATTTTAGATTTTTGTTCAACAACTGAATTGTTAGAATAGTGAATCAATCCTCCATAAACATGATATTAAAACTGTGTTTCTAGACATAATATAATTTATGTATTTCTAGAACAAATATTGTATTAATACGATATTTAAAACAACCTGAACTGGTAACAGTAAGTTACAAAAATATAAGTCGTAGGCCAATTTTGAACTTCACCATATACTCCATTTTTAACTCAATTTTGATCCTGACCCTGATAGGCAAAATCAGGCTAACCGTAACAATAATTCCAATCCTTGTCATTTAGGGTCAAGGGATGAGTTAAATTCCAAGTCCAGTATGAATGTAGATTTTGTTGGTTATTCTTTATGTGAAACCTGTGTTAATTTGTGAGATGGAATTGACAAAAGTTCATTAACTGGTTCGTTGTCTACAGTTTGATTTCCCGAAAGGTTGATAAACAACACAAACCCATATTTTCTCCGTAAAACATTGAAATCTGTCGACGCTTTTGATACAATTTACCATTTTTTTCCTTTTTTCTTTTGGTATTTAAAGGTAAATACCAACCGTCTGGGGTAAATTGAATAATTCCCAGTAAAATCCTGCCCTGTCAATGAGTCTAGCCTCGTTCACAGGCTGACTCAAACTGTTGCTGCCAAATTAACACGTGTTGGCTGTTTGAATTCTGAATTTATATACGAATTCGGAGGCAAAATGTTGTTGAATATCTCATTCGGGTTGGGAATTGTTCGAGTACATGTACCGATGTTCTACTGTACATTGCTTCACTATTAGCCCCACATTTCTGTAATTACAATACTTATTGGAGAGTGTTATTGTAACTATACTTGGAGAAAGATAGATGTTGTAGGAGATACTGTAGATGGATAGATGAATGAATGACTACATAGGTGAAGAGATGAATATGAGAGAACGAGAGACAGAGAGAGACATCGGTAGAGTAAGATAAACTGACTGATAGATAGTACATCAACACAGTATATATATATATATATATATATATATATTGTTTAAACTCCTAACTTCTTGTGTGTGGTCTCGCACATGGGTTTTCTCTTACTACCATAACAACTAAAAAAGAGTACTTCATTCTTCATATATGGTGACTGAACATGGTCATTATCACCCGTTATATAGTTGGGAATTACCTTCTCACTGACTGAAGGCAACTACTAATTTTGATTCATTAGTTTTAGTAATTTTTTATTGATATCTATTAGTCAATGAATGGGATGGAGTTTTTATGAACTGCAAGTTCTGCTGTCTCAGTTGAGGCCCAATTTTTATGACGCCTGGCTATATTATATCATCGATACTAATTTTTCGCTTCTGCGACATTGATACGTTATAGGTAGCCATTTTTATACTTGACCAAGTGATGTAATGCATTGAGTCAGTAGAGTAGGTATTGACAAAAGCATTCGTGTTTGCGTTGTATCTGTTACACAGGCAGAAAGTATGCAAGGGTTGCACTCAAGTCTCTAAAGGTATACTTGAAATTATAACTTTTACGTTACGACCTAACCATATATCTACTTTATTTCTCACTCTTTCAAAGATCAACTAGGTTATTGAGCTTTTTCATTCTCACCCGCTCTACTGCTCATTTCAGGCTAAACAATGAGACATTTCACGGATCTTGATTTTCATGGTTAGGTTACACTTTGTTTCAGTGATGTTTTAACTTCAACTCCAAGGAGGATAACCCTTGCGTTTTTTACAGCTGTGCAGTACACAAGTGCACAAGGCACGGTTTCTAACGTAGCTCCATATCCTGGGCCAAATAGCGCACATCTTGGTACGGCTTATCCAACGGACGGCGCGTCTGCTTATCCAGCTTCTCAGGCTATGCCTACCGCTTACTGGTAAGTGTCTCACAGATGAGGTCATTATGTTTTGCGTATTTTGAAATATTGTGTATTAGCTTTTGCAGTCATTTTATATACATGAAGTTATGTTCATTGAAAACAGCAGGGAGGGTCTTAATGGTCTAGAATGTCTGACCTGCAAACAACAAGTTGGGGTTCAATTCCCAAAAAAGGTCACTGCTGGTGACAGGAATGAAATCCAACTTTAAATTGCTCTCTGCAACTGGACATGTCTCTGGTCATCAAGGCTTCCTTGCCACTGGACTCAGTCATGTCCAGCCAAAATCACACAAACATGGTTTGTGAAACTAACCTTTTAAAACACACTCAGGTTCTACTTACAGAAATCTAAGTAGACATCATATTTTATCTTCAAGGGATTGCGCACACATTACGCTTGTTTTTAATGTCATGCAACCTGAACTTTTCAGATACTGATTCAGGTTGATTCATTAACGAAAACCTTTTTGAATTGTTGCGCACAACACACATGTTATCTGTTCACCAGACTGCACGCGGAAGCTATGCATGCTTTTTAAGATCATTGTTATACAAACAATGGTTCTGTGATCTTGGCTGGACGTGTCCATTGGCAAGGGAACCTCAACAACAGGAGACATGTCCAGTTGCGGAGAGCAATTTACGAGTGAATGTCATTCCTGTTACCGCAAGAGACATTATTTGGGAATTGAATCCCAACCTGTTGTTTCTAGATCAGGGGTTCTAGGCCACATGGCCAATGCTACTCTCTAACTTTTGGGGTATTTTAACTAACTTACGGTAACCTGTAAATATTACTCGCGCTATATCATCACCAATGGATCTGTGTTGAATTCGGCCAATGATATCCAAGATTGTTCTGCCTGTTGCTGTCTAGGAGATAAGTTTGTTTTCTTAGCATATCAGTTATGAAGAGTTGCTTCGTTTTGTTTCAGATGGGTTAGTTCTATGCTTAGCTTTATTTGTAAGCAAGGAATGTAATTTTTAGAGCCATAATCGAGGCATTCTTCTTCGGCACTAGTTGATTTATGTCTGGTAATGCTCTACACCTATTACGTTATTGCGTCATGTCATCATTTTATACTCATATTTGGGCTGTATCAGATTAGCATGAAGATCAGTATGCTTTCTTTTAAAATTTGAAAAAATTGTTTGAGATTTTAGTAGATTTTACTAGAAAGTATTAGTATTTCTCTATCAATTTTTATTGTTTTCTATGTTTGAGGTTGTCTGATTGTCAGGATGTTTCAAGGTTAAAATCGACAAAACCTAATCACGTTGAAAACTCTTAGATCCAAGCGAAAGTGTGATTATGATGTCTATAGTAGCAAAGAGATCGATAGAAGCGCAATAGCCTTTATCGATAACGGAAAAGACAGGCAGCACTACGATTGGTGTCGTCATTTTGATGCGGTTTTTTTTTTTGAGCATTCAAAAGGGCAAAGTAACGCAATGAAATGAAAATCTAAAAAAATTTTATCATGTAATAGGCTTAACACTTTCGCTACCGTAACCCAATGTATCGGCTTTTGCTGTAAGATAAGTACTGATCGTAAGCCGATGTATCGGCTTATTAATAAGGTTTCACTTTTATTTTCATTACGAAGCCAATGCATTAGCTAGACCAATCAAATTTTGTCTCTAATGAAGCAACGTTGTTGCTAATCATGTGCAACTAATTGATAGACAATTTTTTGGCTCAGCAATTCCATTTCAATAATTTTTCAAAACGGAATAACCAGATCATTATCGTCATGGCAATAAGAAACACGCTTGCGTTCAACCAACGCAAAGAAAGTGGCAGAAATTTTGCGAGGGAGAAATTCACTAAACAATTTTATACTTATCTTGTAGAGAATCTCTTTCTGAATAAGATGCTTTTTACAGTAAAACGATATTTGTTTTAATTCTCGAGATATTGCTTAAATAATAACGGTATATCGAATTTCGAAAACGTTCGAGTTGATTAGGGCAGAATAATCATTTGATCAGAATTTAATGCGGTAGTGAAAGCGTTAAGAGCAGTCTGATCAAGATGATTATCATGGACTGACCTCAAATTGATCTAACAAAATTTGCTCTAGTTTAGCGTAGTACAACTTCAACATAACATAGGAATTCCGTGTTGAAAGTTCTCCACCTACCCACACTCCCTCTCACCCTCTCACGCCTACAAACAACCAAGCACATCCAAACCCATCTACACACATCCTCCCCAACCACACACCTCCACATTTGTACACCACAATACCTAAAGCAGGTAAACATGGCCAAAAGGTTTAGTTTATATAACATTTAGAAAACAAGTAACTCATAAGTTACCAACTTAACGGCAAATTAT
This sequence comes from Watersipora subatra, assembly GCF_963576615.1. NCBI lineage: Eukaryota > Metazoa > Bryozoa > Gymnolaemata > Cheilostomatida > Watersiporidae > Watersipora > Watersipora subatra. Next base: position 33,784,507 of record NC_088718.1, on the reverse strand, counting down.
ATAAAGCGTCCTCTATTTTTTATTCTCAATCTTGTTTGGAAGAGAAGACAATTCTTAATTATTAGTTTTAATCGGTTATGTGCAGTTGTTTGCGGCATGCATTCCCTACACAGCTGGCTGGATTTGTTCTGGACAGCTAGTGGGGCAGGTGATGAAGCTTTATGATGTGAGGCTTAGGCAGGGCCTCCATATACAATTGTAACGTAAAATAAATAAGCAAAAATAAGTTTTGTCTGCTCATGAAACTGGTTGTTTATGGATGATGTACTCGTATTCATTTGCATATCAGCAGATCATGGCTAATGCTATTGATGGAATTTGCTTGCCACCAACATTCAGTTAAGAGCTTCACATACAAAATCAATGGTAAAAGCATTGAACCTGGTTCATTGACCAGATCCCTTCTTGTAAGGCCACTTGCTAATAGCTGACTGCTCTATCAGTTCAAATAATTATTCAAGTTGGTTTTCAGGTCTCCAAATGCTGCCAACAACGGCTTTGTTCCGCAGCCTTCTGCTCCATCAGCACCATCAGGGTCAGCTATGGGACTTTCTGCACCACCCCCATCTTACCACTTGGCTGTTTCCAGTGACTGCGTAAGCATTGCGCAACTATTTCTCTTTCCATTTTGTCTCCTTTGATGTATTCAAAAGCCGCATCATCAAGTTGTTTCATCAAGCAAAATGTGGCATGCCAAATCTACCATTAACAATAGGCTATGATTAATTATTTGCCATGCCAACCTTCCTAATGTCGTTTCCGATGGAAAATGTAATCACAGGCTGAATTTGAACATCAGTCTGGATCAAGGTCCTATGTAGGACATGCATTTCGGTCATAGTAAAAATATATGTCGATGGAGTAATTTGTGGCTTAATGACACTCTTTTATCTGTCAAGCAGCTGGATCTTTGACAAATCACTATCATGGAAACCTAAGGCAGGGAAATTGCTGGCTAGCTAGTCTGCAAGACTGTTAGCTAGCATAGCATTTGACTTGCATAGGGGGAGGGAGGAGAAATGCATTGCCCTAGGACACTTTTATTTTGCTAGTATTTAGTTTCTTGAGCAGCATACACAGTAACATTTCGATGCAACTTCATTTCGCGGCTCTGATGAGTGAAAAATATAGTGATGTGAAAATAAATGCAGTGGAACAAACATGTTACATCCTCAAGTTCAGTTCGCTTATAAGAAAAAATTTTCAATTTGGGACTAGTTCGTATTTGTAAAGCGCATGTTGAAATGTGTGGGTGACATCGATAATTCAATTTGATCACTTGCTGCCATTTGTTTCTTGGACTATCAATGACATCTAGGTCCCTCCCGCCATGACTTTCACATGTCTTTCACACTCAAGTCCCAAGAAGAAGAAAATAGATAACCAACTTCACAACGAAAACTGTATAACGTGGTTAGACCTGGTGAGGGTTGATATTGTTTTTAGTTTGTAATAAAATTCATCACTACAATAATTATTATTCAATTGTATGACTTCACCTACCAGACTTTCATCCTCATCAGTTACAAATTCGGTGACTAAACTGATATCATGCATCATCTTAATTTGCTTTGCCATGCTGCTCTGTCAATGTATTAGCTATAATGAGTTTACCAGAAATTTCCCCTTGAGTCCAACCACACACGAAAATTACCTGCATTTATTATGACGATTTTATTGTGGATATCAATGAATAAAGCCATTTAACTTCGCGTTTTCGCTCGTTCGTTATGATAGTTTAGTTTCGCTCATGAAATTTTCGCGAGAGGAAGACTCCACGAAAATGCGAAAGTTAGATGACATGAATACATAAGGGTCCTAGGGTAGAATAGGAAGGAAGAGAGATTAGAAGGATTAAATTCACAAATGTTAAAGAAATAGTTAAAAGCAGTGCACTAGAGCTATGATGAGTTATTACATGTATGTTCTATTCATTGTTGTGACATGTCAGCTGGAAGGTCTGGAAGGTCAATTTCGGCTATATTATATAGCCGAAATTAGGAGCGATCATACAATCTGTAGAGGATGGAGTATGGCGTCTGCAGAGGCTGTGAATGTATTTAAGAGCCATATTGTACAAATAATAGCTCTATGATCTTGGTCATGCAGGTAATTTATGCCAAAGATGTCATTGGTAGATTTTAGTAGATGTACAATGTAGATGCTTACTAGAGCTTTCCGTAGCTATTGGCAACTAAACGTAATAGAGAGTTTAATGTGCAATGTAAAAGAAAAGTAGATTCATTCAAGTTTAAACTGAAAACTTTGCTAAAATTGTTGTGCGTATTTGACTTTCTCACGAACCAAGTTTTTTTAGAGCTTGTTGATTGTAGACGCACACGAAAATTGGTGTGGGAGAAATCTTTTGAAGATTGTCTCCTTAGCTTACAGTAATAATATACAGCCCCCCAAGGATAGCTGACGGCTATCATATGGGCGGGGTTTAATGATCGTGCTCTGTTGGGATGAACCCGAACACGGCACCCTAACAAACAAATATGCTGAATAAAGCCCCTTGTAAATTTACAAATATTATGAACAATAGTGGTTATTTTACTGATCTGTTGGCTTAATTTTGTTATCAAATAAATATAGTTGCCCAATATTGTCACTTTTATGATCAGTCAGTTGCCATTCACAAGCATTGCATTCACGATATTAGTTGCAATCGTAAAATAGCCCAAATTCAATTTTAGATTTAGATTTTGAAAACTACACTCCACAGCTTTGCCTGCTGTCCCATCCTATTGGCCAGGTGAAACAATGTGACAACGATGAAAGACTGTCATTTTATGTTAGGGGTGGCAAAATATTAATCAACAGCTAGGGAAAAAAGGCCGTTGTTCGGGTGATTTTTGGTAAATTATATTTAACTTTAAGCATAGACTACGACACCTACAAATTTCAAAATTAGTAAAAGTAGATAATTTGAAATGTTTTACTTTCCATGGTTCCATTTTTTTAGTGAGGTGTTACCCCTACATTGTAGAAACTCAAGGTTTGCTATTGTGAATCACAGGGGGTTACTGAATGAATGAGCTAATGACATGATAACAGCGAGTCGTTTTTTCCAAAACCTAACAAGGCACCCCGACCACCTCGCGAGAATTGTGTTCGCTCCGAAACCCAGGCTAGCACAATCCTAACAGAGCACGATCATTAAACCCGATCATTAAACCAGCCCATACGATAGCCATCAGCTATCCTTGGGGGGGGGGGGGGGGGGCTGTATATTAATATATATAATAATTTATATTATATATATATTATTATATATAATAACTTATAATATTATTATATATTATAATATTATTATATATTATGATATTTTTATATATTATAATATTATTATAATAATATTATAATTACTATTATTATTATAACTCGCTCCATATTATTTGTATTTGAAATATTTTAATTGTACACTCAAGTTTGTAATAAATTATAATATATCTATACATGAAATGAAATATATAATATAATCATGTTTGCTGCAGCGATATCAAGGAGTTGTTGTTGGTCAAGGGGTCTAGGCTGACTGGTTGCTTCTCTGCCAATATTCCTGCCTTGATGAATATTACTACTTGTCTCTAGTTTTCGTAATCGGATAGGTTATATTTCATTCTCAATCTGCAGTAAACACAAAAACGAAAAAATATTAATAAGTGTTAAGGAAGTACAAAAACAATAGCTGAAGTACTTAATGAAAGCGATCAGTTTTTAAACAAAATAATTAACTAATGCAGTTAATTATGAAAAACATATCTGCATTACAAATCAAATACATAACATAATGTCCAGATCAGAATCATTAACGTCCTCAACTACGGTATTAAAGGTTGATGGAGTTGACTTCAATGTCAAAAGACTGTAGGAGAGATTTTTGCGATGACGAAGCCATGCCGAATAACTTGTGAAAACCTTGAATAATTTTGTAAAGAAGTTCGATGCAATGGCAATAAAACTCGAAGCCCCGGCGATGATTTTAAAGAAGTTTTGGAACTCGGCTACGTTTAGTACTTCTGCCTAGCGGCTACTTTTGCGATGACGCCATTCTGCATATCTTGTGACAACCTTGAATAATTTTGTAAAGAAATGTGATGCATTAGCAATGTGGTTAACTCAAGCCCCAGCAATGATTTTAAAAATGTTTTGTAACTCAACTACGTTTAGTATTTATACCTAGCGGCTAGTTTTTAATTTTGAGGCAGTAGTTATTCTCTGTTGTTATTAAAAAGAGAACTCATTTTTCGCGGAATCAACTGTTAGTGAAATCGCAAATTTTTATAACCATCAAATATTTTCATCCTGTAGGGTATCTAGTTGCAAAGAGCAAATTAAAGTTGAATGTCATTCTTGTCACCACCAGTTGCCCTAATAGGATTTGAACCCCAACCTGTTATATGTAGATCTGGCATTTTAGACCACTAGGCCACGGCTGCTCTCACTGTGGCAGGTACTAAAGTCTGGCACATGAATGACAAAGCTGTTTCGCTGTAACTATTTATCGGGACTCGTGTTCACTGCATATCAGCATGTTTCTGCCAAAAAAGTCACAGGTTTTTGTTATTTTTTGCTGAGTTTTGGCAGCACATGTGTTCTGCCCTAATTGCAAAAGAAATCGACATATGTAGGTGTCAACAATGCTGTCTCATGGGGTAATCACTCAAGGCACTGCCCTCTTTGTTCTCTCATCCATACTGACCCACGCATAGTTTACATATCTTACCTGTAAGTCAGATGTCCTGCATAATCCTAACTGATCCACCAAATTGTTTTCTTCTCAAATAGCTCAGCGTTTAATATGGTAGACCATATTATAAATATATATACATACTTACACTAGGTATAGAAAATAGTTGTACTTTGCCGCTACTGTCAGTTTCATGACCTGTCCTGTCAATCATCAGGCTGCTACTAAAATTCAAGATCTTGAATTTTACTAGCAATCTGATGATTGACAGGACAGGTTCCTGTCAATCATCAGGCTCATCATCATCATTCCTATATAATTTGCAACTATATGACAACAATCATATAGTTGTAAAGTATATAACGAAAACAGTAAAATGTAAATTGCCTAATCTATTCTAGGATCTTTCCAAGCTCACCCCTTTGGCTATACAAACATGAAAAGCTAGGTTTAACTTTTTAATTTGTATGATGTGCCATAACTGCAGTATTCTTAGTTTCCATCGTCAACATTCCTCCTTTTTCTAATCAACTTTACAAGTTTTATAGCCCGTGGCTGTAGTTACTTTACAATAAGTTGATGGAGAGCGCACATCTTCGACGTTCATTTACGATTTGCTTATTTTTCTCTAAACAGCGAAATCTATTCTGCAAAGTAAAACTAATAACAAATAATTTATATGTCTACAATAAAGCAAAACAAAAAATATTTTTACCGTAAAAAGTGGTAGTACTTGTTCGACGTCTTTCTTATTCAGGGGCAAGGTTAAAATAAAAGATAACTTTCGACAATACTCCAACTTGTGACATTTAGATTTGTAGACCGACGCTGTAACACCTGCACCAATCTATCCCCTAAAGAATTTAATAATAATTGCGCAACTACCTATTCTCTGTTTTGTCAACACATCTGAAGATCTATCTCGACAAACTAGAAAGTCACAGAAGTTTTATAAATAATAAATATAACGCTGTACACACATCATTTTTTCTCTCGCAAGTGCGGCAAAATAGGTTACCATTCAAATCGAATTTGAGAACCCACCCGACTTGACACTTTACATTTTATGGAATTTTTTACATAGTGCAAAGCAAAAACTTCGCATGAATTATTTACGTCATTTGGAGTTTACGTTATAAAAAGTATTTAGCTTTAGGAGTCATATGTATACATTTATATATATATATATATATATATATCTTTATATTTATGTATCTATATTTCTCAAAGCTAGTCGTGTGTGCGATTATCCAGCTATAGCTATTAAAATCTTGGAATAAAGAATTCATACCGGAGAGGATTTGATCTCAGACCTTTCAGTTAACCTGTCCGGTTGGCAATGTGCCAGGCGAATAGCAAGTAGCAGGCAACTCTCATTATCTCTCATTGTTTTTAAGCTGATTTTTATACCCAGGCAGCGTCGGGTAGCACAGCTAGTATATATATATATATATATAGGTTGATATATATGATGAGGTTGTTTCATGTTCTTGTAATGAAAAGGAAATCTTTGCTGTAATTAGAGCCGTGTCCATCTGGGGAAAATGTCAAAATGCACACCGCGCTGTAATTAAACTCAGATATCTAGCTCAGCTGACCAACATGCTGACCACTTCACCACTTAGCCACCTTTTGTAGCACTGAGGAAGAACTATGCACATTATGATTACACATTATGATCTTTCACAGCACACGAGACCAGTTGCGATTACAGTTAGTAAGATGTTATACTAGTATTACTTCTATACCATTATGATGTTTTTCTTCTGTAAAATTCCCTGCGTGTACCGTAGAGGGCTACTCGTGACAAAATGCCCGAATAAACAGCTATTGTGGAATGGGGTATGGGATGAGCATTCGCTCAGTTCTATGAATGTCCATAGAATTGGAGATGTTTTTGTTTGCTTTATCACTGATCAGTGGGTCGATATCAATTTTTTTATGGATGGCCAGCAAATGAATCATATGAACGTTTTAGCATGCACTGAATGCATTTTTTACACGTTAAGAGCTCGGTTATCTTATTGTTACTGGAACATATTCAGGAAAAAAAAGCCTCAGGATTTGTTTTAGCGTGCACCAACCAGCTGGCGAAATCATCCCCCAATTAAAGAACACGGATCGAGTTCCTCCACATCATTTTGTGCTTGCAGTTAGGGCGGAACGAACAAATTTAAGGAAATAGTGGCTTATTTTACAGTGGGTTAATAGTTATTGAACCATCTAATAGTTCTTCTCGAGTTGTTTGTCACAAATGGCATGAACACACATTCTTTATTATCTCATATCATACATACTATACATATTTGAGAATTGAGTTTTGTAGACACTCCGTCTGCTAGAGGTGGAACGAGACAGGTTTTTTAAGTTCGAGACGAGACTCGAGACACTGTCTTGTAAAAATTCGAGACTCGAGACACGAGACAGTAAAATAATGAGCATTTGGTGATGATTTCAATACACAAGTACTAGCTACTTGGTATATATAAAATTAATAAAACTATTTTTAAATTGAATTTTCACCTGGTGTAAACGATTTAAATACAACATTTTAATAGTGATATGCATGTAGTTTTTGTAAACAAAAGTGACACAAACAGCTCTAAAATACCGAAGTTATACATTCTAAGAATTCTGAGCTTGATTTATCATAATTATTATAAACATATTGCTTTGTACATGTATATTTTTACCATCTATTGAATAGTTCTTACTTTTTAATGTAATGTGTAATGAAACCGATAGCCGTCGCTCTACAAATACATACCGCAACTACAACAACACACGATAACACTTTCATTCTTATCGTTTCATTAATGTTAAGTTTTGTTTGTGTATTAACTGTAGTATGTGAATTATATTTAAATTGTTCTCATGAAATTATATTAATTACTGTATACATGCACATGTATATTCTTATATTGAGCTAACAAAACGTCATTGTTAACCGAACACGGACTATGGTCGACACGGCCTTTCGTTCGTTTCTCCGTGTCCGTGTCAAGTTTTACCCGCGATTGGTAGTATATACGTAAAAGAGGCCCGAATTTTATGAAGGGCAGTTGGTGTTTAGACACGATACGATAAAATACAGACATTTTACCCGCAAAAGTCTTATTTATTAAATTGGATTATCCGAAGAGTAATTAGATACGACCCGGTATCTGTTTTAAGGACACAGAACCGAACTAAAATATAACAGGGCCGTTGTCCGGACTACAAGATTAGACTCAGTGGCCAACATAATCAATAGCAATAGGTAGTAACGGACCGGGTATAACTTTAAAGGCAGTTGCCCGCAATCCATTACAATATATATGGAGTTGTTGCTACCGCAAGAAGCCATGTTTTAACAACCGTGCGCAGGCGCTCTAGTTCTATTTCCTGTCTCGAGTTTGGCAATAGTTAAGTCGAGACGAGACCGAGACGAGACCGATACGAGACGAGACAGGTCGATACTCGAGACGTCTCGTGTCTCGTTCCACCTCTACTGTCTGCCACCATAAGTATTTTCAAAAAATATAATCCATTGTGCACCTATTTTATCCTACTCTGTAGTTGACAATAAGGAGTGGTCAACTATATATTAATAGCTTACTTATACTCCCAAGGCCATCGATTTAATTTTCTACAGTTACAGGTATACATCTGTTCAAAAACCATGTTAAACTTGGCCAGTTTGTTCACAAATATAAAGATAATTTTCATTGCATTCATTTTTCATGATATGCAAATATGCTACACCTAAACCTGGCTAGAGACAATCAATTACCAGTTGATATTTAAAAATATTCATTTTAGAACATCTATAGCTGTTCGTTGACGTGCATTTTGCCTTAATTTATCTAATAAATGCTTAGCAGACTATAAATTAATAAAAAAAATAATGTGTTTAAAGTTTTTCCATAATGATGATCAATGCTGTGTTTCCGTAGCTCAGTTGAAATGAAAACTCACTTGAGTACCGTGTAATGGTTTTCATGAGCAGTTGTTTAGACATCTACAAGCTGGTGCTCCAAGGTTTGCATGAAAACAGTAATTTTTGTTACTTTTGTTTGCAGTATTCTCTCCCAACTGGAGATGTACCTCATAAGACAGTTAGCGATGCTCCACAGATGAGTGCGTCCGTACAGCAAGCGGCAGCAGCTAGCTCCTCATTGGAAGAAGGAATGGAACTTCCAACATACAATGAGTATTTGCAGGCCTCGAGCGAAAATCTGCAGGCCTCAAGCAAAAATCTGCAGGCCTCAAGCGAAAGTCTGCAGACATCAAGAGAGAATTTACTGACTCCTGCAGAAAATTGGCAGGCACCAGAACATAATTCTTCTAGTGAGCTGCCTCATGAGGACCATCCAGACTTATAACTGACTGGCTTTTTTAATCAAAGAAAAAAATGACAATACTTAGTTTTATAAGTTAGTTAGTAGTTCTTTTAGGTGAAAAACCGGTCAATTTTCTGTTAGAATCCTTTTATTATTGTCATAAAAATTTTCACTTCGTGGTTTTTAAGATGTAATAATGCTATGTAGCAATGCTTATGTAGTAATGCTTAGGAAAAGATTTTAACGAGGTCAAATCTTGAAACAAAGACAATTGTTACAGTGGAACTTTACTGTTATACCCACTGTTGTGATGTGAAATTGTGCTTTTATTTTTGTATTCCCTACAGTGATTGTCTCACTGTATTGCTTTTCTATATAAGGCATTATATTGTCTCATTAATTTTCCATACACCTGCATGTACTTGCACACAACCTCACTAAAGGCCAGCCTGATGTGTGTTTATAAAGGTAGTTTTACACGTAGGTTTTTGGGTCAAGCGTATGATAGCTTTTTCTTTATAACCCGCTCAAATGCCTTCACTCACAGATTTAAACTTATAATATCTTTTGTTTGTCCTCTAACAAAATTTAATTAATGCATGCTCATAGTTGTGCTATATTTATCTATGTTTCAATTCATCTACGTGTTATAAACAATAACAATATAAAACAGTTTGAAAACCTTGAAAATATAAGTTTCACTTGAAACATTCGGTATAAATTGTTATAAAATTGTTTGCCGTAGCACAATTACTACCTTGTGTGTCTATTGTTAGGATATACAATGCATGCTGTCTCATGAGTAATAACGTCGAATTTACCGTCAAACCTCTAATTGAAGGCTGCCTTTATTTGAAAGCCACGTCCATTTGCACTATCCATCGTTTTTTTTTACGTCATCAAGCCGTTTGCACATGCTCTCGTTCATGAAAAAGCCGCCATATTTGTAGAAAAGGATCGTTTTTCTTTTATTTAATAGTACTTTTTGGTGTTGTTTTGATAATATAATAAAAAAATTGCAAACAAAAGCATCGTTTTCAATTATTTATTGCAAAAGCGTTGTGTTTTTAACGATAAAATTGTCTATAAAGATGGCCGACAACGATAAAATGACGTCACGAAAAAACGAAGGATAGGAGAAGGGTTGAAACCGAGTGCCACCCATTAATTAAACACCGGATTTAGTGAAGCTGATTAAAAGTTTTTAATCGACGTGATGGTTAAAAACACTTCGAAATAACATCAAATCATTCTAAAACACTCATAGATGAGCTTTGGAAGATTTTCTGTTAGTAAAAAAATTGCTAGACACTGCATGCTTGAGGACTAAAATCATGCCAAATCGTCATAAAATTGCTCCCATAGATTACCAGATAAATTTTAAAGGTTGACTAGCAACAAAATTCATATTACAGTTATTTAGTATCAAAAGGATCATCATGTTTTACTCTGCTGTGTTGTAGGTTCAAAATATGTGGAAATGTGATTACAAGCTCTTCAAAGCTCAAAAATAAACAGTTAAAAAAAATAGTCGCAGGTTGGAATCTCTTTTATTTGATGACATATTCAACTCGATGTGGTTAATAAACTACTCAATATAACACTTCTCGTAGCACTAGTTTATGACAAACACTTCAGGTACTACCAGAAAGCCCTTATTAAATATAGATGCTCGCTACTTTACAGTTTCGTTTCAGCTTGGTCTAATCATTAAGTCATAGTCTGATCACGTGACCCATATTTTCTGCCAACTGGCGCGAACAACTTTTGCAGCACTTTCCGACCATTGCAGGTGGCCAACAGGCTCCTCATGTTTATCGGAGGATTATATCAATGATATACAGACCCCCCCCCCCAAGGATAGGCGAAGGGCATCATGTGGGCGGGGTTTAATGATCGAGCTCTGTTGGGAATGAGCCCAAACACGGCACCCGAACAAACAAACATGCTGAATAAAGCCCTTGTAAATTTATAATTATTATGAACAATAGTGGTTATTTCACTGTTCTGTTGGTTTCATTTTGTTGTCAAATAAATATAGTTGCCCAATATTGTCACCATGATGACCAGTCAGTTGCCATTCACAAGCATTTGCGATATTAATAGGCGCAATCGTAAAGTAGCCAAAATTTGGTTTTATAATTAGATTTTAAGTATGAAAACTACACTCCACAGCTTTGCCTGCTGTCCCATTTATTGGCCAAGTCAAACAATGTGACAACGATGAAAGACTGTCATTTTATATTAGAGGTGGCAAAATATTAATCAGAAACTAGGGAAAAAAGGCCGTTCGAGTGATTTTGGGTAAATTATATTTAACTTTGAGCATATACTACTACACCTAGTATTTCATAATTAGTAAAAGTAGATAATTTGAAATGTTTTGTTTTGCATGGATCAATTTTTTTAGTTGGCGGTTACCCCTACATTGTAGATATTCAAGGTTTGCTATTGTGAACCGCAAGGGGGAGGAGGCTACTGACTGAATGAGCTAATGACACGATAACATCGAGTCCTGTTTTCCAAAACCTAACAAGGCAACGCGACCGCCCCGCGAGAATTGTGTTAGCTCCGAAACCCAGACTAGCACAATCCTAGCAGAGCACGATCGTTAAACCTCGCCCATATGATAGCCGTTGCCTATCCTTGGAGGGATGTATATCATTGATGGTATGCACCTCTTCGAGCTAAAGTTAAAAAATTAAACTAATTTTTAGGCTAGGTTTTGAGATATCAGTGCTCAAAGTGACAGCATTACAAAAAAATGAAATAGACGCGTAAGGACAAAGACTTGGTTTAATTAAACGCATGAAGTTTTTGTGAAAATATTTCGACGATTGAGCTGCATGAAAGAGTAAACAAAAGCACATGGTGTTCAACAACGTCAAATTTTAGTCGCTTTGAGAGGGATTCCAACCTTTGGCGTTTTCGTGATGGCTGCGATTAACTGTTCCCTTTTAAGAGCTTGTAATCACATTTCAGCATATTTTGAACCTACAACACAGCAGAGCAAGACATGGCAAACCTTTTGATACCACATAACTGTAGGCCTAATGCGAATTTCGTTGCAACTCAACTTTGCAGTAATATTTCAACAAACAAGAAAACTGCGTGGGAACCATAAAGAAACCTGAGAACTACTTTGCGAGATTGTTATTTCCATAAAGTACCTAAATGATATAATTGTAAATCTAGGATAACAGGCTAAGATAGACAAACTGCATCGAATTTCTTTAAAAGTGTGGAAAGGTTTTCAGTGATTTTCTTGACTTGATTTTCTTGTTTGACAATTGCTTCGTAACTCTCTATCAACTGATCCACATTTCCTGTGCCATCAAAAACTTGTGCAGGAATTAGTTGGTGAGTTACAGTCTTGTTAATCTTCACTACTTGCACTGCCCTTTTTGGGTCAGTGCCACTGTCATCTGAGTCAGAATTGACAAGCAGTTGTACTTTGGTAAATCTTTTTTGCCGCTTTCTCATATTTTTACTAAGTGGCGTTTCGATTTTTTGTGTCTGGAGGGCTTTTTGGGGCCTAGTGTTAGGTTTGTCCATACTGGTTCGTCAAGATTGATCTATGAAAGATCACACCACTATCACCACAGAAGTAAAATCAGGGCAGCCCCCGAATCAGGCCAAGCAGGAACTGATGCTTAGTTATAATAGCCAAGGCACCTTCAATTTAACTAAACTTCCGACACTACCAGCGTAAAAGCCGGTGATACTGACTCCCAGTTGCACAGTCGATAGCAGACTGTATATATACCAGTGCGCCCCAGCAAGAGCCGATAATACAGACTCTATATATCACAGCTGATAGCAGGCTGTGTATATACCAGCGCAACTTCAGCAAGAGCCGATAATACAGACTATATATATCCCAGTCGATAGCAGACTGCGTATATGCCAGTGCAACTCCAACATGAGCCAATAAATCAGACCTAATATAACAGCCGGTAGCAGACTGTGTATATATTAGCACACCCGTACAAGCCACTCGCTACCTTGGACTTATGAGCAGAAAATCCTCTGAACTTCAAGAAAAAGTATTTGTTAGTATTTTGTTTTATTATTACCTCTTTTAACATATTAATTAATGTATTACTAGAATGTAATAAAGTTTTTACATCATGTATTTAATTGTAAATAGGGTTTGTTTTTTTTAAAGCAACTGCCGTTTTGACCTACAAATTTTAACTACTCGTAACCACCAATCATATGTTGTGTTTGCTTCTGCTCTCTTATATAAACAGTTGTTTTTGCATTTGAGGAGCAGTCGGAATTAGGCGAGTATGGTGAGACATACTGTGATATAAATAATTTATTCATGTACAACACTTCTTCTTTTGTAACTTGGACAGCTTGGCTTGTAACTCTTTTAGCTGGCACGTTTTAGCTTGTATTTCTTTCAACAAGCATCTTCGTTAGCCGCTGAAACCTGTCATAATTTGAATTCTTTAGTTGGATAAATAAGCCCTGATTGACTTGCTAGTACAGTTTTAGCCTTTGCTCCCATCCTCTCTTCGGCCCTTCTCTGTCACTAACGTTAAATCAAGAATTGTCCTTTCCCTTTAGTAGTGGAAAGTCTTGTTCACAAATTTTACGCAAATTTAATATAGTTAGCAGATTTATTGCATCCAAAAAGGTTTAATATCACTCCACTGGAAAAAAGAGGGAAAAATATAGGCGACATTAGCTTTGCCCTTAAAAGGGCAAAAGTATCTTCTCAAAATTCTGACTAAAAACCTGACAGATGTCTGATGTTGCTAAAAACTTTAAAATAACTTCGCCTTGGTTTGAGCACAAATTTATAGCCAGATTTTTGCTATGAGGTATTTGTGCATTTTTATTAGATTGATCAGACATTTCCTGCATTATTTGTAGCACAATACTTTTTTTGAGGTATGCAATGATTGACAAGTTTCTTTTGAGGTTTTGGGATTAACGCTCAGTTTATCTTGTAAATCTTTGTAATCAAAGAACAAAATATTTTTATCCAGATGATAAGAGTACAGTTTAAGCTTTAATATAATGCAAAGATTGTGCACATACAGCTGAGATGAGAAGACTTAGCTAACAGCGAACAAAGGAGTTGCCATAATTTTGCACATCATTGTACTAAGGTAAGTCTAAATGAGATATAAGGTGAACTGAGTGTACATGAAGAGAAACACGTGATATTTCATATCTGAAATGTTCTGATAGTCTGAAGGAGTGTTAGGCTGTCATAGACAGGTGATCGTCTACCTTATGTGTAAACTTAAACCAAGAAGTTCTCTTTGTTGTCCCAAGACGAAAGATTTCATTGCCATAGTGTTTTTACAACTTCATTAGTATTTCCATAATGCTGCAACATGGATGTTTATATGTGTAGCACTAATACTTCTCATTCCTTTCCAAGACGGAAGGACAACTGGTTTTATCTCATACATGTAAATGTGTTTCTCCTTTTTCAGTTGCGACTCTTGCCTTAAACCTCTCCAAATTTACTACATACTTTCACATCATCATTATTAACACATCACTATATTATAGCAATGAGTTAATATTATTAACATATGAAAGAACTTAGCGCCTGTCCTCGACTACATCCCTCCATTAGTGCTGTAATTGGCTGGTTTCAAACAGCGAAGTATAAAATTGACCTTTTCGGGGATGTTTAACCATTTTCTAAGTACAACCCTTGACTAGTGAGACATTTATTTTCTATTTGAAAAAACATAAAAATATTTAATATTATAAATTTTATATTCTTAAAATCTGACACCAAATTGTTTTTACTATTTTATGCAGTGACAGTACAGCATTTTTCCAATAATTAGTCTATATTCTAGCTCAAGTTAGAGCTTGATATTTTCAAACTTGGAAAAAAGGTCATAACCTGAAGAATATTTACTATAACAAGAGCCATGTCTGTTCATCTGTCTGAAGCCAAGCTAAAAACGTTATCAAAAGCAATTACACTGCTCAGGTATCGAACCCAAATGGTTGCATTCTCAGGATAATGAGGCACCATCTTCCCACACAACCACTTTTTAACATCTACGAATAATTGTCCACATACTTGTTACACATGATAAACTCTCATGGCGCACGGAACGGCAAGCTTACTAGTTGAAATAATATACAACACGATTTGATCACCAACATAGGTATATTCGCAATAGCTTATTAAAAGTACTAAAATGTTGGTTAAAATCATTTGGAACTGGAAGTTCTATTAACAAAAAATATATTGCTGCTAAGAAAGAAAGAATATATTTAATCTATCACATTTAATCTCGGCATAGTAAAAATAAAAGAGTAAGTCTTTTAGTAAAATCAAAAGTAGGATCAACATTTTGTGTAACAAAATTCAATTCGAGTCATAAATGGTAAACATTCTTTTAAAAAATATATAACAAGAATGAAAAAGTAGAAAAAATTGTGAATGTTTTCAGATAATTTTTGCTTCTTGCAGCTGACATTATTACGTTGCAACCTTTGTGAGGTTTTACAAGTTGTATCAAAAGATTTAAAAAATAGTTTTCATAGGAAAAAGGATATCCCAAGATAATTTTAAATAAATCAAAAATATTTCCTTAAAGGGTTTACCTAAAAATTCACAAATATTGTTATGAATAATAAAAAGACAATTAGCTGTAAAACAACATAATTAAGCTCTGTAAATTTACTACGATGTAAGCTCTGCTACAAAATTTCTGTACCAATCACAGAGCCCAGTTGTCAAGTCCTTCGCGATCATCTGATGTACTGCCTCTCTTAGCTTCTTCTTGCTTACCTAAGTAATTATGTTAGAGTTGTCTTTTCATGCATACAGAGAAATGAGCATAATTCTAGTTGTAAGGTTAAATTAAATCATATCTACAGTGTAGTTTAAGTTAAATGGAGCTGCATTGTGAACTTCTAGCAATCTACTGCCAAACTTACACATTGTTAAGTCAATACTTCAGTTTATGTGGCACTATGTTAACCCCTGCTTCATTAATTGGTTTCTGAATATCATGCTCGCTTTTATATTGAGCATGTTCATAGTTTCACAAAACACATTTCAATGCTAAATTTACTCGTTTTACTATTTTTTTGTGTCTGGAAAAAATTTAACAAAGTATAATGTATTCATTTAGGAGTTTTCACCTTACCATTTTCCTGTACGATGGTTTTAATAGATCAAGCAAATGTTAGAATAGAGTAACCTCCTGTTTTTGTAATCTGGCAATATTTAAGAAAGTCCACTCAACTTACTTATTTTTGAGTAAAGAATTGAACACATGGACTTGTTTTTAATATGATTAAAATTAATAAGTACATGGGTGCTCTCTTTTTTAAATATTTCTTTTAAATTTTTAAATATATTTTAATATTTTCAAACTATGAATAGATTTAAAATAAAAAGTTAGGTGTTAAATTCACCCACCACCATGATGAACCATATCTCCACATTCGTTGTTTCACATAAATTCAAGCAAAGCCGTGCAAATGTTCTTAAGCCCAAATTGTTTTTATGCCAGTCAATATTATGCCAATCCTAGTATGATCAACTGTCCTTTAGTATGCTAAACCTTCAAAGGTCTAAATTTATAACATGAAGTCTAAAGCTATAGCATGAAGTCTAAAGTTATAACAAAAAATCTAAAGTTATAAAATGAAGACTTGAGCTGTAACATGTGACTTAAAGTTATAAAAGAAAGTTCAAAGCTAAAATATGAAATTCAAAGCTATAATATGAAGTCTAAAGCTATAACATGAAGTCTAAAGCTATAGCATAAAGTCTAAAGCTATAATATGAAGTCTAAAGCTATAATATGAAATCTAAAGCTATAACGTAAAGTATTTACCTTTCGAGAATTGTCAGTATAGTAAAGTTCTTCCATAAACACCAGTCTACAGGGTCTCTGACTTTCATCCAACTATATTAACCAGAAAATTACACACATATTTATTACATATATTTCCTATTGCTGTCTAAATTATCGCTGCCTCTAGCTCCATCGTATCACATAGTTCAGGTTTACTGTTAAGCTTCAGACGTCTACCTGATTAAGTATTATCTAACTCAAGCTTGTCTGTAAGGTTAGAGAGAAGTTGAATGTTAACCTAATTTCCTACCCGGTGTGTTGTGCCGTATGCTATTAACTCTTCCTCTGTTGGTCTCACCGCGTCTGCTTTTAGCCTAAAACAGTAAAGTCTCTTACAAAGTGAACTGCTGCAATAAAATAAAATCAATATACAATTTCAGTAGAGGAGTACAGACAAATCTCCCCGCTATGTCATTTCTGTTATTTCACTTCATTTATGAACAAGTGGCTTTAATCAAAGATACTATGATTGATGACTTAAGATGTTTCTTTTTGTAAAATTGATATGATTTCATCAGTCCGAAACTATTTTAAATTAATTATACTTAGTTTTAATTACAAGACTTCAATGTTTTTGCATGTAAGACTTGGATTAAAACATTGAATTGTCACAGTTGTTTTTAAAAACATTTTCACTTGTTAAAATTATAAAAACTGATACAGCTTAAATCTTTCCCACTTTTAACCAGCTATTTGAAATTCTAAAAATTATTCTGCTTTTTAATCATATTTATGGGAACAATGACTTTATGTATGAGTAACTAGCATTAGAAGATTTTTGTTTTTATGGAAATAAAAATTATCAAATTTACAGGCCATAGTATCATAATTATTAATATTATTAATAATATAAGTTAAAAAAAGTAATATTATTACCCTTAAGGAAAAGTAATTTATTCAATTACTAAAATCATTTCCACAGATTAAGTTTCATCTCCTAAATTTTTGAAAACTGTCTCATAAGGTAAATAGTGTTTAAAAAGATGTTTTTGTGTCCTTATTACCACATGATAGACTTGAGTTTTAATCTAGCAAAAGTCCACTAGTTACTAAACATATTTTCAAACAAATGTCTACTAAATCTATAGACACAAAGCTTATTGATGCAAGCTCCATTGACATGGAACTTGCAGCCAAGCCAAAAAAACATAAGAAGTTACTGTTTTGTACTTTATACACATAAAAATTAAATTTACTGTTACAATTACACTTTACGAAATATAAAGTTCTCAATTTCATAGCTTTCCTCACATCATAGAAGTAAATTACACTGTCAGAAGTTGCTGTAAACATAGACATAAAACTTACTTGATACAGTAAGTCAGTTCATCACCATAGTAGTCATTGGTTGACCCAGATATCACCTGAAAATAGACTTGGGAATATTATGAACAAATACAATTTTTTTACTTGTCACAGCTACGTAGTCTCAACATTAGAATACTGTGATTGGTTTGATATCAACGGAATTATATTTTCATTTTTTACTTTAAATATGAATGTTTCCAATTTTAACACAGTATTGGTCTAGACTTTCATGACCGATCACAGTGCTACAAAGTGTTACATAGTTAACATCTTTTCACCACTTTGAAGCTCAGCCTTGTATGTGCAAGCAGGTTACATGATCCTAGACCGTGTTAACAACTTTTCATCACTTATGAAAATATCTAAAATAGCAGTTCTCTTTGAACAGAATATCCTTTCAATCTCCAAACCTTTACAACTCAATCGATGAAGAAAAATCAAATATAATAACAAGTTTTTTTTCAAACTTTGACTATTTGATCTTTTTGAATATTTTCCCATTTCTTTCATTTATTTTTAATATTTTTTACGGGTTTTTTTTAATTGTGAAAAATTAGGAATTATTTTAAAACAGTATGTTATAAGCAGAAAAAACATAATGATTGTAGGACACCAAGCCTGATAAAGTGTGTATGCTTGTTATATACGAAAACAATTATTTTAGTATAAAGTTCTTGTTGCTGAAGAGAAACCTTTTAGCTTAGTCTAAGTCTGAGCATTTAATACCATAATTTTCAATCAGTTTGTTATCATTCATGCTTACAACGGGCTTTGTGAAGCAACCCCACTTTCTGACCTACTGATAGTAGGTGAGAAAACAACTACTCGAATTATCTCAGCGCCCGACTTCATTGTTAAAGCAGTTTAGAATTTATAGCCAGTAATAGCAGAGAAGTTGATGAACGATGAGCTCGATGGCTCTGTGGAACGATCTCACTTGCTGATGACTAGAGAGTACAAATTACTTCTGCATGCCGACAACCCCCCCTTCCTCGAACTTCACTTCTACAGGATTTCAATCATCCAGAAAACATAGGAGTCTGAACAGTTATCCGATGCCGCCATGTTTGTTGGAAGAATGACAGCTTTGACTGATACATGGTTTGCCTGACAGACAACGCACACAGAGCGTGCACGTGAGTTTTTCCCCAGTTTACCACCAGTTTTGTCTGGGTTACCAAAGTGAGTCTATTACATAGAGTTATTCATGAAGCTATCTATGTGACTAGTTAACCAAACATGCTAAAAACATTTTTTTTGGTACTATATCAATTTGCAATACAATTATTTATTTGCTTTTGTCCAATGTAGCTTTAATAAAATACACGACTGTTACACCTTCAGACAGCAAAAGTGATTGACAAAACTGAATTAAGTTGCTAAGGACAGATACAATTGTTTTTTGTATTTCATTGGCGAGTTATGCTAAATGCTGTCTAAATTATCTGAAAATGGTAAATTGAGTGTTAGTAAGTATTTTATTAGACTAAATGTTATTTATGATAGTTTCAATGCTTAAGGACAGTAGTATCAAAATTTTTTTCTCATCAGCTGTGAAATTTTTTTTCAGTTTCCAATAAAAGCAAGAGTAGTTTTACGAGATAGCAAATTGCTCATCTCATTATAGCATCATTCTAGCATTTTTAGCGTCAGAGCTTTAACCACGCTGACAGCTATGAAACCTTTTCAAAGCCTCGTTCATACAAAAGTTGCTTTCCCCATATTAACTGGAGAACTGGAGATAATAAACGGAAATATTTCAACTATTTTCATACTAGCAAACTTAAAAAAATCCTTAGGTAACCTGTGATTGCTGAATATTTAGTAAATCTTATTCATCTACTTCAGTATTTGCTAGCAGCAATCCAGGCATGGTCTAGGATCTTTTAATTTTTAATCAGATAACTCACAGGATGTGTTTAAGAGACTGGTTCTCTGGATCCAGACAGAGTTTTAAAACCAAATATTTCTAGTGACATGGTGAAAGACTCAAAGCTTATGTATAGGAAGTTTAGATAAAATTGGCTAAAAAATGTGGAAACGCATAATTTTTACATTGACTAACAGATACACGCACGCGCACGCACGCACACATACACTAATTCTGCCCTTAGCTCTTCAACATTAGTTTAAACCCATAACAGTGATTATTTTGCTTTTTCAACATGTTGCCATATGCCTACTAGTATGTCATCAATAGCAAAGATATCTTTCCACCACCCTCTCAATGCATAGATTTACAAGCATTCAAAGTTCTGTCACAAAGTCATGGTTATGTTTCTTGCACCAATATATATACATTTGAGCGTTGCTTGGTAACATAAACTCACAGATATGTCGTCAATAGCAGGGTGTTGTGACATGGCCTCTTCTATAGGTCCAGGATATATAACATCTCCAAAGACTTTGAATCTAATAGCATCTGCTGTTCTACCTTTGATGATGAATGTGCCATCTTCATACATCACTCCCATATCTCTATATACAGATAGTTTGCCTTCACAATAGCGGTTTGATGAGAATAATGATTATTATAACACCACAAAACTATTGGTGCACTAGCATTTAATTGAACTGATGGCATTTGCAATATTTCCATCATGTATCATAAACTAGCATTAAGCCCAGGATTTATTTAATTCCATCCCATCCGAAACAGGATGGAGGTTTCAAACCACATACTATTAGCAACTGACAGAAGGCACAGCGCATAAGCGTTTGCAACTTGAATGCTCATATACGCACACACGAGCACACAATGACAATGTGTAATTTACTAATATAAATGGATTACATATAGTTTGTGATGAAGTTCAAATGAATTCAGACGTTAGAATCAGGGCGGGCAACGTGCAGGCCGCATGTGGCCCTTTGCCATTTATTGTGTGGCCCTTCCACCCCTCCCAGTAATTTTGCATATATAGATGCATTTGAATGAGTACAATGCACTAAATATAAAGAATGCTACATAGTGGTGAGATTTTGTTGAAGGCAGAGTGTAGTGCCCCTCACATCAACTGGAATCTTCAGTTGGCTTTAAAATTTAGCAGAGTAGTCATAGATAGTGTTATACAACGTACAAATACATGTACTTACTGAAAACACGCTATCTATTTATCATTCAATCTGTGATCTGTGATATTTCTATACATGTATTTAGATCACAGTTACAGGTTTGTCTTAGTATCAGATTCATGAAGCAAATAATCAAGGTGCAGACAGTCCCCCCCGCAATGCATTCTTACCCTGTTTTAATAAATCCATCTTCAGTGAAAAGATCTTTTGTCAATTGCTCTTGTTTCCTGTATTCTTTCAATTGACTGTAGGTTTTCACTTGCACCATGCCATCTTCACCAATGTCTACCACCTCACCCTTTGTGTCAACAATCCTTAACTGAAAAAGCACAACAGAACTTAGATTGATTTTCTAAGGCTGCTGCATATTTGTACTGAGAATGCTAAATTATCAATACGCCTATACACGTGAAAAGGTTTACAGCCTTGAATGCAAAACAACAACGAGTTTAAATAGAGTTTTTTATAGAAAGTTTCCAAAGTTTTTTGGTACGTAGTGTTTCTTACTACGTACTTATGTAAGAAACATAAAACTTGATTACTATGCTCTTCAGATAACCTCTAATGTGTTTTTAACAATCTAACCTTTCCTTTTTAGTGTGTTTCCTAACAATTTCATACTCTTCTTTGTAGGGCTTCAGAGAATTTAATAGTGCAACAATTTATATCCCAACGATGGTCGAAAAACTATGCAAACTTTGATGATGTTAAAGGTTTGATATACAACAAAGTAAACATTGAAAAGAGCTGGTATCTCAGCGAGGCTTCGAGCTTGCCACAGAGAAAAAGTGGTTATTCAACACAACATACACATTCACTTTTTAATATGACAATAGGAATATTTATTGAGCATTATTTAAAGTTGCTAATAGAAAATCTATGTAGATTACAAAAGATATAGTAAACTAAAACCAAAACTTGACATGAAATCAGGAGTTGCTTTCTTCTGCTAAATAGTTAATACCTATCAGCATTGATCTTCACAGTCAGTGTTGAATGATACAAACCTGTGTGTTGGGCTTTACCACAAGTCTGGCTTGCATACGGGCTTCGTCACCTTCCTTGGTATCATATAGTGATGTCGTTGCAATAACGAATGCCTCTGTCATTGCATAATCAGTCTAGAGAAATATGAAAAAGTTAATAATGAGGGGACATACTCTGTCCCTAATAAATGCGTCTTTAAAAAATGTTTTTAATTATTCAGCCAAGTTTTTAAAAATTAATATCTCAAATTTGCAGTTTTTTCAAATATCAGTTTGTATTAGTTCTTCATAAATCTTTTCAAGCTGTTTGTAGTTCATTCAAGCCGTAATAAATTAAACAATATTATAAGCTTTTATTAAACACTCAAATTTTAAAACTTATGTACTGACAGCATATTATAAAAATAGACGTAAATATATGTATAGATATATATATATATATATATATATATATATATATATATAACAATCTATATTATCTATTTTATAAATATATAAATTATCAAATAAATAAATAAATAAAAACAAATAAATAGATATATATCAATAAACATATAAATAAATGAATATATTAATAGACATATAAATAAATGAACATATTACTGAATACTCAAATAGATTAATATAATAAATACATTAATAAATAAATGAATATATTATTAGGTATATAACTAAATGAATATTTAAATAAATATGTAACTAAACACTGTTAATTGTATTGAAAACTATTTAAATAAAGGAGCACACTAATAAATATATAAGTAAGTAAATATATTAAAATATACAAATTAATAAAATAATAAATAACTAAATAACAATAAATTGAAGGAAATTTATATGATGGATAAGTAATCAGGCCTATAGTACCACTGCTAACTGCACTCTACGCTCTGAAAAGTGTGGACTGTTATAAATAACTACAGTATTGAAATGGTTATTTCAACACATCTATAACAGAGCTTATCAGAAAATGTTGACGACCCACTGGAAGACAGAACTAGAGGCGAATGGAATAAAGCTGGTGGATGTAATAATCAGGTGTGGTATTTATCAAGGTGACTCCTTATCAGCGGTACTTTTATGCATCTGCAATATGCTAGAGGAGATGATATATGAGGGTTAAGTTTAAGAGTGACACCAAGATAAACCATCTCTTCTGGATGGATGAGATGTAAAAGATTTTTTGTGCCATCAGTCACCGAAACAAAATCCTTTTTAATGAAGAATCAATACTCTTGGTTACTAGCCCAAAAACGCATCATGGTATTTTAGTATTGGCATTTTACAAAAATCCTCATTTTTAACAGTTTTTCAAAGTTTGGTTCAACTGCAATGATAGTGTATTAGGCAAATGAAAAAGCTTAGGCGATGAGGAGCAAACAGTGTGGGAAGAAACATATTTCTCTTCTTACAAAGGCCATTCCGTGAAAGATTTCCTTCAAGTTCTCTTTGAAGCCTCTGGAGACAATCTGTGCCCCATTTAGGAAAAACTTTATTGGTGGAAAATTAACTTTGTCATTTAGAATGCAGTCTCTGATCATGGTACTGACTGCGCCTGGAATCATCAAGTACTGAGCTCTGCAACAAAATAAAAAAGAACATGGTTTTCTTTTATCCTTTTGTAGCTGTGGAATCTTCACACCCAACTTGTGCCGCATTGCTTCTTTCAACTTTTTTACTGGTCATTCCACTTCCTAACATGAAGCTCTGCTAGTTGGCAAGATGCCATATCTGAAAAGTTTAGAATAACAAAAATAACTCAACATACTGTAAAACCTCTATTTGAATGCCATGGCGTTATGTTTTGCACCCCTTCCTTATAGTGAGGTTTTGTTAGAGTGATGTTCAAATACAGGGTGGCGCTGTATTTTCCGATTAACTCACCAAATTTTTGAGTAGATAAATTAACTCTTTTACGGGTGAAGCGATGCTAATGTCACCTATATTTTGCATTCTTCTTTGAGTGGAGTGACATTAATGTCGCTGACCTCACTGCTTCTGTTAAACCGTTTTTCATAAGCAATGATATATCAGACCAAGTTAAACAAGGAACTACTTTGATTAACAAAAAATATTATTCTAATACAGCTTTTGATTATTTCAATGGTGGCGCTTTCAAAGTTTTATAGAAAAAACCATAAAGCTTTGGAGTCAGAAAATGGTCTTAGGAATGCCATAACAATGACTGCTATTACGTTATACACTGTTACTGAAGAGTATTCTCATCGTTCATCAAAATGCTTTAAATTCTTCATGTCCGATTGTAAACTACATTACTACCAAACTGGAAGACAATGGATCGGATTTAGACCTTAGTGACTTCAAATCGGAGTGTAGTTCAGATGACTGTAACAATTGCCCTTCTCACATACATTGTCATTAAACCCATGGCAACAACGGAAGAATTAATTGTTGTATATTTAATAGAGTCATTATTAATACCGTTTTGTGGACAGTTTTTTGGATTAAAATCTATAACGGGTTCATAAAGATCAAACAGTGTCAAAGTGGCTGTTAAATAGAGGTGGTGTTCAATTAAAAAGTTAGCACTATATTTTTCAACCCTTCTCTTATAGTGGCGTTTTACATGCATTAAAGGTGACGCTTAAATAAAAGTGGCATTTAAATAGAGGTTTTACAGTACCTGAATCATTTATAATAACAAAGATGAGTTTAACATAAGTAAAATTTAATAACCTTTTTCTGACTCTGATTAATTAATATTACTTTAATAAATACTAGTTAAGATTTAAATCACAATATTTTTTATTGGACTATCTAAAAACAAATACAACAAATAATTTTTTTGAAAATATTTTATGCTATGCAGATTTCTAACATTTATAGTGGTTCCATCATTTCAAATTTTTAATGAAACTTTAATCATTACTTAAAGATGCTAAACTAATTGTTTCTCTACCACACAAAAGGCGATTTAACAACAAAATGAAGCGAAGGCATAGCTCATTACTTCACAGCCAAACACTAATATTTAATATTGCTGCAGCTTTTCTCTAGTCCAGCAGCAAGGATTGTTGCCTGTCTTCTGATCAACTATTTTTTCAAGTATATAATTATGTATTTCATGATTGCAATAAGTTTACATGTGATAATACTAATTGGTACTTAAGAAACCTAAAAACCTCAGTCAATGCATGCTTTTTTAAATCTGTGCGATGAAGAGAATCTGTCCAAGTGTTTGGTTCACTTTAAGACATATATCACCACTTGAGAATTCTATTTCTAGATGACTCACCCTTCATCAATAACACCTTGAGTGATGACCTTGCCAATCTCGCTGATAGGAACATCCCGATTAATGTCTGGTGTAAAGACACACTTGGAGACTTTACCTGCGAGCACCAATGCAGCGCAAGAGTAACTTATCATTTCATCTATGTTTGGGTTCATCGTCAGCATCGGCTGCAATGGATTCCGGGTTTTAAACACTTTATCGATAACATAAGATATATTTGACTGCCATAAACATTTTTGTTAGCAGCAGTTCAGAGAGAAATTGCCAACAATAAAAAGCATGTAGGTCTAGAGGTTATAGAATAAATGACAGATATGAGTTCAGAGTTTTCTTTCAGCTAAACTAAGGATAATTTTACTCTAAAATGCCTGCTACTTGTTTCCAACAATGAGATACTATGATAAACTGCTAAGGAAGTATGACAAGGTAAAAAAGAGGCAATTTTTTCCTTCATAGTCAACAAAATTTTATTTTGATTTACCTGCCCAGTTGTTAAAAATTAATATGCCGACTGAAAAAGGTTTTTATACAAGTTAGCAGTTTGTATTATTTGTTCACAAATGTTGTCAAGCTGTTCATAGTTCATTCATATGATAAGGAATTCAAACAAAATTATATTTATTAAAATTTTATTAAATCCTCATATACTGATAACATATACACACAGGCATATACAGCGTATATACAGTCAAACATGGATAACTCGCCCACGGATAGCTCGAACACATGGTTAACTCGAACGGTGTCTTTGGTCCGTTCTCACGTAATGATAAATTGCTTTAGATAACTCGACCTCAACTCTGTTAACTCGAACAGTTTTTTGCCCAACGACTACTGAGACGGTTATTATCGCTTTAGAAAATCACTTTATTCCAAGTCATAGAGGTAAACCTCAACTTTTCGTAAATCATAGGCGTCGTTATTACCACCATCGGCAAAATATTTTTGTCAATGACTTTTCTAAAGGTTTGGTGAATTTTGATTTTTACCAAACATCCGCTTAGCGATTGCCTTTCGGAAGCATGGAGAAGTGAGGTGACCTTCGCATAAACTTCAAAGAAAATCGGCAAAATTGATCTCGGTTAAAACGCTCAAAAGAAAAAGATGTTTTTTCTTCTGATCATTTCAACAACGATCAAGTTTTGCCAGTTTTAATCAAAAAAAATCCTGGCAATAACATCACCTCAAACAACAAAACAATCTCAAGTGATAGAAAAATCTCCTATACTTTTTGATAAAAAAGTTTTAAACTTTACATTAGAAGTATTTAATTTGAAACAAGCCATTTATGCTTTTGGTATCTATGATAGTTTGTATATGTGCATGTATCTACTAATAAATAAATAAATGGACTTGTGACAGTGCTCTGATAACTTGAACGCTCTGATAAACTCGAACACTTTCGCTCGGTCCCGTGAAGTTCGAGTTATCCATGTTTGACTGTATATAATTTCTGTTATGCCATGATTAACCAACAGGTAAGTACTCTCCATATTACACATTATACTGTAAATGTACTTTATATAGTCTAATGCATCATATATAATATATATTATGTACATAATATACAGTGAAACATGGATAACTCGCCCTCGGATATAGCGAACACATGGTTAACTCGAATGGATATGCTTGGTTCGTTCCCACGCAATGATAAATGGCTTTATATAACTCGACCTCGGCACCGTTAGCTCGAACAGTTTTTTGCCGAATTCACAAACGGTTTCCGTTCAATTTATTCCGAAGGAGTTTCCACTAGTCGCTGAGCTGAGACTACTCTGCTTTCTTAACGAAAGCGCTTTTAGTACGCGTATAGTGTACGTATAATTTCCCCTGTACCGTATAATGGAACCGAAAAAGAAATCGTATAAAAATGATTAACAGGGTCGCTAAGATGTTCGCTCAGTTACGGCCAAGCTATAAACGTTAGAAGGTATTAGCGATAAAAATTTAATAAAGATAGACACAGCATGAAAAAAACATATTGTAACAGTGATTATATGCGGATACATAAAGATAAAATGTCACAAATAGGCTCGTGGCTTGGCGTCCGCTACAACAGACATCCGCTTTACGATGGCATCACGCATGCAAAGAAAAGTGTAGAAACCTTCTGACAAACTTAAAGTACTCGAGGAAATCGAAGCAGGACAACAGCTATCAGCATTATCAAAAGGAGAAAATCTTCCAAAAAGTACAGTGTCAACATGGATTAAACAAAAAGAAAGAATAAGATCGTTATGTGACCAAAATTCATCAAGGCTAAGAGATCGTTCAACGTCGCACGATGATTTGGATGGTGTATTATTGACTTGGTTTAGACAAGTGTGTAGTAAAGGCGTACCTATCGATGGGCCAATTTTGTTAGAAAAGGCTAACAAGTTTTTAAGAACTATAATAACTGTTTAAAACCTATTTCTACAATAAGTCACACTGTTGATCTTTGTCAAAAAAATACCCTGTCACAGACTACACTCGATAAGTTTTTTAAATGAAACAACTGATCAGATGTAAAGCATGCTTTTTTGCATTGGTCATAAATGTTTACTTATGTCCAGTTTTAAAAATTATCAGAAAGAATAGATATTTTTCTATTGGGCTGAGATTTGTTTGCAGTTTTAGGTGATGTGACTGAAAAGACGTTTTAAGATTAAAATTGGCAAAATTGATCTCGAGTAAAACACTCAAAAGAAAAAATGTCTTCTGAGCGTTTGAACCGCGATTAGGTTTTGCCAATTTTAATCTGAAAAAGTTCTGGCAGTCACATCACCTAAAACAACACACAAATCTCAAGTGTATAAAAATATCTATACTTTCTGATAAATACTTTAAAACTCTACATCAGATGCCCTTTAACTTACAACAAATAACCTATACTTTAGTTTTATATATACATGTAGTTTGTATATGTATCTACTGATAAATACATTCACTTGTGACTGTGCTCTGATAACTTGAACACTCTGATAACTCAAACACTTTCGCTCAGTCCCGTGAAGTTTGAGTTATCCATGTTTCACTGTATATATATTATAAGAATAAAAGAGTAAAATCTGAGCAGAGTATGAAAATCATAAAATCAAATCAAGTTAAAATCAGTAAAATAGACTATAACTTTCGATAAAAGACTTCATTACTAATAGTTCCTTACTTGCTAAGAGCAGTCTTCAGATAAAATGTTTGTACCAGAATTAGTTACTTTATAGACAGCTGGAACTATTAAAACTACTGAAACCTTGTAGCTACATGTAGATGATTAGACGTTAAGGTCGTTAAGGTCGTTAAAGGCTTTATGGAAACATCAGGTTTTAAAACTTGATAGTAAGGATTTGCTAGTGTGTCTACAGGTGCTGATCAGTTCATTGCGTTTGTTTAATGATGCTAGGTGTGGCCTGCATATGATATATGGCTTAATCAAATAAAGGACTAGAATTTTAATTCCAAGATTTAAATAGCTGTAGCTGGACACAGACAGAATCTATATATATATATATATATATATTTCTCAAAGTTTTTTTAAGAAATATATATATTTCTCAAACAAATAAGTTTGTTTGTATAAATATATATATATTTATATATACCAGCTGTGCTACCCGGCGTTGCCCGGGTATTAAAATTCAGCTTATAAACAATAGGAAATAATGAGAGTTGCCTGCCACTTACTATTTGCCTGGCACAGTGCCAATGTAACGAGTATTTGGGTTGATTCACCACTAATTTGTATAGTAAGAACATAATAAAGATTTATTTTTTCTGCATTTAGCAGTTTTATACTAACGTCTTTTTCTATTGGCTAACTGTAATGCTAACCAAAATCTTACTGGCCCATTTTGGTAGATAGGTGATTAGTATCATACCTTCCTCGACAGTTTTTATATTGTTAGCTGTTAAAATTCTACCGTGACTTGTCTAAATCTTATTAAACGAACACAAAAAGGTTTATGCTCTTTTCTAAACAAATTGACAATGTACTACTAAAAGGTGCTTAGTGCTGGTGCTAAAACTACAATTAGTTTAGACGGTACATAAAACATTTCTACAGAATAATTTTTAAGTGATGTATATAGTGTGTAATGTTCGTTAGTGTATAATACATAGGAGTATAGGCCTATTTTGTCATGCTAGTCAATTGTGGTTATAAAATAACGTTTTGGTGACATTCCTGCAATGGCACAAAAAAGATCAAGTTGAACTAACTCTAGGAATAAAAGTTTTTTAATCAAGACACAGAGTTTCATTAGAATCTGAGTGAAAGCTTGAATGCAGTGAGTAATCATGTTAAATACTCCAGATAAATTGAGCTAATCTCAATAGAGCTTTTGTAATATAACCTATGGGTTTAAACAGATAATTACTAATTACTGTAAAAAGTAGCTTATTTTTACTTAAATCATTTGGTTTAGTGCTTGATAAATATAATAATTTTTTTCATGAATCATAAAACATAATATGAGTTGAGTTTAATTAGCTGATGCTGTCAGGAGTTGATTTTAAATGTTCGTTACTCAGATTTCAGAGATCTCAGATTTCTTTTTCAAATCTTTCACTCTGCTGCCTGTTAACTAAAATGTTAACGGGGCGTGTTGGTATTTTTAAGACTTTTCCTGTTTGCTCCTTCAATGTGATTCACAATCAAGAAACAAGGTAAATCTAGAAGATAGTAGACTAATATTAAAGAAACAACAAAATTGCAGAAATTTATAATCCTGTTTTTAGATTCTGTTTTAAGAAACCATAGCAGAGAATGAACTCAGGCGGGCAGAAAATAGACTCAGGCAACAGAGACAATGCTACGATACAATACAAATCTGCAAAATTTATTTTTACGTAGCTGAGAAATACTACTCGAAGTATTAATTGAAATGTTAAAAATAGATAATGTATTTTCTATATTCAGAATACGCCATTCTTCTTTTTTCATAAACCTCGTCAAGGGTGATCAAAATCAGGTTAGAGTTATCTCTTTTTGCAATAAAAGAAGATAGCTTACACAGTATATAACGGAGAACGATAAATTTTTACAGTTGGTACCTCAACATTTTCAGCTCTTAGTTGAAGGAGTTCATTGACTAAAGAATAGTGACTGTGAGCAATACACTTGGGCTTCCCTGTGCTTCCCTGCAACACAACAATTTCATTAAAACATTTCTAGGATCTGCTTGCACTGTTTGCCGCTCATTACTTCACAGCCAGATACAAACTTATTATTACATGAAATTCTTATTATCTCACAAACCAGTTATGGTTAAAAAATTTTACCAAATATTTGGCTTTATATCCCAAAAGACTTTTCAAAGTATAAATTTCAAATTCTTTCAAAATATTGCAATTTTGTAGTAAAAGTGATAAAATGAATAAAAAAATATTTAATGTTTAAAGATAATTCAACTTAAAGTTCATTTAGCCTAAGTGATACCGATAAAAAAACATAGAGATCATTACCTCACTGATCTATATATCCACCTTGATTTACGAATCTGCGCATCACCGACTGTCCATGACTGTTTCCAGCTCCAAAGTAACATAACATTATTATTGACTATAACTATGCTAATTCAGTTTTCAGATACCATTTGACTTATCAAGTTTGTTTTTATACTGTTCTATATAATATATTTGTTGCCATGCTATGCATAGTTACCAACAGTCTTCATTAAAGAGCTATACTATTATTTTAGGTCATAGAGCAAATTAAATAGGTCACATTGTATGCTAATAGAGATACAGTTTAATCTATTTATTTCACTGCACGAGTCAACCATTTTAACGCATCAGCCTCAACTTTGTATATAGAGACTAGACTGTACACGTCAAGTTCACTTGCTATGACAATGTTCACTAAGTATTATTTCTTTTTATTATTGCAGTTTGTCAGCAAGTTCCTTTTTAACTCTTTTCCTACGAAAGACATTCAACTGGCTCACCTATAAGGTTCATTCTGAGAGTAAGCTATTACTACAGTTAGTCTTGGTATCTATACATAAGGCTAGACTTAGTATATATTCAAAAACATTTATCGCAGACCATAAAATTAATAGATCCACCTAAAATATCGCCAAAGCAAATTTAAGATATTGTTTTATCATGTCTCCATAGCAAAAAAGCAGTTCAATTTTCTTTTTACTCAAAATTTACAGCATAAAATTGCTGGATCATATTTTTAATTTCCAGTTTTGCATAAATAAATAAAAGTGGAGGCAGTTACTTAAACGTATATCTGAAGCTAGCGCTTATAAAATTCTCCAACGTTTGGCAGCAGATATTCATGATAACCATACTTTTACACGAGAGGAAGGTTTCAGCCTTTAATTCAAGCTGTGAACATGACAGCAATTTGATTTTGAGATTGAGTTTACTGAACTAAAATCAATTATTAAACATGACTTCCTGCTAATTTTAAAATTTAAATTGAAAAGTTTAAATGGAAGCTCTAGTACAAAAGCTCTAACTTTTATAGCAAAAGTACTGAGTGTACATCAGCCAAAAATGTTTAGCAAAGATTAATTTTAAGAAAACACGCAAAAATATTTTGTAGTAAAAGAGTTAGTGCTGAGTAAAACCAATCAGATTTCATACACATGCACCATCCTATAACAGTATGACTACCTGGTTACCCATACGACCATACCTAGAGTATAGAAAAAATATGGCTGGAATTACGTTTTAAGCTCTCAAAATGAAGCCAATTTTTGGTGAACCAACTAGGAGACATTACTTACTGAGGAAAAGAGATGATGGAGTCGATATTCTGGTTTGACTGACTTTTTTGCTTCATAAAATTTCTGATCTGATACAGATTTTCCTATTTCTGTAAGCTGACTGAGAGGGTTTAGACACTTGTGTGCAGGCGCTCTGTCATTGTGGGAATTGTCATAGAAAATATGCTCTATGAAGGGAAGTCTAAAACAATAATCATACTTTGCAGCAGTTGTTGTTTTAGTTGCTACTATGTACAGTAAGAATTTGACATCTAAAGTTATATTTTCTTTGTATGTCAAGTTTAACATATAAAGTGACATTTACATTGTATGTTCAGTTTGGATATTTAATTTGTATGTCAACACGGTCCCATACCTTGAAAAGACACATGAGCAAATGCGTAAGGTCAGCAATAAATAGGGCAAAGGATAGACTTTCACTCAATTTTTACAATTGTAAAACTTTAGATAAACTTAATTTAATTATTTTTCATTTAATTTTTAGCTTTAATCTTCATGCATCCTGTTATCAATAGAAAACCTGGCTGAGTTATTGCGTAAATTCATTCTCGAATCCAAACAAAATTTGTTGTAACTATCCTGAAATTGTGAGCAGTCATTAGAATCCGGAAACCTTATGTACAACCTAGTCACTAAAGGCTCGTACCGACTGTATTGCAGTATGTTAGCGTTAGTCCCACAATACACCAGTTATCGGATGTAATTACGTTGTTCACACTATCACAAACCCATCTATGTTTACATTAGCAAAATTCTGAGTCGAAGCAGTCAAATTATACAATGCCATAGCTGAAACAATGAAACGCTAGTCCCGCAACCGAAATCATAGAAAAAAAAATTAATCAAGCAATCCACGGCTACCAATTACCATCGCCAAAGTAGTGCACATTAGAGTGACTGTCATGGATGTACAATAAAATATCAGGAAAGTTTGACAGCCGCAATGTTTCCCGACATATCTGCTCTTCCTCAGCGACGTCCTCAGTGCACACAGTATACGAATAATCACTGAGATGACAACTGCTGACGCATTGGGATCCAGTGTTAACCAGTCATTACCGGCTAGTTGTGAGGAACCCATAACACTCCAACTAGCAGTAATCTCCTAATGTCATGACACAACGTAATAACCACTGCCCTTGTTTGTGATTGGCTAACTCGCCATAGCGTCATGGACAGTACTGTACGCTACAGTGGCTAGCAGTAGAAAATTGCTAAGTTATTGCAGAATGGAGAACTCTCAAATATTGTAAATGCTGGCAGAGATCGATACCAATATAAATAAACATGACACTCTCATGCAAACTCACTTGTCAGACTGTGGATAAGTGTCGGTTTCTTTGAAAAAGCCTAAAAAGCTGGTGCAGTTTTTGCCAGAAACTCCTTCTCCCACCACTACTGCCCTTGGTGCCATGTTAGGAAGAATGCTTGCTATTGATATGTCCATTGGTGTATAAGTGTATGGGTGCTGAAACAAGACTCCATACTGGTAGCAAATCAATGCTATGACACAATGGGAGAGTCACGCCCTGGGATATTGGAAGACTAGTATACTGACATAGTGTATTATTTGAATAGATACATTGATGCATTGATGTTTTGACACATTGATGCATTGACACATTACTGCATTAATGCATTGAGGCATTTATGTATTAGTGCATTGATGAACTGATGCATTGACACATTGATGCATTGAAAAATTGATGCATTACCACTTTGATTCATTGACACATTAATAAATTGATGCACTGATGCATTGATGAACTGAAACATTACTACATTGATGATTCGAGGCAGTAACATATTGATGCTCTGAAACCTTGATGCTCTGACATAATAGTGCATTGATGCATAGACACATTAGTGCATTGATTAATTGACACATTAATGCATTGATGAATTCGTGAGTTGATGCATTGACATATTGAGGCACTGGTATATTAATAATGCTCATGCTTTTGCATAAAATAATTGATCACTCTTTAATGTAGTACTCTAGAAACATTACAACAACTAAAGTCAAAATCCCCCAATCACTGCTTGTCAGTTTGGTGTAATCAAATATGTGACAGAGAGGCTTTTACACGTTGACATGTCGAATCAGATTGTAACGCAAAGTTGATTTGAAGCTTTGTCGTGAGTTTGTTGTTATCCTGGCATACATGCGACATTGACGGGTTTTAACACTTTAAATAGCACAGATCTTATTCATAAATGGTCAATACATCAGAAGATTGCCCAAGTCGGATATGGTACAAAGAAGTTGAGCATAAATTGAACTGACACAATTGCTCGAACAGATTTAAAGATTTACCCGGTTAAAAACACTTTTATCTTAAAGAGACTCAAACCCATAAAACTAAACAAAAAGGTTTTGAAAACATTGGCTTACAAAATGCTTTGAAAAAACGATACAAATATAAATGAATAAGGCAAATATAAATGCAAAGTTTCAGAATTCGGCAATATTTGTCATCATCCTTGACATAGCAGTGCTTAGAGTTTGATGTCACGAACTAACTAAAATGGTTGACTTACTCAATAGTGTACCAACTGAAATATTTCTTTGTTTTGTTCTCTAGCAAGACTCACTTTACAAAAGGTCAAACTATGAAGGAGAGTTTCATTTTTGAATGTCAGAAATCAGGATGTTGCTAAAGAACCTTGCTTAAGTCTTAAAAGATGAAAATACTGAAAACCAGTCGGTTTGACACTTTGGCCATGAGGATAATATCAGTAAAAGACTTTGAACATCACTGATATATATATACGAGATATATATCAGTGATGATATATATATATATACGAGTGATTTATCACTTATATATATACTGATATATATACTCGTATATATTGTATATTGTGGTTTGAACAGCAAAATTCCCAAAAGCATGAAGTCAGTTTTAGTGGCTTTAGTTTCTGGCCAACATGCGAACCATAAAGCCACATGCATAAAATTCCCTTTTTACAACCTTAAATTTCAAAAATAGTTTTAATATTATAAATTATAGTATTAATATACATTAACTAAATAAATTGACGCATTGACACACTGGCTATTAGTATAATGTAAAAACTGTAAAAATCACTGATATATTGTGGTATGAAAAAATGTTAAACAACAAGTTTTTCAGAAGCACACAGCCCGTTTTAATGGCTTCAGTTTCTGACCAACATGCAAACCGTAAAGCCACATGCATAAAACTTTGTAAAAAATAATTAAAATGCATTTGTTACAAAGATAAACTCCCAAAATAAATTTAATAGGCAACAATATAGATTAAGTTTGCTTGTTGACCTGCTTTGCTACCAGCAAACATCCTAATTTTATGGCATACTTGCTTTTCATCTTCTTTTACTACTGAGAGTTATCTTCTCTCACAAACCCAGTCTGCTTTTAGCGTATAGTTGAAGTTGATCACATAACTATAGTTGATCTGTTAGAACAATTATGAGTAGATAAATCTTCATTTTCTTTAAAGGTTTGTACAGTTAGTAGGTCAATTTTAAATTTTCTAGAATAAAATGCTTTGCAATGCATAAATTATTAGTTTAAACTTCATTCAACAAGATTTTTTTTGCGAATAATTGTTACCAAAACCATTCATTTTTTTGTATGCATACAAAATTTTTGGAAAATACAAGAGTTGGAAAATTTTTAATTTTTTTAAAATCAATGAAATTTAGATTTTACTAATATCAGTCATTGATATTTTAATATTTTTAAAGACATGATTAAACTCACAAAGTAATTAAAGTGATTTTGAAGAATATTAAGTTTTTCTAGTACGTTCACTTGGGTGTTATTTCGTGGGGACTGACCGCAAAATGACTAAAAATGGCATTATTGGAAAATATTTATACTCACAGCGAAAGCAACACCAATAGCACTGCAGGCTGTAAACAAATTAATTGCTTCTATCGTAGAACATCCAACTACAGCAAACGTATCTTCACCTGGGATAAGATCCAAGGCCAACATTCCCTTAGCATAGCCATCTGCCTACAAGTATGCAACAAACTTAAAGATTGTCACTGAAAGTAAAGTTGCTCCAATCCATTATAGTTACTTTTATATTACAATATTTTTAATTGAACTTATGTTTGAATTGCATTTGAATTAAATATCTTTGTTGAAAAATGTTTTTGTGTGATTCTGATCCTAAATCTCAGAATGAACTAATAAATGAATATATGAATAAATGTAACAATGAGTAAATAAATTAATAGATCAATGAATAAAGAAATCAATGGATGAGCCAATCAACCAATCAATCAACCTATCAATCAATGAGTCTATATGGTATATGTATTTCTCAAAGTATGTCTGTCCTCCCGGCCATAGATATAGCTACATGTACCGCGCATGCTGATTATTTTACCAATGTGGCCACGCGTTGCGGCGCCTCTGTTAAGAAATACTTTTTGTAAGATTCAAGGCCAATTCCAGATCAAGGCCAATTTTTCTCATACGGATAATTATATTGAAAGATTTTGAGACCTAAGTATATGCAACACAATGCTTCTTCCTGTTTTTTGTTAGGGCAAATTGGTTCGGCCCACAAATTCAATAACTTATCTCGAACTTGGAAATTATGCAATTAGCGTACTGATTATATATGTTATTAAAAATATATGTCAGAACTTGCCATGGCGAGTTATCCGTTATCCGGTATATCCGGTATCCGTTATAATAAACACAATTCGCTAATGTAAACAATAAAATTTCTGTTAAAAGTTTGAAGTCTATTAAAATACAGACTGAAAAATTCCATCAAGTATGTGTTTGTAAATTAAATTCATTTAAGTTAAATTCAGCGTTTGTGTTGCACGTCTGTCTCAAAGGTAAAAACTCTCCATGCAGTTTATTGCAATGTTATATTTTGCAGATCATAACCACAAAATGCACTAAAGTCATGGTAGGTACCTATAGTTACCAAGTTAACATAGTATTTTGGCTTTTTTGCCAACACACTATTTTTAATGATGATAACTTTTACCACAAAGTGATCGCATTAGATAATGACGATGGGTTTCTATACCCCTCTATGTAGGTCTATAGCTAGCCTACGATATTAGCCTACATGCCAATGTTTGCATACCAACACTGAAACAAACTGGAATCATATGATTGTACACCAAATA
This sequence comes from Watersipora subatra, assembly GCF_963576615.1. Taxonomy (NCBI): domain Eukaryota; kingdom Metazoa; phylum Bryozoa; class Gymnolaemata; order Cheilostomatida; family Watersiporidae; genus Watersipora; species Watersipora subatra. The sequence goes on along the minus strand of NC_088718.1, from coordinate 33,747,138 downwards.
ATTTTTTATTGTAATCAAAGCTAAACAGAGTATAATATATATATATATATATAATATATATATGTAATATAATATATATAAATAATATATATATAATATATATATAATATAATATATATATGAATAATATATATATAAATAATATATATATATAATATATATATATAAATAATATATATATATATATATATATATATACAAAAAGGCCTATGACTCAATTCCCCATAGTTGGATATTTGAGTGTCTCAGTATGTACAATGTTCACCCTGCTCTTGTGGCATTCATTAAGATGTCAATGACCAAATGGAAGACGGAACTGGAGGCTAATGGCAAAAAGCTGGCGAGTGTAAAAATTAAGCGAGGCATCTATCAAGGTGACTCCTTATCACCGCTGCTCTTCTGCATATGCCTAAACCCTCTAAGCTATATGCTGGAGAAGACTCACTATGGGTACCAGTTTAAGAGTGGCACCAAGATAAGCCACCTCTTCTACATGGATGACATCAAGCTGTATGCTAACAAAGAAAGGGACATTGATTCGCTAATACACCTCACTCAGGTATACAGCAAGGACATCGGAATGACCTTCGGTATTGAGAAATGTGGAAGGCTAATTCTCAAGAAAAACCATTCTATGCTCACAGATGGCCTAAGAATGCCAAATGGTACTATCAAAAATATAGAAGAAGGGTACAAGTACTTGGGGATTATGCAAAGCAACATCAACCATGAAGCCGAGGTACGTCACAAAGCCATTACTGAATACAAGAAATGCCTTCGTCAGGTCCTACGGAGCCAGCTCAATGCCAAGAACCAAGTCATGGCAATAAATACCTACGCACTGCTAGTAATAAGATATCCAGCAGGCATAATAAAGTGGACTGAGGAAGCCATCAATGAAACAGATATAGCAACTCGTAAACTGCTGACCATGCATGGAGCACTCCACCCAAAATCTGATACTACTAGATTGTATCTCGATAGGAAAGATGGTGGTAGGGGACTCAAAAGTGTACAGCAGACAGTGAAGGAGGAAGAGCAAAGCATCAAAGCCTATGCAGCCTCTATGGCCACTTCAGATAAGTTGCTAGCTGAATTTCAATCGGCTGCTCTTACAATGGACCTTCGCCCTGATGATGAGAAAATTGACTGGCACACGAAACCTCTTCATGGTGCTTACCACCGACAAATATCTAAGGTTGGCGATCTTCACCAGACATATATGTGGCTGAACAAAGGAAACCTGACGGCCAATACAGAGTCGCTAATCATGGCAGCCCAGGAGCAAGTGCTCCCAACAAGGCAACTGTAAACAAAAATCTATCACACTAGAGATGATCCTAGATGTAGACTGTGCAAAGATGCACCTGAGACCATGCAACACATCATCAGTGGATGCAAGCAGCTAGCAGGAAATGCATACACTGAGCGGCATAATCATGTCGCAGGTGTTGTGTATAGAAGTCTATGTGACGAGTATGGCCTTAATAAACCGCAACACTGGTGGGAAACTCCTGGTAAGGTCAATGAAAATGATCGCGCTAAGACATTCTGGGACTTCTACATCCGGACTGATAAGCATGTTCTGGCAACCCAACCAGATATAGTCGTGGTAGACAAGGAGAACAAGAGAGCTACTATAATAGATATAGCAGTACCCAATGACTACAATATAGACAGCAAAGAAAAAGAAAAGGTAGAGAAATATCTCCCTCTTGGAGAAGAGATTGAAAAATGCTGGGATGTAAGAACAACCGTAAACCCAGTAGTCATTCGGGCACTGGGAGCAATAACACCAGCGCATAAAATGTGGCTTGCCCAAATACCAACAGCAATCAACTCAGGTGAGTTGCAGAAAAGTGCGCTATTGGGAACAGCTAAGATCTTAAGGCGAGTGCTCAAACTCCCAGGTCTCTGGTAGGAGACCCGAGTCAGAGCAGAAACTACCACCCATACGGGTTAACCGGGGTGAGACAACAATTTTTTATATATATATATATATATATATATATACTATATACTATATATACTCATGCTACAGACAGTACTGGTTCGGCTATTGAAGCCTCATCAGTGCAGCTCAAAGCAGGCAAGAGAGACAAATTCCATTGTCAATGAGAATTGACTTTCTGCCATGAAACAACTAAGTTGTCTCACAGACTTTAAGAAATTCAATGTACTGGCACCAGAGTGCTCAAATCACAAAAGTGATGAGCTTTGCACAAAGGCTAATCGTGTCGCACCTCTCACAGAGTGCTCAACCAAACCGAAGAGATGGAGCATATACTCATGCTACAGGCAGTACTAGTCCGCTATTGAAGCCTCATCATATGTACATGCATATACATGTATATATATTGATTGCAGTATGCAATATCAATATCTAAAGTAACACAACATTGTATGATGTGCCATATTTTAATCTAACACAGCACAACATTGTATGACGTGCCACATGTTGCCTTAGCTTATTCAATCGTATAAATCATCACAAATTGTTTGAAGTTTTCTTCACGCACCCTTTTTGTTGATAAATATGCTGATGCTTTCTAATTTTTTGAAGAACACTCCTTTTTTATAATAGCTGTGTGTTTGTAGACAAAATTTTTACGAGTCAGTAATTCACTAGCTCTTTCCTTTTTCAAGTCTCATGTTTTGTGGCCCCAGTGCATCCGACATTTTAATTAGTAAATGTTCGACACCTGCGGTACAAAGGGAGGTGAGCTAATTTATTAGTAACGGTTTGACACTTGCGGTACAAAGGGAGGCAACCTGATTTATTTCTGTGAAAAAAATTTCTCTTCTCTTTAGGCATGGTGCGTGCAGTTAATACCTGCAGCTTCTGCAAGTTGAAACTAGGACTATACCTAAAGGAAAAATTATGTTTTGAGTGAAATTATTTTTAGCAGAAAAGTTTTGTTTTTATTATGAGGATGCATTTCATTTTTACAAACGTCACAAAAAAATAAAAAAATATTGTAGCTGATTTGATTGCAGGTAGCTTTCTATTGCTACAAGACTTTGAATACCGTATATGACTGGGTGACAGACCCAAAGTTCTTTGTAGCCACAACAATCAGTTGTCATATTTGAATTGTCATTATGTTGCTTACATAAATAAGCAAAGCATCCCGTGTTGATAGGCATACGTCTTTCTGTTCGGTTGACCAAAACAAACACAAAGGAGTTATGTTGACTTTGCTAACTGTGAGGCGTGATCTACATGTAGCTGTGTTAAGTAAACAATCATCTAATTAACAAAGGCTTTCAGTCTTCATAGAGAGAGACATGAATCTTTCAATTGAAATATGTTTCAACCAAAGCCTCATTTAGCTAGTATAAATACATAGGTATAGTAAATCGTCACCATAAATATCATTTTTAGTTACATAACCTTTCTCAATAGCATTTCTGGTCAGGGTTCACCAATCGATGTCAACATGCTGGTATGAGTCCTATTATTGCCTTGTTGTCATGTGACTTACTCAATCACATGATCAAGCGTTTTTTATGACTTTGAGTGAAATTGCATTAGGTTACACAACCTATACAGATTGATGCATATGACTAGACTGCCCTGATATTTTAAGTTTAAAATTGACTAAATTTGATGACCGTTATAAATTTTCAGAAAATAATACGCGCAAAATGACATCAATAGTTGTTATTGCTGCGATAGTCAATATTGGCTATTGTGTTCAAGTTGTAACATTATGCGTCTCTATTCTGTCAGTCTCTGTGCAACTATTGACGGTGTAGTCAACCTTTCAATTGATCTGAGCGTCTGAATCGCGAACAAGTTTTAGAAATGTTATTCTTAAAACATCCTGGTAGTCAGATCACCTCAAACATCAAAAACAATAGCAAATGGCTGAAACATACTGATACTTTCTGATTAAATATACTAAAACTCTGTGTAAGTTTATCATACACTACTATTGAGTGAGCAAGTGTATCCCTCTTCCCATATAGACATAGAGAAACAGTTTTACTAGCAGTTGCAAGTACAACATCTATTGTACTTATATTCATATACTATAGCATCCCTTGGATTGGAGTTGGTCAAAAGTTTCCTTTCTTTAAATACAACAAACACTACACCCTCCTTACCTTATCTAGTATCTGTGTAGTGGTGAACCTTCTATTCGTCTCCAAGTTGACCACCTCACCGACTACTCCCCTTTCTCTAGCTCTCTCAAACAGCTCATATAAGACGAGGTCTTTTTGGATTGGATGACTAGGATCAGTGGCATCCACATAGCTCTTGGTTAGCGGTCCTGACATCTGGATAAAGAGAGATAAATATCATAATAGTTTATCAAATCCTTAGGTTTATTAAAGTTTATAATCCTGGTTAACAGTACTTTTCAATAAACAGCACAGTAAATCCTTTAATATAAGCAAAAGCTCAGTACTACAAATTTACCTAGCTATTAGCACACTCCCTTCTACACTTATGTGTTGATGCTCTGCAAAGTTGAGTTAGAAGCTTCCGGAAGCTAGCAATAGCACAAAGAATTTAGTCACATGTTGGTGATGTCAGTTTCAAACCCTTACATAAGCTTTTACTGGTACTCTGACAGTGGAGTGCGCCATGAGAGATATACATTCATATAATACTGGAAGAGAGATATAGGTTTAACAGAACGCTGTGAGAGATCATCAGATCTAGTAATTATTGCATAAAACTAGCTAAATACTCAGTGTTGCGCGAGTAATAGAATAATTACCTAATGAATTTGAGTACCTTACCTGGAAAGCTAGACTTCTACTAAAATTTTTATTTAAACAATACACACCTTCTGGGCCAGCTTAACAACCGTTACACGTAACGGTGATCAGTGCTAGTAAATATACCGCCAAACAAGCGCTTCAAGCATGAGTGTAATGACTATTTGCTCAATAAGTTTATTGTATTCGATGTGGTTTAATGGTTGAGTCTGCTACCTCTAGATCTAGAGGCCCGAGATCAAACCCAGTGCCATGTAAATTTTTCAATGCTAGATTTTGATCGCTATAACTGGACAAAAAGTGATAAATGTAATCACTAAGACTTATATAAATAGACTAACTGCGCTATCGGTCAGCCCGAATGATAAAAAAGTCTTGCACAGGAAATTGATTTGTATTCAACATATAACAACATTTGCCATTCTAACTTTTAAACTACATATCAAGAGCGAAGTGTTTTGTGCAGTTAAGATAAATTACAAGAGAAAATAAAAACATCTGTAAAGGGTTTCAAACTTTGTCAAACAACTGTAACTTTTAAACTTCATACCATGAAGAAAAAGTTTTGTGCAGGACAACTGAATTAAAAATAAATAAACAAACGTAAAGGTTTTCAAACAACTGTAAAATGAAATATTCATACCTTGAATAAAGTGTTTTGTTGAAATAGATTAGAAGGAAAAATAAAAATGTAAAAGGTGTTTTAATGTAAATGTGAAATCTTAGCAAGTAATGGCGAAATATAGTCTATTTCGCAAAGAGTACAATAAAAATTATTTGGTATACAATCATATGATTTCAGTTCGTTTCAGTGTTGGCATACAAAAATTGGCGTGTAGGCTAATATTGTAGGCTATAGGTAAAAATCATCATCATTAAAAAAGCCCAAAAATACTATGTTAACCTTAGTAACTATAGGTACCTACAATGACTTTAGCGCATTTTGTGGTTGTGATCTGCGAGCCCCATAAAATATAACATTACAATGTACTACGTGGAGAGTTTTTAGCTTCAAGACAGACTTGTAATATAAAGGCTGAATCTAACCTAAATGAATTTGGTTTACTAAACAATTACTTGAAAGAAGTTTTAGTATGTATTTTAGCAAACCTTAAACTCTTAACATTAATTTTATCATTACGAAACGTTTTTATTTTAACGAATATGGATAACTTGCCATGACAAGTTCAGCGACATATATCTTTTAATAACGTATATAATCAGTACACAAATCACAAAATTTTAAGTTCGAAATAAATTATTGTCGACATCATGGGGCCAAATAAATTAGTCCTAAGGAAAAAAACTAAGAAGCATCGTGTCGCATAAACTTAGGTCCCAAAATATTTGTTAACAAAGGCATCGTAACGCATGGGCGCTAAGCTAAAACAATTAGCATGCGTATATTATGTGCATGTACAGATATACATATATATATATATATATATATATATATATATATATATATATATATATATATATATATATATATATATATATACATATATATATATATAATATGTATAAGTGGAACTTCGCTCTACTGTATAAGTTAAACATTTTATTACTAATAATTTCATGTGGTACAATAAGTATCACACTCTTCAGATAAAATGTCTAAAATGAATTTCATACACCAGTAATATGCTGTTATGCAGAGTTAGATAAGCTGATAATTGGGTGAGAGTACAGAAGCCAAAAGCCAAATAGTTAAGTGATACAATTGCATAGCAAGAACTTAGATGAATGTCTGCATGATGATAATAGCTCATTACGTTTATTAAGAGTACCTAGTGATGATCTGTAAATAATAAAGAATTTCTTCCATAAGCATAAGTTACACTTGTTATTATATAGATATAATATATATATATATATATATATATATATATATAAACTATAAATTCTTAAGAATTATGGGCTAGTATTACTAAAATTAGAGTGCTCAACAAATATATTGGAGCAGCTATATACTAATAAATTATTTAAAAGCAATACTTATCTTTTTTTTTCCAGCTACTGTCAGTTTCATGATATTCTCATTCGTCAGGCTGTGTTGGAATAAACAAGATGGTGACTAATCTCTTCTTGGCTATTTTTCCCTCCCTTTTGTTCTTATTGTTTAATTTCTTCTTCTTCTGATTGGCTGTTGGTTAGTAGCTACAAAATGAGAGAGAAGATAATTTCTGGAATGACGACAGGTTGAGACTAATTCAGATTTTTTATTAAGTGTTGCTAAGTCAGGTCTATTAATGATGTAGTATTTTTCTGTCAAACATAGGTTGCACCTTTTGCTGGAGTTGTTGTAGGATTTTGTCTGTTTTAGTACAGTCCAGTCTAGTTTGTAGTTAATGTCTTGGTCTTTCAGTTTCCAAATGTGTTTGCTTAGTTCAGTTGCGTTTCGCTTGGTGCTGTTTTTGATACTAGTTTTGTGGTTACTATATCGTGTTTTAAAGTCAGTTTCACAAAGTCCTATGTATGATTCAGTAGTGTTGTTGTCTAGTCGTGTCACTTTGGCTTGGTATATCACACTTTTTTGCAGGCAGTTTTCATTAAGTGGGCATTCACTTTTGACTCGGCAGTTACAGTTTTTGTCATTTACTGGAGTTTCATTGCTTTTACCAAGGATTTTCTTGTTGTGTGCATCAATTTTACTCTTCATGTTGGGCATTGTGGAATAGCTGATTTTTACTGTGTTCTTGTTGAATATTTTGCCTAGTGGGTTCTTTTTGTCAAAGCATTTGTTTACAATTTTTAAGAATATTTTGCCAATGTTGGTCTGTACATTGCTGTTATATGGTGGGTTGTACCATATTATTTTTCGTTGCCTGTTACGTTTTTTAGTTGTGGTTTCTGGTTTGTATTTTAGCCTGTACTTGTAGTTACTGTCATTTAGTGCTTGCTGGTATGGTGTTTTTGATTGCTCAAATATATGTTTGTTAGCAGAGAGTCGAGAGAGTCTTTTGTTGACGTTTTCTGGTAAGTTTTTAATGATGTTAGGGGGGTGGTTACTTTGGGCATGAACATATTGTATGTTGTTGTTGGGTTTAGTGTATGGGCTGTGTGTACCACTGTTTAGGTCTAGGGTTACATCTAAAAAATTGATGATTTTTTGGTTAGCTTCAATAGTGATTTTTAGTTTGTTCTGTTTGAATGTTTTGCATATTTGTTTCTTCATGTTTTCGATGCTGCGAGGTGTGCCATCGCAGATTGCAAGTCCGTCATCACGATAGAGTCCAGTGTTGCGTTTGAGTTCGTCTGGAAGTAAAGAAAGTAAGTAAGTCCCTACCAGTTCACAAGTCTCAGCTCCGTCATCAAAAACAGCAATCAAAAACACCATACCAGCAAGCACTAAATGACAGTAACTACAAGTACAGGCTAAAATACAAACCAGAAACCACAACTAAAAAACGTAACAGGCAACGAAAAATAATATGGTACAACCCACCATATAACAGCAATGTACAGACCAACATTGGCAAAATATTCTTAAAAATTGTAAACAAATGCTTTGACAAAAAGAACCCACTAGGCAAAATATTCAACAAGAACACAGTAAAAATCAGCTATTCCACAATGCCCAACATGAAGAGTAAAATTGATGCACACAACAAGAAAATCCTTGGTAAAAGCAATGAAACTCCAGTAAATGACAAAAACTGTAACTGCCGAGTCAAAAGTGAATGCCCACTTAATGAAAACTGCCTGCAAAAAAGTGTGATATACCAAGCCAAAGTGACACGACTAGACAACAACACTACTGAATCATACATAGGACTTTGTGAAACTGACTTTAAAACACGATATAGTAACCACAAAACTAGTATCAAAAACAGCACCAAGCGAAACGCAACTGAACTAAGCAAACACATTTGGAAACTGAAAGACCAAGACATTAACTACAAACTAGACTGGACTGTACTAAAACAGACAAAATCCTACAACAACTCCAGCAAAAGGTGCAACCTATGTTTGACAGAAAAATACTACATCATTAATAGACCTGACTTAGCAACACTTAATAAAAAATCTGAATTAGTCTCAACCTGTCGTCATTCCAGAAATTATCTTCTCTCTCATTTTGTAGCTACTAACCAACAGCCAATCAGAAGAAGAAGAAATTAAACAATAAGAACAAAAGGGAGGGAAAAATAGCCAAGAAGAGATTAGTCACCATCTTGTTTATTCCAACACAGCCTGACGAATGAGAATATCATGAAACTGACAGTAGCTGGAAAAAAAAAGATAAGTATTGCTTTTAAATAATTTATTAGTATATATATATATATATATAAACTATAAATTCCTAAAAATTATGAACTAGTATTACTAAAATTAAAGTGCTCAACAATATATTGGAGCAGCTATATACTAACAAATTATTTAAAAGCAATACTTATCTTTTTTCTCAGCTACTGTCAGTTTCATGACTTTCTCATCCATCAGGCTGTGTTATAAAAAATTTTTTTTTTTTCAACACAGCCTGATGAATGAGAAAGTCATGAAACTAACAGTAGCTAAGAAAAAAGATAAGTATTGCTTTTAAATAATTTATTAGTATATCTATACATATATGTGTATATATATATATATATATCTATACATATATAAATATATATCTGCACATGTCCATCAAACTGGTAACCCGCCCAAAAACAAATGGAAACGGATCTCTTAAGTGGGACTCCTCTACAACCTGAAATGCTTAATATCAGCTGAGGGTACTGCCAAAGGTATATACATGTATATGATATATTTCATATAGCATACCCTAGGACACTTATGCATTTGCCTCATCTAACTTTCGCGTTTTTGCGGAGTCATCCACTCGCGGAAATTTCATGAACGAAGCTAAACTATCCTAACGAACGAGCGAAAACGCGGAATTAAATAGCTTTGTTCATTGATACTGTAAAATGGAATTTTAGAACGACTTATTTTAACGCTTTTATCGACCACTATAGCATCGTTAAGATATAAACCAACAAACTAATTTGGCTGTCAAAATTTATTACGTTATTATTTTGCAATTAATTATGATTATTTTCCCATTAATAATGATTTATAATGATAGGAACTTGATGTCAATGCACATGAATTAGTAGGGTTATTGTTTGTTGGGGACATCAATCAATGCAGTGAGCACCGCATGTTGAAAGAAAATAAGACACACTGACACTCACAGTACTACACAAGCAGCATGGCTCTGGAAAAGTTTGGATTCACCACTGACACCTCTTCAATAACTTGTAATGATTCGTAATTCGTGATTGTAATGATGTGAAGATGAGGCAATAGAGAAAGAGTTAGCTCTGATAAATAACATAAATAAAAAAGGAAGAGAAGAAGTTATAATAACTACACACTGTGCTAGTATCTGTAGCTGTAGTATTACTAGCAGTAGTTGTAGTAGTAGCTGATCTGAACCAGAATTTTCGCCTTGGCAATTTTTGTCTAAAGATGACTAGAATTTTAGAAAGCTTTCAAAATCCCAAGGATTTTGAAAAAATGGAAGAATATCAAAAATCATAAATAGAAATGGAGAGAGTTAGAAACAGGCACGGCTGTCACAAAGTGACACGCGACTGCAGGACCTAAGTGCTAGTCACGCTTGCTTTTTGCACCTATTTATTATACAAAATTCTTTAAGCCTCTGATTGTTTATTTATTATACGCTTGACTGAACATTAGATCATTTGATGTAGGCTTAAAGAAAACTGTATAGTAAATAACAATGCCAATTACAATCAAAGGAAAAACATACGGAGCTTCACACGCTGTGATGCGCAAGATTAGTGAAATACCAAAGGAGATACCGCATATGTGTTTAAGCAAAGAATCAAAACCAACAAGGTTGGGCACATATATAGTCAGTGTAATTAATATGGATACTGAGGAAGAATACAAAGTGTATATGCCAGAAAATGCAGCTGATAGTGCTCTACCAGATAGGGAGTTTGTCTACTGCGGGCTTGTAAAGAAAACCGATGGTAGTGGGTACTCATATCACTGCATAGAATGGCTAGAGTAAATTTGAATTTAAAATAGTTTACTAAGAAAAATAGTGCGACTGACAATCATTTTTAAAGTCTGTTGGCTTTAAAAATTATCTTTAAAGCTTTTCTATAAAATCCGTCAACCGATTTTAAAATCCGTCAACCAATTTTAAAATCCGTCGACATAAAATAAAATCCGTCAACCGATTTTGCAAAATCCGTCGACATAAAATAAAATCTGTCGACATGAAATAAAATCCATCGACATAAAATAAAATCTGTCGACATAAAATAAAATCTGTTTACGTAAAATAAATGGACAAGCTAAAGAAACTATATTATTCGCCGTCTGGCTATCAGCGTGGTAAGACAGCTGCTAGGAAGCTGCATGAAAAAATCCCCGAGTTGAAACGAAGTCAGATTCAAAACTGGCTTGACTGTCAACCCATCTACCAGATTTACAAAGCAGAGCCAAAGCGTATAAAATTTCCCCACTACAGACAAGACAAACCAAATCATACTCACCAAATTGATCTGCTGAGCCTTCCCACTGACAAGGGGTACAAGTACACGCTCACAGTGGTGGACGTCGCTTCTAGGTACAAAGAGGCGGAGCCACTCAAAAAGAAAACAGCGGCTGATTCGGTTGAGGCTATTAAACGTATATATAATAGGTCACCACTGAAATATCCAAAAGAAATAATGTCTGACAAGGGGCGTGAGTTTATGGGAACTTTCACAGAGCTGATGAACGAGAAAGGCATAAAAATATTTAGAAGCCTTAATAAGAAAAAGGTAGCGTTTGTAGAGCGTTTTAATAGAACGTTGTCTGAAAGGTTGTTTGCTCACCAGTACGCTGAGGAAATTAAAACTGATAAGACCAACCGAGAGTGGGTAAAGAGGTTGCCGGGTGTAGTGCGTGCGATAAATGATGAAGAAACTAGTATGATAAATATGAAACCGGTGGATGCTATAAAACTTGACAGTGTAACACAACCCGAGTATGACGAGGTCACTAAAGACTTGCCGATAGACTCATTGGTGCGGTATTTGTACAAACCCGAAGAAGAGCACAATGACACGCGGTACAGAGCCACTGATGCCATTTGGTCAGTAGATGTATACACCATAGATGAGATTCGTTCAGCTGAGAATCAACCATCCGTGTACACGCTCCAAGGCATTGTTGACCGAACGTTCACTGCAGAGCAGCTGCAAGTTGTACCACCCGATACGGAGGGATTAGATATACAATAAATGACGGAAAAAATATATCCCAAACTGCCGACAGCGCCTCCAGATGGAAGTTTTGAGCAATACAACAGAGTGCGCGACATTCGCAATGAGCTGCAGGTTCTGAGAGACAATCGGAATGGTTATTACAAGAAATACAGCAAGGCGGTAAGTGGTCTACAGAATGCTCAAATAACTCTATCATCACTGGCCACCGTGGAATCGACAGCTGGTATCGCTACATCTCTTACTATAGTAGGACTGCCCATTGGTGTGGTACTAACGGATCTAGGTGTTGCGTCAGGTTTGATGGCTGCGGTACTGACACCCATAGCAAAGCACTGCGCCAAGAAAAAGGTCAAGCACGCCAAGAAGCACGCCGTTCTGTGCACTGGCATATCCATGCTAAACAAAAAGATCTCGCGCGTGTTGGATGATAACTTTATTAATGACGCGGAGTTTGAGGACATTGTGAATGAATACAATGCTGTACGTCGTGAGCTCGAGTCTTTTGACGTTGATAAAATAAGAGCGGAGGCTAAAAAAAAGCTAACTCAGCAGCTGCTTCAGCGTATGCCTCGCGCAAAAGAAGCTGAACAGTAAACCTCGCAAAATTTTATACTCTCGAGTATAAAATTTTTATTTAAATACGTTTGCGGGCAGTCCGGCATCCTGTAGTTTCTTCAGAACAAAGCTAGCCATTGCAATTTCTGCGGACAGCATTGCGAGACTTTTGACTTTCATTTTGACGGGTCTATCCTTGAAACCCAGTTCCTTAACCGCTTTTCTAGTGACTACTAACCCTGTAGCTAACAAAGCGCCTTGGTACAGCGCGATACCAATATCCTTGAGAGTGTTGTTCATCTGCGCCATTTATTATACTAGAATATTCTCTTTTTTGGCGAGATGGATTTCGGGATAGGCTCCGGTTTTGGCTCCGGTTTTGGCTCTGGCTCCGGTTTTGGCTCTGGCTCCGGTTTTGGCTCTGGCTCCGGCTTTGTGTACCATTGCCAACCTATCAACAGTAGAGCTATACCGAGACCGACGGTTGTGAGTCTCCAAGCGTGTTCAGTTTCCTGGGTTTTTGCAGAGAGCTCATCGCTAATGTGTGCAGAGAGCTCATCGCTAATGTCGCTCAGAGGTTCTAGAGGAGTCTGCATTGGCGTCATCCTCTTGGGGTTCTTCTTGATCGCTGTCATTTATTTCTAGAGAATTTCCTACTCGTGTATAGTCAACATGGGTGGCAGTAGTAGCCAATACCGAAAGAGGGGCCAAGTACATTCCATAGTCCTAGTAAAACGGTGCAAAGTATTCTTTGAGGAATGCCTCGATGAAAATGTCTTTGCTCAAGTTGGATTTTAGCTCAGCTTCATTATCTACAGGTAGTAGCCGACACACAGATTTTGTCCAGATTTTGGCAAACCATTTGGTCACTTGATCCTTAGCGGCATCGACTACGCTTTGCTCATGTTTGAGATATAGTTTTTTAACATCTTCATCTGGCATTTTGCCGAGATCTTCCTCAGTCTTAACGCGCGCCTTGACTAGTTTCTGTCGGTAGTCGACTGATGTTTTAGCCTGAGGCTCCGGTAGTGAAATTGTCAGTTCCATTTTATTATACAATCGTTTCCATGCCAGGTAGCACTTGATGATTACAAAGCTCTCGAGAGAAAAGCAGAGTTAACCCGTCGCGTAGAATATTTGTTCAATCATTTGCTAAGGATTAAATACTGTCCGAGGTCAGTGTTGACAAATAGCATAAAGGTATTTACTAGTCCAGCCTTTATCTCAGCGTGGCGCTCTGACGGGATAATGTTGTTCTCGCTAATAAGAGTCTCAAAAGACTTTTTACAAGTGTTTTAGGTTACCAAGACCCAATGAATATTTTCTCTAAAATCTTTGGGAGTCGAAACGTAGCGCTGCGTTATGAACCACGTGGTTAGGTTGGAATGACGCTCGCTAAAAGCAATCTTGCTGAGTGATGTGCGGTGTTTGTTGAGGTCCTTTTCCGCGCTGCAGTCGTCAATGATGATGAGCGACTTTTTACCCGACAGTTTGCCGCCTTTGGAGTGTCGCTTGATCAGGCTTTCTAGGTTGTCAACCAAGTTACCGTTGCACAAAACTGTGCACCTATTCAGCCAAGGATGATTGTAAGTCTTGTTGTCGTGGAATGTGGGACAGATGATAAAAATGTGATCAAAAGCATGAAGGTAATACCTTTCAATTACATTTAGCGCGTGATATGTCTTACCCGAGTTTGTTCGTCCGCAAATGATTGCGTTGTGCGGATGCTTTGGAACTAAATTGTCCATTTATTGTTCGATATTACTCAGTTGGTTATTTACAAAAGATACGCATTTGTCAGTCACTAGAAATACAAACGCTTTGAGATCGTCTGGAGTTGCATATTTTGATAGCTTAAGCTTGGCATAGTCTTTGATCTGTCGACCCGTCCCACTCGATCTTTCATCATTAAGCGTTCTGAGGTCTATAACAAAACTAAACTTGTCCGTTTAAAATTTTTCTTGGTTGATGAACGCTTCTATTCCATCACCAAAGTACTTGACCGCGTCCTCATACGAGTAGGGAGATAAGTAATTTGTTGGAAATATCTGATATGGCACGCCATCTATATCTAAAGTGGCATCTGTTAGCATCGGATTATTATAAGTAGTGTTAAAAGAGTTATCCATCTTGAAAAACACCAAGATCGCTCGAAGACCTTCATAGCTCGCGTTTATGTTTATTTCAAACTCGGACTCTTCTTTTTGTACATCCTTGGTCGTGTGAGATTTGTGATCATTGATAATGTGACTATGATTAGAATATTTTTGTTTAATGCTTTCAGCCAAACTTGGTTCTAAAATGTAGTCATATTCCAAGCAGAGATTGGTCAGCGTATACTTACCCGCGGCGAATTTGATATGAAACTCTACATTGTTTTGGATCGCCTGCGGAGTAAAGGCGGCGTCAGTCAAAAATGATCCTAGGTGAAAAGAATATCTCTCATCGTGAATCTTTGCGAGAATGTCTTCAGCCACGCCGTTTATCGAATGTGGTTTCTTTTTAGTTGCCGTAGACTGAATACCTCTATGCGTAAGATCGTAAGTATACTTTTGCTTCGAATGCCAAAACTCTCTATATATCGCTAGATGAGCGTAGTTGGATATGTCGGATATAGTTTGACTATTTATGGTCATCTTAAACTTTTCTACGATCGCCGATGTAAGGTGATCGGGAATGTCCGCTTCAGTTCCAGCGCTGGCTAGTTTGAAATTGTAGGTTAGATTAAGCGATTTGGGGTAAAGAACTGTATTGGGCGTTAGCTGGGGCATCTTAATTACTAGCTCATCGCTAGGACTCGCTGTAGATGGATTGTGCACGACTCGCGCGCGCCATTTGTGCTCTTTTAAACCCCGCCTGTCTCTTGCGGACACGTTATGGTTTAATTCTCCTGTATACATTTATTATAATAATAAATATGGAATTGGAAGGTAAAGACTTTAACCTCGATTTCGATGAAATCCCGGAAGAAACATCATTTATCGAGCCCGCGACATCATTTACCGAGCCGCGCATTCATGAACAAAATGATGCGATATCCAAGGCGAATAATTGGCTCGCTCAAGCTGACTTGCCCAGCATTGATGAAATAATTTTAAAAAAGGGGAAAGGTAGGGTTGTAGATAAACGATTGCTTTCGGCTATTGTTGAAGTCGTAAAACCCCGAGATGTTGGTGGAATAAATGCGGCTATAAATATTTATGATGAATACTCGCGGCGCGGAGGTACTTATGATGACTTTGTTAGTAAAAGGTTTCTTACGCGAGAAGAAATTGATAGCTATCTCGCCTCTTCCATAAATAGCGTACCTAATCCTCCCGTTAACACACCGGGTGTAGACACGCACACGCAAAATACAATCGGTGTAAAACTATCCAAGCTGGATATATACTCTGGTATAGATCATTCCAAGTTTGTTCCGATGGATGACGGTGGCCTCGCGGTAAAAACAAGCAAAGGCTCGCAAATGTTGACTTATGTGCGTAACCCTGAGCTTTTTGTCAAGAATCCAAAGATCCCAACCGCGGAATATCAAGGACTTTTTGGCTTGAACAAAGACGAATACACGAAAAGAGTAGAAAAAGCCAATGCTAGAACCATCGCTCCAGTGGATGAAGAAGTAGATGCGGATCAAGGCAAATTGACTGACTTCAAGTCATGGCTATCTAAACAGGGAGACACGATAAAAGACCGAGCAAAAAAATTCGTAGATCGGCTCAAAAGTAACAGAAAAACATCAGAGTTTAATTATCACGAAGAATTTGAAATGAGTGATATAGAGGGAAGGTTACCGGAACGAGAGTTAGTAGCTATTGATCAAAGATTTCAAACTATAGAAGGACAAATATCAGTGGCTGTGTCAAAAGCTGCGGACCTGACACAGCAGATACAACAACTCGATGCTAAAGAGGACAAATCTCCTAATGAACTCGCAAAGTTGCAACAACTAAAAGATGAGTTGGATGCGCAAAATGGTTTAATCAGCGATCTAAAAGGAGACTTTTCGGATAATACAGCAAAGATGCGAAAGCAGCGCAACCTAATTTTAGGCATTGGTGGTGGGTTAGCCGCTGGAGGAATTTTAACAGCCATATTTGAAGCGGTAGCGAATGCGTTGGGATCTGATGCGGTAAAAGATCTTATTCCTAAATCTACCGATCCGAAGGATATTATCGAAAGCGGCATTGGCAAAATTATCAAGAAAAATCTGGAAGACTTGGCTGCGTACTTTCATGACAGATATCTAAACACTTCCGGTGCAGTACAAGCATTTTGGCACATGATGGAAAATGCTGTAGATTATCTCGAAAGCAACTTGTGGATAATCATCGCCGCGGCATTAACTTTGTTAGCGTATGAAATAAATAAGCACAGATAAATCTCTTATGACGCCATAAAAGATTTTTACAAAAATTGTTGAGGTTTGCGAAGATTGTTACAAAGATTTTTACAAAGATTTTTGCAAAGATTGCGAAGATTGTTACAAAGATTGCAGAGATTGTTGCGTGAAGATTTTCCCACGAGCAAACGAGCGGAGTGAAGTGTGGGAGTTTTTATGATAAATGCATGTGCACACAACTTACGAAAATTATTCATCAACAATGAGACGAACCCTCGTCAAGAAATTTCATCAACAAATTTAAGCATCGGAATTTAAAGTCGTTAAAGTATAATAATGATACAAAACACATTTAAACCTATTTAAATATGTTACCAAGTGTTTGTAAACCTACGATAATATCTTAAAACTTACCCATCTGATCGGATTATATACAAATAGACAGATTAATTTGAACGAAAATCGCCACAAAAAGCTTGAAAAGCTCGGTTTAATAAAAGTTAAGACCGAAAATTGAAACGCCGATGGACAGATAATAGAACGATGAAGTCTTGCGCATTTCACGAAAAATTAACATGTACGTTTCACCAGTCTATAGCATTGTCGAATTGCCGAAGGTTTTGGCAATTAACACAAGAGTACAGAAATCGTTTCATTTTTGCCGATTTCAATTTTTTCATTTTCATTTGCCTACACATTTGAATACTTTCCCATTCTAACTGATGTCCAATGCAGTATAAGTAAAGCAAATGACGATGATATTTTTTAACGCTTCTTATGAGATTATTACAATAATTAATTATAAGTTTGGATGACTACAGAACAATGACTACGCAGTACAGACTTTCTAAAAGTCTAACGCAGTGTAAGTAAAGGCATGACGATGATATTTTTTCTAACGGTTCTAATGAGATTATTGCAATAATTAATTGTAAGTTTGGATGACTACAGGACAATGACTACGTAGTACAGATTTTCTAAAAATCTATATAAATATCTCAACTTCGTGATATTGTTAGCTATGCCGTTTTGAAATGTAAACAAAATTGTGCATTGGTTTTTTATTATTACTATATAAATAATATTGGTTATTCTAATAATGTCAGTGCATTTTACTTCTAATATTGGCCAATATTGCATTTCTTTTTTTGCAGGAGGAGAGATATAAAGATATAATCTTTTCCTTTCATTATTGCTATTTGTTGTATATAATAACACCCAGTACATTACAGCTACCATTGCAGTTATCCTATTTGACTGCTAATACTGCATTTCTCAACCATCAGTACCCTTTATTTTTTCCAAGATCACTTTGGTCGTGGGCTGTATGACAGTGGAATTTCTAGTTACAAAAATTGTTGTTTAGGTTTGCGAAGATTGCAAAGATTGTTACAAAGATTGCAAAGATTATGAAGATTGTTACAAAGATTGCAAAGATTGTTAGAAAGATTGCAAAGATTGCGAAGATTGCGAAGATTGCGAAGATTGCGAAGATTGCAAAGATTGCAAAGATTGTTACAAAGATTGCAAAGATTGCAAAGATTGCAAAGATTGTTACAAAGATTGCAAAGATTGTTACAAAGATTGTTGTTTAGGTTTGCAAAGATTGCAAAGATTGCAAAGATTACAAAGATTGCAAAGATTGTTACAAAGATTGCAAAGATTGTTACCTTATTGGATTAGCGCAAAACCTCCTACACCCGCAGCCGTGGCAGCGCCTACAAAAACTCGCTCATATTTTTTTTGTTCAGAGCTAGGGGTGTAATCTAAAGAAGGTGCTTTTATATCAGGGTGAGGTAGTGTAGGCTTTTCACCGTAGAGCTTTTCATAAGTATCAAAGGCCGAATTTACTGAGTATATTTCATCGGTAGCCTCCTGCTTTTGAGCATTTTGCTCGTTTAGCCAATCTTGGTTTTTGGCTCGTTTGATGTTGTAATCCGCTTGTTCAGCGTTTAGCTTTTCTAGTGCCTCATTATGTCTCTTGGCTTCTTCCTGAGCTCCATTTTTATCAATCTTTGAAAAAAGATAATTTCCACCGGCGAACGCTAAAGAGTTTACGATGGCTCCCACTACCATAATAGCGATGCTAGCCATTTATTATATCTCATAAAATACTATAAGCTCTTTTATATCAGTACTGGATACAACACAGGTCACAATTCCGTCTACCTGAAGATTGATCGTGTGTAGTTTATTAGTTAACACCCCGGAATATGTAACAATTTCGGATTCGTCATTAACAAATTGTACATCCAATCTCACAACGGATGAGTATGGCCAGTAGAGAATAATATCTTTGATATTTCCACCTCGAGGAATAACTAGCTGAAACAAGGCTTTTTTATCAGAAACACTTATCCGCTTTTGCCTGACTTGATGCACAGCCACGGATTTTGATTTTGGTCTGCCATACATTTATTATACGGCAACTCAATCTCAACAACAAACTTGCCAAGATAGGCATTACCTCGTTCATCCAAGATTGACACGTTTAAGCTGTTGAGCTCGCCAATGAGCATGGATTTGTAATTATTAGTAGGATGGTGTTGTATTATTTCTCCCACATCAGTTCTGCCTATGGGAATAATTGAAAGGAGATTTGATCGTTTACCGTTCCATAAATTTTTAGACGTGTCTATTCCATCGATGTATAAATACAAACACAATGGGGTCAGATATAAATATTCATTCTCTATCAGTTTGGCTAATCCACCCGTAATCGTCGCGTCAGTACTAACCTTTAAAGTGTTTTGATGAACTTTAAATGCGCCTGGTAATTTGGAAAGGAGCTGCTTGTACGTGTAATACCCCGGCTGAATAGTAGTCGCTCTACCGTTGTACGTGTAACTGGTCACCTCGGTCAAATTGTAAAAAGATAAATATAACGTGATTGTCTTAAGGCTAATACCGGTTGCCTTCACGGATCGATCGAGCTCAATGCGACCGGTTTTGTTTATTGTCAAAGAGGTCATTTATTAATAAATAACTGGACAACTATCTAGCGGTTGTCCCATAGATTTTTACAACTTAACTGTCGTTGTAGCGATAGACGAACATAACAAAATATCGTATAGCTTTGTCAAAAAGTTTGTCGATATCTCACCAGCACCGGTAGTGATAAAAAGCTTTGATGATGTCAATCGATGGTATGATGACCCCATCTTATATTATTTTCAGCAATATAAGTTTGCCTTATACTGCGCGACCGCTTTGTGCGGTGTGAGTAAAGATCAGCTGACACGAGATCTACCTCTTACAAAAGCTATTTTAAACTTTCACGTTATGTACCAAACTAAAAAGATGTTGGCGCAAATGGAGATTAGAAATCCAGGAGATCGAGATTTTGATCCGTACAACAATCCTTACAACAAAACTGAGTACTGAAAATTGCTCAATGAGTTTAGAGTAACCGCTAAAGATATTCCTGAGATTGATCAACCAGCCAGAGGTCTCGGATTTATCATACAAGACGGTGGTAGTAAAGTAGGTTCTCTACAAAAACAGATGGCTGATCTAGGCAGGCATCACAAACCATATCCAAAATATCCATCAAGCAGTAAAGATAAGACGGATATAGATGTGCAACGGAGTGGTGCCAATGGTTGGGGTACTTATTACCAGTTTCTGGAGTGGAATTCGAGTGCAGGTACTAAAATGGTTTCAGTAACTCAAGACCCATTTGACTACAAAAGGGTAGTGCCCGACCATAGTAAGTCATTCACATCCCCCGGAATAGTTAGACTTAATGATAGTATTAGAGCTTACGTCTACTGTTTGCTAGGAACTCAGGTGCAAGCTAGACAAGCGGGTTCCTCCCTTGAATCTCAACAAGAATTTTTAGTTCTGGTCAATGACTTGATCATGAAAAAGTAATCTCTCCAAGATTCTATATCAAACTTTGAAGACGCCCTCACTAAAACACGCGGGCAAACAAATTATGTTATAGCCAAAGGTCTGTACATGATACCGTCAGACTTGAACTTGAACGCTTTAGGACAAAGCGTAAAAGGATTTAACGATAAAATTAAAATAGCCCAAGCGTTTGATAGCGTGGGAATAAAACCTCCACCACCGAAACCAAAACCCACCCCGCTAAAGCCTTCACCAAAACCCAAACCCGCGCAACAGCCAAAACCCGTGCAACCTTCGCCACTAAAACAACCAAAACCTGCGCCACTACAACAGCCAAAACCGATGTTAAAACAGCCACCTGCGCCACTAAAGCAGCCTCCAGCACCGACACTAAAATCAACTCCTTCTGTAAAGCCATCTATATTTCCTACAGAATTATTTTTACCAAAACCTGAGCCTTCTGTAAAGCCATCTACAGAATTGCCGCCATCTGAGGGCAACATTCCCGAAGGAAATAAACTGTTAATCGGTGGCACTATAGTCATCGCGGGTATAGCTTATTCCATGATGTAATTTTATATGACTGTATAAAATTATGACAATGCGGCTTGTAGAGCCGCCTTTTTCATCGTTTTGTACCCGGGTATACCTTGTGCCTTGGCAAGCTTTTTGAGTTCCGGTACCTTGACACGCCTATTCTCATACCTAGATATGGGTCTACCTCGAAGTGTATATCTCTCAGTAGACTCTTTATATTCGTCATACACAGGGGGTCTGATGAGATCAAACAACTCCATTTACTATACAAAACCTTTAAGGCTACCCTCTTACGGAGCCCCCCCAGACTTTCAGGAGCTTGACGCAGTAAGCGCTTGTTTTATTCTATAATGCCCATGCGCGAAGCTGTTTACCGGATCCGTGTAATAACGCTTGTCGTCAAAGGTGGAAAGAGTCTTTTTGCTAAAAGTCCAGTTCTGGATCTCGTGCAGACGCGATCGGAGGGTTGTCATTTCCGCTTCTGGAGCAGGATCTCCGGTATTCAGACACCGCTTGTACGTCTCAAAGCTTAGATTCTTAGTTACGCATTTTTTGACACCCTTGCACTTACTCACACCTTTGTTTCGTTTCTTAATTTCATTTATCAGACACTTGCAGTTCTTAGAGTCTTTGCAGGAACATTTTGTTCCTTTACTAGGTTTTCTCTTTTTGTTGGGTATGAGGTTTGCCTCAACAGATTTATCGAGATTCCATGGTTGATACTTTATGTAGTATGACTTGGCCTTAAAAGACACAAACTCTGCAATTGGTTGTCCACCACCTTCATCCTTGAGTAGACCTATCACTTTCTTGTTTTTCACGCTGTAGCACGGATGATCTTTAGGGTAGTTGCTCGTATCATAATTTTCGAGCGGCATTTCCTTATAAAAATCTTCCGTCTCGATTAATAACACTAAGCTGTCCGTGTCAGTATACATCATTCTAGCATCAGGGTATTGCCGTCGTATGTCATCGTAAAAGAATTCGTACATGAGCAGTTTTGATAGATCTAAAATGGCCTGACCGACGTAAATAGGTTTGTTTAGGGCCACTGTAGATTTGCTCATGAGAATGGCCGCCAAGTTGTCATTAAACTCTTTCTTACACTTGAATCGCGGCTTATTTATGAGCTTTTGTTTGCGATTCATTTTAGTAGTCAACTCTACATCTATTCGTTTGCGAACATTCTCCATCGATTTCCCGAATACCGCATTGTTCATGAGCTTAAAAAAGTCCTTTTCAAAATCAGTTTTGACCTTTTTTCGAAGCTTGGTATTTAGTCGAATGTACGGCTCCATCCATGCACTCTCCTTAAACTTGAGGACTCTGTGCACTTTAGTCAGACGCAAGCCCTTTTGCAAATAAAACTTTAGAATTTTGTGGTGCACAACGTACTCGCGCTTATCTCGAAGGTTTGACACCAGCTTAGGAACTTTTGCATAGCACGGCTCTCCAAGCTTGTCAAGCTCTCCCACATCGCGCATATACTCTGACCACTGATCAGGTTTCATAGATTCAGGTGCCAGTGGATAATCATTATGTTCATCGTGGAGCTTTTTTGGGTATTCCAAGTCCACCTCCGCAATGTAGCCTTCATCATCATTAATGTCTGGCAGGTCCTCTTCCCACTGAAATCCACCAGTCGGTAGCTTTTGTGACATTGCCCATCCATATAGGTTATTCTCATCTAAGTACATCAGGTAGTTCGTTGGTTTCTTTTCGTCATACCCCTCGACATAGGGGTTGTTGGCTTTGGCAAATCGAATACCTCCGCATGTAGAAACGCCACCTCTTATACCACTCTCTACAAAATTGTACATGTCTACATTACTGATGAGCTCTAGTTCTTGTTTTGCTATTTTAAACAATGCATCCCATGACAATGAGGGTGCTGAGATGTAGTGACACGGATCAAGACTATATAAATTCATGGCTGTCGATCTATGGCTCTCAAAAACATCAGTCAAAAGCAAGACATCCGTCTTAAGATAGAGATCATGATAATCACCCAAAGTCTCGCACCGCAGCTCTTTCCACACTTTTTGAGCGTGCCGATAGTTCTCACCACTTATACCGGCATAATTTTCAAGCGATGAACTAAAGTACTTTTTATCCGGGAGTCGTCGTTCTTCAAACCGCTCGTGAGAATCCATGTACTCGTACGGATATACACCCTTCCTGGAAAGTAGTCCGGCATGCTCTGGATACTCTCGTTTCAGGTGCGGTAGATCATCTAGGCCTTCCACCAATTTAGCCAATGAGCTATTGAGGTGCTGGAGGCTGTCTATAAACTCAAACCTGCCTATTATCATAGACATGTATTTTTCATCGGTATTGGCTATAACATCAATATCCTCTGCCCCCTCAAACTTTGTATACTTGCGCAACTGCTGCCATAGGAATGACTTTTCAATCACACACATTTTATGAGCCACTCCCAACTTTTTGTCTGGAATGTTTCGCATCACTAAAGGATCATCTTCATATCCTTCCAAACCGCATGCAAAGCAGCGCTTAGGGTCCTGTGGCTCATTTAGACTATCGTGTTGATATAGTTTACACTTTTTATGTACAACCAATTTGTCAATATTGCGTTTATACACAGTAACCAGAACTGCATTGACATCGGCCTTTTCCTTACACATGTAGCATTTTATTTGTTTACCATTCCAAGCTTTGGTGATAAGGTGAGAGTCATAGCCACGAAAATTGTGAAATATCACCTTAATCTTTTTAGTTTGTCGTAAATTAAGATTGCATTTGTTATGAGCCGGACCTCTATACAACCCCGATACATGATCGTGGTCCCTAACCATAGACTCACCCTGCGGTTTTTTACATATCCAGCACTCCGATGTACCCGCTTCAACATCGCGATAAAATTTTTGTTCCTGTTCAGGAGTGATGATCATCTCAGCAATCGGTATACTATCAATGTATTCTTTCAACTCGTCTAACACCTTAAAGAACTGCTCCATACAATCCTCGCCTCTGTACATTTCAAACCTTAGTGACTCACCCACGCTATTAACCAACTTTAACCCATACCCACACGCGCTATGTAATTTTGTCTCTCTCTCTATAACTGACTCAAAATCTGCGTAGACTGTGTACGGTGCTTTCTCCATGTTCTTAAAGTTTTTAAATTTCATTACCGACCCCGGTTCGGGGATTTTAACAGCGCAAGTTCCATCGTGAGCGGCTAGGCACCCTTTGATGTGGTCCTTAAATGTTCTCTCGCACGTAGCGTGATGAAGGCAGCGTAAGCACGTGTGTTTGCTATGACCACCGGTCATATCCGTTTGCTTGCGCATTAATGCAGACACGCTTTTAATCCACATGTAATGATCCTTGTAGAGAAGCAGGTTAACCTCGGGAATACCTTCCGCCTCCTCAGTATACAACCGGTTATCCGTGTGGACAATCTCCATTCTGCCGTTTTCTCCCTTAGATTCGATCCACTCAAACGCATTAATCACAAGTTTGTTCTTGTTAGCAAACTTTTGGATCTGGTCTATGGTGACCGGGTACTTTAACATTTTAGTTTTTAAGGCATTTTTATACGGGATGTACTTTGATAGCCTGTCTACATGATCCGATGATGGGTATAGGCATGAGAGTACCGCCCACAAAAAGCACTTGTTTTCATCCAAAGCCTCTGGATCTATTTCTTTTATTTTTTTAACTAACGCTGATTTCTTGGTTTTGGTAGTAAAAGCAATGTCCAGAGACTTTGCAATCCGTTTTATCTCTGCCATTGTTTTGGGACCTCCATTGTTGACGTTTATTACGGCATTTTTGTTCGCTAAAGCTTTAGGGGTTGATTTGTACGTTCCACCTCTTAGAGGTTTCCACCGATAAATTTCCAAATAAAATCTAGATACTCTCTCCAAAATCCACCCCGAACCGTTGTTCGTAAATTCATCAATTTTTCTGATTATATTCGCTAGCTGTCTGTTTAATTCTTCATCTAGATTGGTTGATGCTAGGATTGGTACGGCGCCTTCTCTAGGAGTACCCCAGAATCGAGTGATTATAGTACCACGCTCCAGATGGGAGAATGCAACTTCAGCACTTACGCAAAGTTTTTTAGTTCGGTTAAACACATCATTAATCCGACCTATAATGACAGGTTTGGCGTGATTTTATACAAAGTCTATGTGGGCTGATTGATAACTGGATACATCTATAGTAGATTTGTTGGTGACCTCGTCTACAAAAGTGGTTCTTATCTCCACCCGTGGCGCTCTGTCAACACCTCTCAATGCGTCCACCAAGTCCGCTTTTTTCAAACGCGGCCCAACTGTTATATCTCTGGCTTGAGCTAAAGATTTTAGATCTTTCATACTCAAGTCATCCACTGTAAGACGTTTCTTGCCATCGACAATATCCTTTAACTCGGCTTTTCTCAGCTTCGCTGTATTCCCAAACCCCATACGCTTCGCCTCCTCCCTCATCTGACTGGAGGTAGAGTCTCCATACAGGTTTCTCACATTGCGGAGGGCATCATCCGGGTCAGGCTTTTTATGAACACCGTCTACCACTATTGGTATACCCTTACTAGTTTTACCAATCACTTTGGATAGATCGCCCGCACGATACGCTAGCTCCGCTTTGCTCATTTTGCTGTATCCTTTAATACCGCTTTGCTTGGCATCCTGTCGAAGCCAGCTCGTATTCCCCTCTCCGTAGAGGTTTCTAATGTCAGACACCGCCTCAGGTGGTGCCCGCTTTCTAACTGTCTTTTCCATTTCTATTTATTATTACAAAGCTTTAAGCTTACATCAAATGACCTAATGTTCAGTCAAGCGTATAATAAATAGACAATCAGAGGCTTAAAGAATTTTGTATAATAAATAGGTGCAAAAAGCAAGCGTGACTAGCACTTAGGTTCTGCAGTCGCGTGTCACTTTGTGACAGCCGTGCCTGTTTCTAACTCTCTCCATTTCTATTTATGATTTTTGATATTCTTCCATTTTTTCAAAATCCTTGGGATTTTGAAAACTTTCTAAAATTCTAGTCATCTTTAGACAAAAAATGCCAGGGCGAAAATTCTGGTTCAGATCAGCTACTACTACAACTACTACTAGCAGCTGTATCATGTATGTATTTTGTATACTACTTAGAATTACTACAATAAAGATGTTCAGCAATTATTAGCAGCAGTTGAGTGTTTGGGAAAATCAAAAATATCAAAATCAAAATCAAATTAAAATCAAAATACGCTAATATAAAAACAAGCTAAATTGTGACAAAAACATTAAAATTTTCAGCGTAATTAAATTTCATGCTACAGTAGTCCAAGAAACAAATGGCAGCAATCGATCAAATTGCATTATCGATCTCGGCCATACAGTTCTACCTGCGGTTCACAATTACAAAATAGTCCCAAATTGAAATTTTTTTCTTACCGGCGAACCGAACCTGAGGAATATAAATATGTTTGTTCGACTGCATTTATTTTCACATCATTATATTTTCGCACTAATCAGAGTTGCGAAATTAGACTGCAGCGAAATTTTACTCTGTATGCTACTCACGAAACTAAATACTAGCAAAATATAAGTGTCCTAGGGTAAACTCAGAACCTCCAGTTTCGCAGACAGGCAGGCTATCCATTACACTACATGTTCAACTGGCTGTGCTACGGAATAATTGTGCAGACCATACTGAGTACACCGTAACGCAACGCTGTAACGCAACGCCGTAACGCAACGCCGTAGCGTAACGCCGTAGCGTAACGCCGTAGCGCAACGCCGTAGCGCAACGCCGTAGCGCAACGCCGTTACGCAACGCCGTAACGCAACGCCGTAACGCAACGCCGTAACGCAACGCCGTAACGCAACGCCGTAACGCAACGCCGTAACGCAACGCCGTAACGCAACGCCGTAACGCAACGCCGTAACGCAACAATTACATGTATAAGCCATTACCAATTATAAGCAAGCTGGCTTTTGAAAGCTTTGAACTGACACTTATTATAGTAAAAATTTAGACTAGCTCAATTCACTCAAATTTGTTGGGTCAAACACCTTAGCCAATGACAACTCAATTTAACAACAAAGACTAAATTTTCTGCGCCAAACTTTTTTATTACCTGTACAGAGCCAGGCATCCGGCTAGTATATATAATGTATTACATAATATGATAAATGTAATATATATTACATACAACATGTATGATATAAATATTATATGTGCATGTATATAAAAAATGTATAAAAATGTGTCACGTCCATGAGAGTGGTATAATACAGCGGTATATCTCATGCTAACAGGAGGTAGATCTCACACTAAAGGAGCACCCATTAACCTCCTTATAACTAATTCTGACTGACTGTATGGAGGGATGAGGTACTCATACAGCAATGTCAAGTGAGGTTTGTTTGCAATGAATCAACCAACAATAATATAGCCAATAAATTTCATAAGCAAACTAGTTCTTGACTTCTATTCATGCATGACTAAGCCTGCCTAAGACCCTCATTTTTTGCTGGTTTGTCTAGCTGCAAGACTTTGATCACCTGAGCACCGCTGATTGCATCACCCAATTTAACACATCGCAATCAAACAATGTTTCCAGTTTTGCTTCCTAGATTACCCCTAAAGCATGATGAACAGATATTATCCTGGGGATCTTAGTCAACTCCGGAAATAACCTTGGAAGTTTGACCTTGTGCTATTGGTCGATCAATGTCGCTAGTTCTAAAGTTAAAAATATCACAAAGTAGCAAATAACCTACCAGGATATAAGTTTGAAGAATCTCATCTGAGTACTGTAACTGGTATTAGAAGGGATGTTAATAAGCTTCCTGGGAAAGTACCTACCACACAAATAAGCCTGCTCACTCTACTCTCTCTACTAACTTTACTTACCCACTGATACTGATGCTGTTTGAATTACACGCCTCAGTAACAATAGAAATGTGCATTTAGCTGCGGCTTTGTGAGGTCACAACTTTAGAAGCGTTGTATAAGCTATTGTGTGAGTTGTCTCATCTTTAAATGCTAGCTATCTATATGTAATAAGAGCTGTGTACAAAAAGAACAAAAGATTGCATCGCGCTGGGTTTGTCTATTAATTGAGAAAAAGTATTATGTCTGGCTGAATTTAAACTCAAAACATTCAGCTTGATGTACCAACACTGTCAACACCAATCAACTGTCTTGAGGTAATGTGGAATAATAATTATGCATATAGCTATTCTCTGCGCTTCATCGGCACACCTGATGATCTCTCACAGCACACTAAACTTTCAGGGTACTTCTACTACACAATAAGATCCCAATAAAATATTTATGGTAATATGAGCCGTGTCTGTCTGTTTGAAGCCACGGCTGGGTGTTGGAAACAAATTCCGTTGCTTGAAACTAATACTCTGTGACTAAGTACTAGTATTATAGGCTGACTTGCAACCAAATTCGCATTACAATTATTTGGTATCAAAAGATTCACCTTGTTTTACTCTGTTGTGTTGTAAGTGTCAAATATGTGGAAATGTGATTACAAGCTCTTAAAAGCTCAAAAACGAAAAGCCGCCGTAGAGTGAAATCTCTTTATTTCGATGACGTAACAACGAACTTTGGTTATCGTCTTGTCACGTATGTTCTCACGTGAATTGAAAGGCCAATACAAAGCTCAATATAAAACTTATCGTAGTACTAGTTTATGACAAACACTTTGGCTTTTACCGAAAACCCTGTATCAAATATAGATGCTCGCTACTTTACAGTTTTGTTACGGCATTATTCAATCGTCAAGTCGTAATCTGATCATGTGACCCAATACTTTGCATATAATTTTTGCAGCACTTTTCGATTATCACAGGTGACCAACATGCTCATCATGATTATCAGACAGTGATATGTACTCCTTCAAGCTAAGGTTAAAAAGTTTAACGATTTTTTACGGTAAGTTATAAGATATCAGTGCTGAAGTGACAGCATTACAATGACGATAAAACAGACGCGTAAGAACAATAGACATAGTTTTATTGAATGCGTGAAGTATATTTGTGAAAATATTTTGACGAATAAGGTTGCAAGAAAGTGTAAACAGACACCATCTCTCACAACTACATCACATTTGAGCCGTTTTGGAAAGGGAATCCAAACTACGGCGGTCTTGTGTGGCTGCGATTTTCTGTTCGTTTTTGAGCTTTTAAGAGCTTGTAATCACATTTCCACATATTTTGCACCCACAACACAACGGAGTAAGACATGGTGAATCTTTTCGTATCAAATAACGGTAATGTGAATTTTGTTGCAAGTCAACCTTTAAGTATTATGTAGTACAAGTCCCAGGCCTGTATTCCCTGGTTGCAAGTTGGGACTGCAAATGTTAGGTGACTAGTTATGAACACCTGAAGGTTTTGGGGCAGCGTAAGCCCCCAACAGGGTTTGGGGCAGCGTCCCCAAGCTCTGGACCTTTTACGCATCAACAACCTTCAAAGTATGCATAAATACAATCAATTGTAAACATCCAAATCTACATAAATATATTGCTTATGGTTCATGATAGGCAAAATCTTTTCTTTATTCAACAAAAAATATTAAACACGACACTCCAGATTTCTGCAAGGGACATCGACAGAACAAGAGCTATTACTTCTTTATTGCAATAGCTTTTGTTCTGTCAATATATCCATGACAGAAATCTTTCTCAACTGATTCTGTATCTATGTCAACATATTTATATATGTTTAATATTAAAAGATTATTTAGACGAGCCTGCCCCATAGCGCTCCTCATCGATGTTTGGATTTGCTTTGATGCAGAAAAAGATCTCTCACTCACTGCATTAGTGGCAGGCAAAACCAATACTAGATTAGCGAGTCTCTCCACTTCATAGCTAGTTGCACTAGAGAGCAACTAGCGCTAATAATTAGTAGTTGGAAATTCCAAGTGATTGAGCTTAGACTGCAATTCTTAGTACTCAGCCTCCAAAAATCACTAAAAAGTTAGGGCGGCTCAGGGAGTGTGGGCCTGACGAGTACTACATAATAAGGTCTCTACAAACATCTTTACTATAATAGGAGCTGTGTCCTTTTGAAACTATGATAAAATAACAAGGAAAAACAATCTGTTTCAACAAGAATTGAACCATATACGTACTTAGATTTGATTTACAGACCAACACTAACTATTACACCAGTAGGCCACCTTGGGTTCTTATGAAATGATTATGCAATAGTTTATTGTTCATTAAGATCTGTCACAGGGCAGGGGACTGGTCAAGCATACTAGTCATTACTATAATAAGAGCCATGTTTGTTCGCCCTCGGTTAGATGATGAGGAAAAATTGTCTCACTCAGGATTTGAACTCATAACTTTCAGCATACTACACAAACACTCTAATAACTGCTCCACCCAGTCAATCATAAGCACGTCTGATTTATTGTGCAAATAATTATTACAACCGAGGATCTCCCACTCCATAGTAACTTCAATTTGAAATCCTTCAAGTATCTTACAGTAGAAGTTTGCCAAGTTACAGCATCTTTGTGATAAACCTAATAACTAGAAAAGTAAAATGACTGAAGGAGTACATTGCGCTTGAATGAACACGTACTTATCAATGATACTTTGTTAACAGAGCAGACAAAAAAACGAAAGTGATAAGTTCTCTTTGTCAAAGTGTCATGTACTTCAATGATGTTATTCATACATAGTGAAGAGATAGTCTTACAGCTTCGATAAGCAGGTGTATATCTTCCTACATATTGGTTATTTTATGGAATCAGGAAAGGTTGATTGAGATGAGCCAGAGAGATATGCTCCCGCCTTTGGAAAAAGCTGGAGCATATCTGATAATAAGAAGGCAGTTTTATTTGTATCTATAGCTACTAGTGGTATTTTATGTCTGTTGTTGTACACGATACCAACATGCATTTGTGGTTTAAGATCTGTGGTGAGGATCTGTTGTTCTAGGTCTACAGCACTAACCCCCTGAGAAAATCCTTACGCACATTATCAATAATTGACTGGCATAGATATGCTATTGATTTTTGTACAAGATTTACAATTAGAGATTTTTGCCTGTAGTTCTTAATAAATGAATCGGAGTATAAAAGATCTATGGTTACAGATTGATGGTTTTGTATAAAAAATAGTTTCTTCACCCCGGTTAACGCATATGGGTGGTAATTTCTGCTCTAACTCGGGTCTCCTACCAGAGACCTGGGAGTTTGAGCACTCGCCTACAGATCTTAGCTGTTCCCAATAGCGCACTTTTCTGCAACTCACCTGAGTTGATTGTTGTTGGTATTTGGGCAAGCCACATTTTATGTGCCGATGTAATTGCGCCCAGTGTCCCAATGACTACTGGAATTACAGTTGTTCTTACATCCCAGCATTTTTCAATCTCTTTTCCAAGAGGGAGATATTTCTCTACATTTTCTTTTTCTTTGCTGGCTATATTGTAGTCATTGGGTACTGCAATATCTATTATAGTAGCCGTCTTGTTCTCCTTGTCCACCACCACTGTATCTGGTTGGTATGCTAAGCCATGCTTGTCAGTTTGGATGTAGAAGCCGCAGAGGATCTTAAAGCGGTCATTTTCATTGACCCTACCAGAAGCTTCCTACCAGTGTTGGGGTTTATTAAAGCCATACTCATCACATAGACTTCTAAACACAACACCTGCGACACGATTATGCTGCTCAGTGTATGCGTTTCTTGCTAGCTGCTTGCATCCACTGATGATGTGTTGGATGGTCTCAGGCACATCTTTGCACAATCTGCATCTAGGATCGTCATAGGTGTGATAGATTTTTGTTTTGAGTTGCCTTGTTGGGAGCACTTGTTCCTGGGTGGCCATGAGTACCGACTCTGTATTGGCCGTCAGGTTTCCTTTGTTTAGCGACATATATGTCTGGTGAAGATCGCCAACCTAAGATATTTGTCGGTGGTAAGCACCGTGAAAAGGTTTCGTGTGCCAGTCAATTTCCTCATCATCAGGGTGAAGCTCCATTGTCAGAGCAGCCAATTGAAATTCATCTAGCAACTTATCTGAAGTGGCCATGGAAGCTGCATAAGCTTTGATGCTTTGTTATTGCTCTTTCGCTGTCTGCTGTACACTTTTGAGTCCCCTACCGCCATCTTTCCTATCGATATACAATCTAGTAGTATCATATTTTGGGTGGAGTGCTCCATGCATTGTCAGGAGTTTACGAGTTGCTATATCTGTTTCCCTGATGGCTTCCTCAGTCCACTTTATTATGCCTGCTGGATATCTTTTTACTGGCAATACATATATACATACATATATATATATATACATATATATATATTATATACAGTCAAACATGGATAACTCACCCTCGGATAGCTCCAACACATGGTTAACTTGATCGGTTCTTTCGGTCCGCTCCCACGTAATGATAAATTGCTTTAGATAACTCGACCTCAACTCTGTTAACTCGAACAGTTTTTTGCCCAACTGCTACCGAAACGGTTGTTATCGCTTTAGAAAATCCCTTCATTCCAAGTCATAGAAGTAAACTTCAACTTTTCGTAGTTTATAAGCTTCTTTATTACCATCCTCAACAAAATATTTTTATCAACGACTTTTCTAAAGGTTTGGTGAAATTTGAATTTTACCAAACATCTGCTTAGCGATGGCCTTTCGGAAGCAAGAAAAAGTGAGGTAACCTTCGCATAAACTGCAAGAAAAATTGGCAAAAATGATCTTGGTTAAAAGGGTCAGAGAAAAAAGATGTCTTTTCTTCTGAGCATTTCAACAGCGATCAAGTTTTGCCGACTTTAATATAAAAAACATTCCGGCAATAACATCACCTCAAACAACAAACCAATCTCAAATGATAGAAAAATCTTTATTCTTTTTGATAAATATTTTTTAAACTTTACATTCAACTTGAAACAAGCCATTTATGCTTTTGATTTATATTATAGTTTGTATATGTACATATATCTACTAGTAAACAAGTAAATACATTGACTTGTGACAGTGCTCTGATAACTTGAACGCTCTGATAACTTGAACACTCTCGCTCAGTTCCGTGAAGTTTGAGTTATCCATGTTTGACTGTATATATATATATATATATATATATATATATATATATATATATATATATATATATATATATATATAGTATATGTGGTTTATACTGTAAAGTAAAGTGCTCAATAATCGAGTCAATTAGAGCTGTGTATGAAGTTTATTAAAAACTACAGGTTAAAATCATTACTACTATTAGTTTCATGCAATCGCGTTGCACTTTTCAGGTAGAAGATTGCAACATAATTTACCTGAAGATTCTACCTGAAGATTGCAACGCGATTGCATGAAGCTGATAGTAGTAATGATTTTAACCTGTAGTTTTTAATAAACACTTTATAGGTATATTGTTGTATTATGGGATTTGTTAGGCTCAGGCTATATTAGCGTCTGAGCTCAAAACAGTACAGGCAATTACAGTGAGTGAACAAAGCTGGATAAAGCTAGCGAATAAAGCTAGTGGTAAAGCTAGTGGGTAAAGCTAGTAGATTACGTAGTATAAGACAGTATGGAGAGTATATAAAGAAGTGTAAGAAAGATGAAGTCGCTTCTTTGCCTTCTTCACATCAATACATGTAAGTCTAATCATTTATACAACATATATATCTGTATACTTGGAAAAAAGTCATGTAGTTCTGGGACAACTAGCTTGCTCAGCAAAGTCAGGAGAGCTAGCTCCAATTATCGTGCGACACAACATTCCGCAAAGCAGTATTGTTCAAAAACCCGAATTGTTATGGTAATTAGGTTTGCCTAAAATTTTTCAATCTTGTGTGATCTATGCAAGGCAAGAAAACAGCATCAGAAGAATGCCAAAACAAAAGTCATCTTTCAGAAATTCAATTTGGTTACGATGTATCGCTAAACTTGCTACATGATACTCTATAAGAGATACAACTTTGCAACAAATTTTAATGACATTGACGTTAAGTAGGAAGGTGCAATTAATTATTTGCTTAAAATATGCTATGCTACTTAATACTACCAGGGTCAAGAAAGGAAGAGCAACTAGAGGGTCCCCTGGACTCAGCAGAGAGGTTTGGTGCCAATTGTGAAAGGACAGTCTCAGTGATTTCAGTCGAGGCAGTGGGCTCCATCATAGGTGGAAACAAAGGAAGTGAAACACTTGTACCAGGCTAGATTTGGGAGAATCGTTAGTGTTGCTTTTACTAAAGCATAAGATGAGCCATCCCTGGCCAGCATTACAACCCTCAGCTTAAGCCAGCCAACCGGTACCCATCATGTCATACAAAGGTTGAAGCCTTTGGTTGGACATGATTAACAGAGCAGCTTTACCCATTCAAACTAAGTTGACACATCTGGAGATACATAAAAACTATGGCTGGTTAGAAGAGGTTGAGCTAATTATCCTACTCATACTAAACTCT
This sequence comes from Watersipora subatra, assembly GCF_963576615.1. Taxonomy (NCBI): domain Eukaryota; kingdom Metazoa; phylum Bryozoa; class Gymnolaemata; order Cheilostomatida; family Watersiporidae; genus Watersipora; species Watersipora subatra. Next base: position 33,712,475 of record NC_088718.1, on the reverse strand, counting down.
TGATGATCTGGCAAAAAGGCCTCCTGGCCACGAAAATGCAGCAAGGAAAGGAGAACACTGGTCAGATTGGTCAAGTTGGCGGCTAATGCAGAACCAACTAACTTAGGTCAAGGTCAATTTAGATAGGTGAAACATCAAGCCTGTCATATGGGTAGTTCAGACAAAATGATGCATATCCTAAGAAACATGCGGTGGGATAACAGCTGCAATTAAAGATTGTAGAGATTGTCACAGCATCTGTGACTATAAAACCATACGATATGCTGGTACTATGTTTTCAGACACAACTTTTTTCTAATGCAACTATGCATGCATCGACACATCTATCACCAAATAAAACTGGGAACAGCCAGTATGGAGACGTTGTGTATCTCTTGGAATGCCACAAATTGACAAAGTTTTTGAAGGACAGAGGCTGAAGTTGCAACATTAGGATAGAGCCTGGTACCATTCCACACCTTGCCAACTTTGCAATAGTCTACCAAGGTGGCAAGCCAGAAGTATAAGCATGGACTCACAGTAAATACCTTCCAACCTAACGCAACTAGCACCACTAGGGCTAAAGAAGCAAGCAAGATCTTTTTTGCTTACCAACCCTTTTATCTTTATCATAGACTGAGGGTCTGGCAACTACTTCATGACTAATGTCCCATTTGAACCAAAAAACTTTCTTCCTGTAATGCTTCTTGTTGAGTAAGATGACTGCTTGTGTTTCAGTACATCGAGATATGATTCTGTAGCCCTATAATAAACCTCCAAAAAGACTCTAGTGCTGACATTAGGCGTTTTCAGTTATCCGAGTGCATGAACAAGTGAGCAATTTTTTGCCTTGTTTTGAGCTTATCTCTATGTTACATTCTTTCACCTGAAAGGATATTAACGTCTCCATGAGTCAGATTCTTCTATCTGGTCTTTCTCGTGGAGTTTTTTTTTCATGATTCTTTTATCAAGTATCTTTGAGACAGTTTTCAAAGCACTTTTCCTGTCATCTTGTAATTTTTCCCCATTTACAAGTTTAGCATACAATAGGCTATCTGTTTTGGCAATCTGCAATTGGTAATTTTAACCAGCTGACCTGCTTAGCTAAGTCTATCTGCCTAGATCAGGCTTTCCAGACTAGGCATGATATTTTGCTGATATATGCTGTTGTGTGTACACTTGTCTGACCATTATATATAAACGATCCTTTCAATTTTTTACATCGGATAATCTTTCGGCTTTAATATATGTACTTTAAACATCTCAGATTTTTAGGCTGCCATTATATAACAATGCATAAACAATCACCGCCCTGTATACTTTGACTTCGACATTGTTTAGCAAATCTGAGTTCTCAAACTCTTTTTGTCTTGCTATGCTGTTTCCTATGCTATGTGCCTACAGCTTCTTCTCTATCACCTTTCATGATCACCCTTAGCAGGAAAACTGCTGTCAGTGTACACCAAATCATCAACAGCCCATAAAAGCTCATCTTTGTAATGATTGTTGTCTTCCGTATATTGTTATATTACTAAGTACATATGAGTTTTAGCTCGAAGTCTCTGTAGGTTAAGTAGATCCTCTTTATAGTAGCTCAAGGTAATTAATCAGGAAAACTCCTGTTCTACAAGATACAATACATCAAACAGAAAATGAACAATAGTGTAAAAGCAATCTTGCAGCTGTTCTCTACTTAGAGAGTTGTCGATTGTTGGCCATCAATAAAAACTGCTGCTTTTATCTAATAAGGCAAGAGCTGCTCAACTGCTACTTTTTATGAACACATTTGATGTTCTCAACCTCACTACAAAGAAATACTTTATCTGCTAAGTTGAAATCCTTTGTGAGATCTATAAAAGCCAATTATATGTCCTTGCCCAGTTCTCAAAAATTTTTCTGAATCTGTCTAACGACGAATAATGGTCAACAGTACGCATTTTAGGTCTGAAACCATATTGGGTCTCATGTAACATATTTTTAATTCCTTAACAAAAAAATGTCACCTAGGATTTTCCTTGCTATCAGAAAGATGGATATTTCTCTGTAGTTGCCACAAACAGTCCTATTCACAAACAGTCCTATATATTTTAATATGGTCACAATCAGCACACCACATAGATTGTCAGGGATTCTCACAACTCTTCATAAAAGTTTGATATAGGTGAGCCATTTTCTTTTTTCATCGTAAATAGCGTACTTACAAACTTCTGCAAAATTTTATCTGAACCAGTTACCTTCCAACTCTTCATTGCGCTTCATCACTCTTCAATTGTTGACTTTTGGACTGGCGCTGAATGAAGCTTTAGCTTTAGCTTCAGCTCCTTCAGTGGAATTTTCGTTCAGAAAACCTGAGAAGTGGTCCTTTCAGCACTCTCTGATATCATTCTTGTTCTTTATAAAGCAAAACATGCTCATTTCACAAGGTCCTGAACCTTGCGTGCAAATTCCATGCAATATTTCTTTCTAGTATAGAAGTCGCTTGCCCTGTTCTGATCAGCTAAACTCTGAAGTGCTTTTTTCCATTGATTCTTTATCTTTCTGAACCTTCTCTTTACTTCTGCCTTTATTTGTAGTATTCTTTCTCTTTTTCTTTGTTTATAAAATCTTTTAGTTGTTCTGTAAGTTTGGACATGGTCATTCAATTAACATGCTTGCTCGAGTAGGCCACAAGGCTCATCTCACAGAAGAGTTGAATTGCAGCAAATCCCTGGTATCTCTTACGTACTGTAGAACTAACTCTTTTGCTACTGTAAGTCAATGTATCGGCTTTCGCGGTAAGAGAAGTACAGACCGTAAGCCTATGTATTGGCTTATTGATAAGGTTTACTTTTCTTTTTTATTACGAAGCCTACACATTAGCTAGCACAATAAAATTCTGTCTCCTATGAAACGACCTTGTTGCCAATAATGTGCAACTAATCAAAAATCTTTTAACGCAGCGATTCCATTGCTAATTATTTTTCATGATGCAATCAGAAACTCACCAAGCTCGTTTAATGCAAAGAAAGCGTCAGAGATTTTGCGAGAGTGAGATTCACTCAACAATTTTATGCTATCTTGTAGAAAATTTTGTTTTGAATAAGATGTATTTTACAGTAAAGCAATATCTGTACTGACTCTCAAGATATTGCTTAAATACTAGCGGTATATCAATTTTTCGAAAATCAGCTCGAATCAAATTGGTCAGAAAACTGGATTTAGCTCAGAAGTGAAAGATTTATTATAAAATTGACATGGTGCATCCTATCAGCAACAATTGCATTGATACGACTCCTTACTGGCACCATAGACAAATTGATTCAAATTTCTTTTTCAAAAAGCCAAATGGTTTGAGTAAAAATGGACCCATGCTTCTTTCTATTATTATTACCTTTTTGGTTACAAGTGTGATGATGGAAAATTCATTACCCACAGTGATTACCTAAATAACTTAATCTGCTATTTGATGTGTGCATCAGCCAAGATGTCAGTGCAGTTTTATGATGCCAACCACACACGCTTCAAAAAGATGTACTCATCGTCATTGCGCATATTTTATTGGTCAGTAATATGTACTACGCACTAATGTAATACAGCTTATGGTTTGCATGCACACTGCCAATAAAGTTATTCAAGCTTACTTTTATTGCTGTGTAATTAAGTGTACTATAGTTATGCTTATGCACACTAGTTATCCAGAAAAGTAAACCTATTTTTATGCTTCGATTCATGATATTTTATTTGTATAACATTTGCTAACTTGCATTTATTGGACATTGTTTTAGTCTTTTTATGAAAAAAAAATAAACTGAGCAATTATTTTCATGAAACATTTTTTTTAATGTTACATTATTTTTGATATTATCTCTATTGTTATTTCCACTATTGTTATAATTTTATTGGTAGAATTAGTTTGTTAAACAAACTAATTGAAATTAAAGCTTTTTCTCTATTTCTTTTATCTATTTCGCTATTTTAAAGATTTTTGATGTTTTTTTGTTTAGATTACATACCGTTAGCAAAGCAAACCTCTGAGTAAGTATGCAGAAGGATACTATGAAAAGAAGATTTCGAACAATTCATATTTTGTTGCATCAATGTTTAAAAAGTTTAGTTAACTTCTTTACAGTTTTCAGAATGTTAACATGTAGTCTGATCAAAATGATTACCAGGTTAAAAGATATTATATAGTAATTTGTCGCTAAATGTTAAGGAAAATGGCCACCGAGAATATCAAGTATTTATTTAGCAATTCTTAGCAGGTTCAAAGTGTTGAGTTTTAACCTCTGTTGCTGGCTAAGTGATGGCAAAAAGATAGACTGCATATTTAAACCTAAAAGCATTGGAAAACGAAATAAACAATTAAACAGTTACTTCTTCAAACTAATTAAGCAGTATTTGCTACTAAGAAACTGGATCTGGCTCAAAAAATATCAAAATTATAATAAATGATTCCTAATAGTTCTGTGGGTTTATTATATTAGCTTTATCTCTACTAGTAGAAACAAATATTTTGTTTAAAATTCTTAAGTAGGTAGAAGGGTCAATGGTGGTATAATAAAAATAACATGTAGCTATCTTGTAGTATGTTTGGAGTATGCTTAGGTGAGCTTTAACTTGCCTGCTTCCAGAATATAGGTGACAACTTGTGCCAACAGAATCTTGGCGCGTATTTATGTAACTTGACTAGGCTAGCGTTTTGTAAAACGATCTACGGCTTCATTCCCTTTTACCAATCTTTGATTTACTAGTTTACTACTCTGCATTATTAATTTAGCAGGGACAAAAATATAAGGTCACTTGCTTTTCTAATCGTAACCAGTATTTTTTGAAATAGTTCAAACCCATCATGATACTTTAACTGTTGCAAGTCACTGCTGCCTAGTATGATAAACACTTCTGCCGGGCTGTTTAACCTCCTTAGAAATCCTAACTAGGTCTGTTTTAATATTATAAAATACATTTAGGGCACCAACAGTAAAGGTGAAAAAAATTATCTAACCTATGTGAGACTTTTTAAAATTGACTTTAACATTACACATCTGATCAGCAGAGCATCCAAATCAAAACGATTTAAGAATCATAGCATAAACATTATGCACTTCGACCTTCTTTGACAGATTTCCTTTACGGGTTACACTAAGTAAAAAACAACATTTGCATTCAAAGCTTGTTCGGATTTCTAGAAATCAGTGGCTTAAACATATATTTGATTAGAAACTCAAAAATGTGCTTTTGTAAGCTTTGAGAACATTTGTCTTTGTTACACTCATTCATAGATTGTTGTCACAAAAACAGTGTGGAAATTTGCTTTAAAATCTACGGGCATGTCGCGTGCCAACTGAATATAAATAGAAGAACTATTTGAAAGCATCCGACCCACTACTAGTTTTTAATACCTTCATTTACAAACAAAATTTTCAGACTGGCAGTGTTGAGTTTGCAAACAAAACAAATGACTATCAAGTTAAAAGAATTTACTAGTATTATCACATAGAAAAGTTTCATTTGATTTTTTATCACTCTAACTGTATGTAGTTTCATTCTTAGTGACCAACAAAATCTCAAACTGCATAAAATACCCAGCAAAACTTCCGGCTCAGGAAGGGAAAGATGAATAAAAGTTGTCAAATGTTGTACAGCAGTTGCGTAGTATACAGCAACAGTGTTGAGTTTTTTTCAAGTGTGCCACTTTATTAGAAAACACTTTCATTTGGCATAGCCACTGAAGAGAGATAGGATCTAGCCATAAATGTAATATATGGCCATAAAAGTACGGCCTAATATGCTTTAAAGTCTCGATTTCTGCAGGGAAATATTCTTCAATGCAACACAATAGCTCAGCTATGATGCGTTGAAGTTGTGCTGTAGTAAGCGATCACTCTCTTCTTTTTGATCTTCTCTCTTCTCCCTCATATCTTAAACAGCGTTATCTACACACCTTGCCTGCTTGTATCAGCATCCAGGATATACCTCAAAATTCCCTTGGATATAGATTGTTTTGTTTTTCAGTACAAGTGTTTGAGAAGTCCAAAAGCAGCCAGCATCTAAGGGAATCACTTTTAGGTTCACCCCAAGCCATCAGCAACCGCAGCGGTTGAGTGACAGCGGCCCACTCAGAATGCACTGTCGGTTAAAATTAAAAGTGCCTAATAACCTTGAAAACTTTTGATTACTCGATGCCAAGGTAAATTCTTTCCTACTTCTACCTTGTAAAGGACAGTAGACATTTAGTCTTTTTTGAAGCTATGGCACAGCTATCAGAATTTAGAGTAAAAAAGCTTACACTTTAATCGCTTCATCTTTAGCCTGGCTTTCAGTAGCCCAAGTGAGCAATAGTTCTAGGTGGAGAACCAGTGGCTGACAACATGTTTGTCCAGACTGGTTCTGCCTTTTTTCATAGCGCTTAGATCTTGCTTTTTAGCAGGCAATCCCCTCTGCATTAAGAAGTCAGTGGCTTTCTATCTACTTTTACCACTGACTGATGAAACTGTAAGAAGCACTAGTGATCTACTAACAGCGACATCTCTAAAATGGCATCCTTGTAAATGTGGCCCAACACCCAAACTTCCTCTGTCTTGATGTGTCACAGCCAGTTTGAAAGCTAGATCACTTTGTAGAATGATCCAAAATTTTATAGAACCATGTTCATTCTGCCAGCAACCACTAGCTGTTGTTTTGTCTAGCTCGTTTTATACAGTTTGTAGCAACTAGTCAAACATCATATTTGTAGTACCACTAATGTCCACCAGAAAATAAACAGCCATATTCACCAACTTTAAAAAAAAGCTGATAACGAAGCGACTACAGCTCAGGGCTTACCCCAATGCTGGGTCTTCTTTTTCTTTTATGGAGCAGCTGAAAGTTAAATTTGCAAATTTAAGGCGAGTTTTTGATTATTTGTCTCAACAAACCTGGTTTAAATTTATTCTTACAGTCTCCCTAAGCTAGGTTTGCCACTCTTAAAACGGGAGCCTCACGGGCTTAGCTGCTCTGGCTTCTGGCATGGTTTATGTTAGTTCTGCTGCTTATAAAGCTGGCGTCCGCTTATCTTTTAGTGATGCTTTGTAGGGTTCTTTGTTATTAAGCTATAGCTGTGTTAGATTGCCATCATAAAGCTTAAGTCAAACTAACTTTGCGCTATCTATTCTAATATAGCTAAATATTCTAATACAAGTAATGCTTTTGTTTAGCTATTTATTAGATAGCCATAGCTCAGGCTTATATAAACTAGGTCTAGAAGGCAACAGTGCAATACATACTATGAGAGTGAATAAACCACATCTTGTGTTATTATTCATACAGGTAACATTTATTACTGTTATACTTTCCTTGTTGTCTCTACATGTTAATGCAATACATACTATGAAAGTGAATAAACCACATCTTGTGTTATTATTCATACAGGAACATAACAGAAGTTATTGGCGACAAGGATGGGATATTCTTGAGCAGTACAACTGAGATTCTTACAAGAATATAACCCGGAACCTATACAGCATTCTCAGTATATACAAGTATGTCTTCGGAAGTGGATAAGTTAATTGAAGTAATTACAGCTCAAAACCAAAAGATGGAAGAACAACAACAAGTTTATCTAGAAGAAAATAGGAAACTCATGGAACTACTGGTGAAAGGTCAAACCGAGACAGCAGCTAAGCTAGCACCATCGGCAGCCTTACCCAAGTTTTCAGAGTATGATCTAGCTACTGAACTATTGACTGATTACATGAATCGATATTACACTTTTGTAGCGGCTCACTCTATACCTGAGGAGAGAAAAGCTAACGTGTTCTTAATTAATCAGTCACCTGCTCTCTACAAACAGATCAGCAACATGGCTGGCCAACTGGAGACTCCAAAACTTATAAATGAAGTTACCATGGAAGAAATAGATAATTTCTTAAAAGAACAATATGATCCCCCACGATTTTTAGTACGCGAGCGTTATAAATTTTGGAGTACTATGAAAAGGAAACCTGGAGAAACTATTCATGAACTAGCGAATAGAATTAGACAGGAAGCGACCACATGTGACTTTTCTAATATTGATGATCCATTAGATGAAGCTATGAGAACACGGTTTGTCTGCTCAGTAAATAATGAAGCAGTTCTCAAAGCACTGTTCAAAGTAAAAGAAACTGAGCTATCTTTTAAAAGAGCTATTGAAATTGCGACAGAAACTGAGGATGCAGCCAAGATAGCCAAAGAAACCGTATATGGAGAGCAACAAAAAGTTAACAAGGTACAACCAGATCATAGAACTAAGACACCAACAGGAACTTCAAACTACAAAGAAGCAAGACAGACAACTTTCAATTGCTACAGATGCAATAAAACTACACATACTGCTAAGGAATGTCCATACAGATCTGCTACATGTAATTTTTGCCAGAAGTTAGGACATCTAAGAGTTGCCTGCCGAAAAAGAAAAGCAACTACTAATAAAAGGCCTATAGCACAGAAATCTACACCAAAACAACAGCTTAAAACTATTCGAAGAATACATATGGAACAACTTCAAAAGAGTATTGAGATAGAAGAACAGATCATCGAGATGGAGTTAGATACAGGAGCCTGTGACAACTTCATTACTGAGGAAGTCTGGTGTAAACTTGAAAAACCTGTACTCTCTACAACAACGACAAACTACGAATCTGCTTCAAAACATCCTATTGAAGTAATTGGACAGTGCCAGCTGAATGCTAAAACCGTAAAGGGAAATCCTATTGCTTTAAACTTTGTAGTTAGCCGGGTTCCAAATCTCAACCTGATAGGACGAGGAGCAATCAAACTATTGGGGATATCAATAGACAACCTGCTCAGCCAACAAACTACTACGACTTGTAAATTAGTAGACCAGGAAACAGCTGACAAAAGTCTACAACAATCTTGCGAGCAACTCTGCAATGAATTTCCTGATCTATTTAACAACGATCTAGGCTGTCTAAAGGATTACGAGCTAGAAATAAAATTCAAGGCAGATGCAAAACCAGTGTTTTACAAACCTCGACCTGTTCCATTTGCTATTCAAGATAAATTAAATCTAGCCTACGAAACTGGAATTCAAAGAGGAATTTGGAAACCAGTACAGTTTAATTAATATGGTACGCCTGTAGTTCCGGTCAGGAAAGCGCAACTTTCCAACAGTCATCAAAGATCGATCAGAGTATGTGGAGACTACTCACAAACAGTCAATCCACAATTAGAGACTCACCGACAGCCTATACCTCTACCCGAAGAGCTGATGAACAAGTTAGGAGGAGGATACGGATATACTAAAATTGATCTAGCGGATGCATACAACCAAATCCCCCTGGGACCAAACAGTCAGAAAAAGCTTGCTCTTAGCACTCAAAAAGGAGTACTACTACAGATGAGACTTCCGTTTGAAATCAGTTCAGCACCTGGATATTTTCAGGAGATAATGGAACAATTGACAGCTGATCTACCAGGGGTAGCTGTATATTTAGATGATATACTGGTTAGTGGTACTGATGCTACAAGTCATTTACAGAATTTGCGACAACTACTTGCAAGACTGAATGAGAAAGGTTTACGATGTCGTAAAGAAAAATGCCATTTTGCTCAAACCTCGGTAGAATATCTTGGTCATAACCTTTCAGCAAAAGGAATTTCTAAAGGACTAAAAGCAGATGCTGTTAAACAGATGCCTGCCCCAACTAACATAAACAGTTTACGTTCATTCCTTGGATCAGTACAGTTCTACAGCAAATTCCTACCTAACCTATCAACGATTACAGAACCATTACATCAGCTAACTAGAAAAAATGTGCAGTGGAAGTGGAGTGCAGAACAGGAAACCAGTTTTCTTCAGCTAAAGCAACTGCTGACTGCTGACACAGTTCTTACACATTTCAACTCAAAGATGCCTATAGGAATAGCATGTGATGCTTCCGAAAAAGGAATTGGAGCTGTCTTATTTCACAGATATGAGGATAATAGTGAAAGACCTATTATGCATGCTTCTAAAACATTGACGGCAACCCAAAGAAAATATGGTCAGATTCAAAAAGAGGCACTAGCTATCATATTTGCGTTTAAGAAGTTTCACCAATTTCTCTATGGCAGAAAATTCACCATCGTTACGGACCATCAACCATTGACATCTATGTTTGCAACTAACAAAGGAACTCCTGCATTTGCTGCTAACCGATTAGAAAGATGGGCTCTCTTACTCAGTCAATATGAATATGAAATTGAATATAGAAAGACTAACAAACATGGGAATGCAGATGCTCTTAGTCGGCTACTTGTTGGACCAGATGTTGAGTTTGACAGAGAAGAAGACGATGCTGACGTAGACATTATTTGCACTATTAAAACTATTGGAGCTCAACTTAACCCTACAGATCCAGGAGTAATAGTCAAGGAATCTTCTAAAGACATTGTTATCTCTACAGTCATGAGATATACAACAGAAGGATGGCCACATCGAGAAGAAGCAACTCCAGCTACTTCTGAAATCAAAGAATTTAGAAAGTTAGAAAACTCACTATCGGTGTGTAATGGTTGTCTACTCTATGGAAACAGAGTAGTAATTCCTACCAGCTTACAAAAAGAAGTACTGAAGATATTGCATCTCGGACATTTTGGGATATAAAGGATGAAGCAGCTAGCACGCACAGCAGTATACTGGCCTAGAATGGATGCTGACATTGCAGAGACAAGCAAGTTGTGTATATTGTGTGCTGAAAATCAAAGACTACCTTCAAAGTATCCTGTACATCCGTGGATGCTACCAGAGAAACCATGGAGTCGTTTACACTTAGATCATGCTATCAACTTTATGGGAAGTAACTGGCTAGTTCTTACAGATGCTTACACTAAATATCCTTGCATTCACAGGACCAGTTCTACATCGACAAAATCAACTACTGATCTTTTAGAACAAGACTTTTCACATTTTGGCTATCCACACACATTGGTTACAGACAATGCTACTACCTTTAAATCAGAAGAGTTTCAACAGTGGTGCAAAGAAAGAGGAATTGCACATTTATCAGGAGCTCCTTATCATCCTGCAACAAATGGAGCTGCTGAGAGAATGGTGCAATCGTTTAAACAAGCTTTGAAGAAGTCTAATCTACCACCTAATGCAGCATTATTAGAATTCCTGATGCATTATAGAAGAACACCTTTAGAGACTGGATATTCACCAAGCCAACTGCTACATGGAAGGCAAATCCGATGCAAAATTGACACAATTATTCCATCACCAGCCCATCCGGCTCAAGGAAAACAATCTAAAAATACACAGCTTCTGAATGACACAGTAAACAAGATTCACAGCTATCAAGTTGGAGATCCATGCTATGCGTTATACTGTGGCCCTAGAAGATCTAATCAGCCTCGATGGGTTCCAGCATTAGTGACTAAAGTCTATGGCCAGCGAAGTGTTAATGTTAGAGTATGGCCACGCGGACCTACATGGAGGAGACATGTAGAACAACTACAACCTAGATTTAGCACAGAAGAAGACCTACACCCTGGAGATATATTTCAAACATCAGATAAAAATAGTGACAGGCTACCTATTCCGGTACCTCCCGAAGAACCAGTGCGTCAACCAAAGAGACCAAATCCTAGACATCCTCTACACAGTGATTATGGACCAGATAATCCACGTAGGTCATCTAGAAGGAGACAGCAAACACAATTTTATCCGTAACGTTTCGTCTGTTCATATTATCTCCAGACTAGTGAGGAGGTGTTAGATTGCCATCATAAAGCTTAAGTCAAACTAACTTTGCGCTATCTATTCTAATATAGCTAAATATTCTAATACAAGTAATGCTTTTGTTTAGCTATTTATTAGATAGCCATAGCTCAGGCTTATATAAACTAAGTCTGGAAGGCAACAGTGCAATACATACTATGAGAGTGAATAAACCACATCTTGTGTTATTATTCATACAGGTAACATTTATTACTGTTATACTTTCCTTGTTGTCTCTACATGTTAAGGCAATACATACTATGAGAGTGAATAAACCACATCTTGTGTTATTATTCATACAGGAACATAACAAGCTGGTTTGATTGTAGGTGGGAGTGGAGACATTTGTTTGGTTTAGTTCCGAGGCCGGTTTGTTTTTAGGTCTATCAAAGGGCTGACGGTGAGTTTAGGTTTTCACACTAAAAATTTGTGACTGGTCTTTGGCTGGTTCAGTTGTTTTATCATATAGATGCACTTTTTTGCCCCTTTATGCAGTTTTTAGGTCATTTACTTTGTATGTTGTGAAAAGGTGACTTTGGTAAAGTCAGCAGCAGGCACTATTTTGTGGTCCTCTATGGTTTCTTTGATTTGACTTCCTTTGAGCAGTTTTTTATAGACCTGCCTTTTTCAGCTTAACCCTCGCAAAAAGTTTGTTTTAGCAAGGTCACTTTTTTCTAGGAATGGGTCATTTCTGCAGCATCTTGACTCTTTGTACCAGCTGAGCTAGACTCAACACTATCTGCGCATCACTGACTGATGGAATCCTATTTTACAATTCATATGGCTGAGTGGCTTATCATATACTACTTTGAATAAAGCACCTGTAGGGTAACACTCACTTAGTTTTAATTTTAGAAAGTCTTTGCTAGTCTTTACTGCATCCGCCAGTTTAGGGATAGGCACCGCCAACAAGTGTTACTAGAAAATGTTTTTTTCACCATGTTGGTCAGATTTGAGTTTGGCAGATTTCTGAAAGCATTACTAACCAGCCACTTTATCTCCATTGTGTTAATCTGCTAAATTAATTTGCTGCTCTATCTCAAGGAGCTAAGCCTACTCTGAGCCTAATGGAGAGAAATTCTCAACAATCCTGCAGCATATAAAAAAACAGCTATTGTTTCAGCTTGCCTGCAGCTTTGACTTTTCTTTTTTACAGCCTCCCTCAAATGCACTAGGAAGACTTCTACTATTCAGAAAACTCTTAAGAATTTACTGCTGAAATGCTCAACATTCACATTCATGATGTACTTGCGTACGTCAAACAGGTGCGCTGGCATCTGAGGCTAGGGCATCAACATCATTCATTTCAAAGCTTTGACCAATGGATTTGTGATACGGCTCGCACTTTTTGCACATATGCTGGTCATTATGCAAAAGTTTCGTTCGAGCACTAAACTGATAGTTTTAAGGCAGAGAGTACCTGCATTGTACCCTCAAGTTAAATTACGAAAAAGATTTTTGGTAGGACTCACACAACTACCGCATGGTTAAATTTTAAAACAGGTCATATCTACATTTTATGCTTGTTTTGTTATTTTTGAGGCAAGCCTTACTCGGCCACTTGACTGCCACTTTTAAGGTAGGCTTTGATGTCATATCTCCAAAATTCTGCTGCACTTTTTTAGGCAGAGCCTATTCAGTTTATCCGGAGTTTTTTTCAGCTGCCATTTTTAAGGCAGGGTTGATATGTCTATCTAGCAACAGGGTTGGCTAATTGACTGAAATTTAGCAATTGAACTGCTGCAACTATTATTGAAAAGCATATATGGGAGACTCAATCATTCATATATGGGAAAACTCTAACACAAGTTCAGTACACTGCACATTGTTAGTTGAATGTAGATGTATACATTCAGTTCATAAGCATATACAGAACAAAAAAGCACATATATTGAGAAGGTGCCAAGCTGCAGTGTTTATGCTTTGCAAGGTTTCTTCACACATGCACTCTGTTGAAACAGGCTATGCTTCTTTTTTTCCAAACCCAAGTTAGTTTCTTTGACATTTTTTCTTCTTTTTTTGCCAAGTTAGCTCCAGCCAACTACACGCAAACCAAGTCAAGAACCAACCAGGACAGAGGGCTACTTGCTCTCACTACAATATAAAAAGTCGCTTCTCTAAGTTCACCAAATTAGGTGCAAATAAATCTCCACACTGTTGACTTCATTTTCTAGACTGTTTGTAAAGTTCACATATCTCAGTTCAGTTTAATCTAAACAATTACTTTCAACAATTCTCTAAACTTCACTTCCTCAATGTAGATAAACTTACATCCTTTCAGTTTTACTTTTTAAAATTCATCTATTTATATCCTAAAAACCTATCACTTTTTGATTCCGAACTATCCTAGTGGTATGTTTCACAACATCCTCCTTTCCTTGCAAAACAATTTTTGAAGCCTTTTGTTTGTGGCTAGTTATCGCCTACTGCTTTGGACACTAGCATACACATTTCTTTTTGTTAGCTTTTTTTACCGCCCAGATTGGTTACTGTTATGTTTATAGGCTATTTATGCTTAATGTGATTTTTATAAATGTGCTTAAATTGCTTAATGTGATTAAATAAAATGACACACAGACAGGTGTGTCATTTTATTGTTTAGTAAACAAAATGTTACTGTTTTGTAACATTACAATTAGTTCATTTATGTTAAGTTTTGTTTGTGTATTAACTGTAGTATGTGAATTATATTTAAATTGTACTCAAGAAATTATATGAATTATCGTATATATTCTCATATTGAACTAACGATAATGTCATTGTTACCAGAACACGGACTATAGTCGACCCGGCCTTTAGTTCGTTTCTCCGTGTCCGGGCAAGTTTTACCCGCAATTAGTAGTATATAAAAAAGGCCCAAATTTTATGAAGGGCAGTTGGTGTTTGAACACGATACAAAAAAATACAGACATTTTACCTGCAACAGTCTTATTTGTTAAATCAGATTATCCGGAGGGTAATTGGATACGACCCGGTACCTGTTTGAAGGACACAGAACCGGACTACAATATATTAACAGGGCCGTTGTCTGGACTATATGATTAGACTCGGTGGCCAACATAATCAATAACAACAGGTAATAACGGACCAGGTATAACTTTAAAGGCAGTTGCCCGCAATCCATTACAATATATGGAGTTGTTGCTACCGCGAGAAGCCATGTTTTAATAGCCGTGCGAAGGCACTTTAGTTCTATTTCCTGTCTCGAGTTTGGCCATAGTTAGGTCGAGACGAGACCGATACGAGACAGGTCGATACTCGAGATGTCTCGTGCCTCGTTCCACCTCTATCTAGTATTAAGCTTTGTTAGATGTTCACTATTTTCAGGGTGATCCAAAATGCATTTTGGAGCATCAGTGATTTGTTAAGGTTAGATAATCTGGTATTTATTCGTTAGTCTAAATGCTTTTAGATACTCCCTTCGGTCTTTGTGGTGTAAGTTTTATATTCTAGTTTGAGTGTAATTAAATATACTCTTTAGTCTGGGTGGTTTTAGATGTAATCTATTTACACTAAATTATTTAAAAACAAGATTCAAAACCTTTGTGAATTCAAAACGTTTTTGTGAAGAGTAGCATCTTAACTTCATATCTAAATATAAAAAAACTTAGGTTGATGTGGCTATAATCTTTATTAAAGTACATATTTCTGGTGAAAAATGATTTGGTGCTAAACAGACTAACTAAAAAAAGGCCAACACAGCGCAAGGTTTAATTATGTGGGTTGCTGGATTATCTTTGGGTTAATGCATTTACTACTTCAATATTGGCTGTTAGATATTTGTAAGTCATCTTGATACAGACAAAACTAAATGAACTTCTTGAAAACAATTCTTAGCTGACTTGAAGGAACCTTGAAATACTTTCAGAGGTCTGTACAAACTAAAAAGTTTCTAGTAGTTTCTCAAACCTTTTTCTAGTACAAAATAATAGCCCATGTGGAGATAACTAATTCAATTAAAAGATCAAACAAAATTGACGAACATTTGGAGATTTTACGTTATATTGCCAATACAGTTTGAGAATCAAAAATTGGTTCATTGGCCACACTGTGGTCAGCAAAGTTCACTCAGCATAGTAATTACCTAAAATGGAAACTTCAATGAACAGCTTGCTGTATACAAAAAAATTGAACCATGCAATTTACTTTGGTAAAAGTATTGTGCAAACATAAAATTTGAAAATGTAATTCAAACATGTTTAAACAAAATATTTCCCCTGTTAGCTTAGTTTTTAAATCTCTGCCAGGTAAGTTCCTTCGTCTGACAAATTTAGCTAAAAGAGAGGTAAGTACAAGCTCACATAAGATGCAGGTAAATACAAACATGTGTTACTAAACTTATCAAAACAATAAGGTAATTACTCCAAATGATCCTATCATAGGCGGGTCTCTCATAAACTGACAGTCTAAAATTCCTTTGATTTGAAATTTTGTAAGAGGATGAAGAAGCAGTTCTTTCATGATCTAAACCCATAACTCAAAGTACAGAATCAAACATGGTCAAATTTTTCATCTTAGTAGTACCAATTTTCCTTTTGGGACTAAAGTCACCAGCTTATCAATCATAAGTCAGTTTTCTAGTCACTGAACCAAAACTACTCCTAACTAAAGTAGCAAGCAACTTTAAAGTGAAGTAGTTTTTTAAGTTCATTCTAACAAGGTTTGAAATTTGAAAGTGTGAAATTAGAATTAATTTGTTTCAGTGCAGGCATTTGTTTTTAAAAAATTAGCTACATATGCACACAGTTTTGGTTTGAGAAGTTAGTTAGGGGACGAGTTTACAGAAGCTTTGATTTGTTAGGGGCTGATGAGATCAAATTTGCACTATCTAATGTTTAAGATACAAGAGTCTGAACTGCTGCTTAGTTCAAATAAATTCTCTAATCAGTCAATCTGATGGACTTGAGTTCTGAACTCAAAGTTTGTAACTCTACGGATTTGAGAAAATGTACTGTGTTTACTTATATACTCTGTAGTTACATGAGCAAATAGTGAATGTACAATATTCTTTAGGACTTTGAAAAATCTCACATGTTAGCTGAGCAAATAAGCGTGCATCTGACTCACAAGTACTATAACGGCTCCATAACCAGAACTTACTGTGTAGCTTTACTTATCTGACTTGATCAGTCACAAACTCTGACATAATTAACACTGTGTAGATATCTATTTATCGTTTAAGTAATTAATTGATATTTATCAAAGTGAGCAGCTTCCTGAAATTTTTTGTTTTGCAATTACTTACAATGAAATCAAAACATATGTCTTTCAACTCATAAATTGACTATGTGAATCTATTTCACATCAAAATAAACCTACTACTACTGATAACTACCAAAAGATTTTATAAACTGTAAAACTATATATGAGATTCTGGTAATTACCTCACCACCTTGTGACATCAATCTTACTCAGGCATGGTTGAAGCTGCCTTTATAGTTGGTGAAGAAAGAGTCATATTTTACATTCCACATATGTTCAGGCATAGTGGTTAAAGCTTATAGCAATTGGCTTAAGCATGTCATATTTGTTTTACTAGTAAATAAATCCTTAACATACAACAAGTGTAAATTAACAAAAAGCCGTCTTTAAAATTAGTTATTCCCATAAGTCATGTGTTTGAAATGTATAAAACATTTGATTTTGGGTAGACTACTTTTCTATGATATTGTTCAGAAAAAGAGCGACTTCATTATTAGATAGTATCATAGAGATTTTCGGTAACGACTTAGCAAAGATCGCTAATCTCTCTGTCCATTTCCACTATTTTAAAATATTGATAAAACCTGATAATTGGTTTAAAATACACAAAAATATTATTTAAACTGCAATATGTAGTTTTATCTGCTATTGTTAATGCAGCAATATTTTGTGCTGCTTTTTCAGCTACTCTGTAGGATGCTCATGAAAGCAATCAATTCCTTTTTCTGTTTTGGACTCTAATATTTCACATATTGTAAATAATTGAATCGCATTAAATGCTTTTACTATTTTGAATACATCATTATTTTTTGCTTTTGATTTTTTGTTGGAAGACCATCTGAATGGTGATAGATTTCAAGATTGCTATCATGTGTACTTTTTTAATATCGCTTTGTTCTATTTTTGGGATGGAAACAAAAATATTACCTTAGGGTCAGGTAAAAAAGATACAAGCGATCACTACAAAAGACCTTTTGGTATTTGAGAATGTAACATGACCTTTATTCAAAATTAGCTATTCAATTCTACTGCACAATGTATTTACGGAGGCGCGTTCAATTCAAGTACTCATTCACACATCAACTAGAATTATACTTGGTGCCTTACTCACATTTTTCTGCTACTCATAAGCAAAAACCTACAAACAAATAAATGTTTAAATAAAATTTGCCATAATGTATCAGGTAATGTACCAGTAGATTAACAATAATAACAGTTCTGTCTGTCTGTTGGTTTTAAGCCAAGGTTCGGGAGTAGAACAAAAAATTGCTTTCAATAGACCGGAATTCATGACATTCAGCTTGGGGAACCGCCCCTCTTACACCAATAAACTGACTTCCAGTGTTCTAAAGTTGTTGTGCAAATACTTGTTCTTGGTGTTCTATCAGTACAGCTATGTAGTTATCCCTCTAAGCACACAACGATGCCAGAGTACTAGTTTTAATAATATGATGTCATAAACTCTAAGATTCGCTCGTTAACTTTTAAATCTTTAAACCTTCAGATAAAAGAAAACTAATCTTTGAGGTCCAGAAATGTTCCCAAAATTGCTGATGACCCAGTGATACATTAAACTGCGCATTGGCTATTTTATTCTCTTTGTTTTCAGTTTGTTCAATTCCTTCAAAGACCAAACCAGGAAAACAGCTTAGTCATATTCGCTATCACTTGGACTGGTGCTCTTTCGAGTTTGTTTAGTTTCACCGATAAATCAACTAATTTAATTTTATTTTTTCATCTTTTCTTTCTCTATCTCATGGCATAATTGTTGCATCAATTTGCCAATTATGCTTTAAAAACTTATTTTTTCTTGCAACATAATTATAAATATTATTATCTGTATGTACTCTTGGCATTGACCAGTTTTATTATGCTGGCTTTAACAAAACTTCTTAGAGTATGTTTGACAATCTAAGCAAAACTGCTTGCTGTGATATACCGAGTTTTTTCACCTCCAGCTCCTAAGAGCGCTGTCCAATATGTAACTTTGCTTACAGCTCCTAGAACTCTAGTCGCTTTTACTACAGACTTTGCTTTCATCTTCAAAACTCTACATTGATCAACTGCCTGGTTTAGATCCTACTTTATATTTTCAGCTTCTTCATTTCAGCCACAAAATTCACTAAATTCAGCTATACTGATAGCTGTTACATCTGAGTCTTCCGCTGTACCTTGACGATATTAGGCCTACAGGGTTTGACAACTGTCGATATGAATATTACGTTCCACAAGTTATTTAATTTGTCATTCTCTATCTTTTGTTAACAAGTTTTATTTTTTAAGAATCCATAATGGTTGCATAGTTTCCAAGTGTGATTGAAGCCACACAGTCATGTTATTTATATTTACGCTGTGCTAGTTTCTCACACTCATAGATTATATTATATATATATATATATATATATATATATATATATATATATGTATATATATATATATATATATATATATATATATATATAGTACTTTATTGGCAATAATTTCATTTCACAAACAAAAATGTTTTTCAAATTAGGCCATACAACCATAGTAAAACAAAAAAAAGGGAAAAAAGCAACAGTTAGCCATTCAAATTGAATAAATAGTCTGACAAATAGTGTTTAAAATGCCTTTCTTTGCTAAGAGAACGGATATTTGGTGGAAGATTGTTAAAGCAGCTGGCAATGACATTTTCAAAATGATTGTTAGTGATTGTATGCAATTTGTTCATATCACGTAAGTTGAAATGAGTTAAGAACCTGTAATTGTCATGTAAAAAACGAGGACACAAACCATAAAAAATCTTGAAACATTGAATTGAAGTAAAATAAATATTTAGCATAGGCAGAGTAAGAAGACGCAGAGATTTGGAAAGATCATTTGTTGGAATAATATATGCAGGCATATGATGTAAATTTGCAATGAGTCGAAATGCTCTTTTTTGCAACAAAAAGAAATCCTTAGTGACATATCTTGGAGCTAGATTATAATAAATGTGGATACCATAAATAATATAGCAAAATATAAACTGATAATAAAATGCAATAGCAGATTTTGAGTTCATGTATGGCCTGCAAAACTGGAGCAGAGTCAATGACTTCGTGACCTTACTACAAACAGTGTCGACATGATTATTCCAAGAGAGTCGATCTGTCAAAACAAATCCTAACAATTTTGTTTCATGTCTACAAGTGATGGATTGACTATTAAACTTAAGAGTAAAGCTGTTTCGAAGGTTTTCATCAGTATTATAAAGAAGAAAGTGTGATTTTTGTAAATTGATTGTCATATGATTTGCTGTACACCAGTTGCTGATAATTTTCATGATGAGATTGCAGTTCGTCTCAAGAAGTTGCACATCTTTGTGATAACTAACTAAAACAGTATCATCGGCGTAGGCAAAGCCTTTTGGAATAAGTCTAAGAAGATCATTTATATTTATTAAAAATAATACTGGCGCAATAAGTGACCCCTGTGTAACACCAACATTTATATCTAGTGTCAATGATTCCTTGTCATTCATGACGACCTTTTGGCGCCTTTTGTGAAAATAGGATTGAAGTATTTGCAACGATTTATTTTTAAAACCAGCAAGTTCTAGTTTATGATATAATATTTTGTGATTGACACAGTCAAAAGCTTTGCTGAAATCCAAAAACATCAAGCAAATCTTCTCACCTCTGGTTTTCAAATCCAAACAATCTGAGATTAGTTTATGAACAGCATCAGTGCATGAATGACTTTTTCTGAAACCACACTGATAAGGATGTAAAATATTATTTTTAGACAAATGAGAGTAGATGTGAATATTTAAGTGCTTTTCAAAAACTTTAGATAAAATAGGGAGCACTGAAATAGGGCGGAAATTTGATGGGTTGCTATTATCTCCTCCTTTAAACAATGGAGTAACTCGTGCATGTTTCCATGCTGAAGGAAAATAACCATCAATCAAAATTCTGTTAAACATATCAGTGATAATAGGTACAATGAATGGAAGAGTTGCTTTTATCATTTTTACAGAAATATTGTCTATGCCTGAGGATTTGGAATTAGGAATGTTACTGATGTATTTTACAATATCATGAGGAGTAAATTTGGGAAACTCATTAAATGTGGTCTTCAACTCGGTGTTTTGACAAGGCAAATAAGGATTGGATGACAGTAAAATTGAATTTGAAAGTTTACTTGCAATAGACACAAAATGTAAGTTAAGTTCTGAAGCTGACAAACAAGTGTCACAGCTTTGAGGTTTCTTATTTTTCACATTCAAAGCTTGCCAAAGCTTACGCGTATCACCAAGCTTTGACTGTTTAACAAGTTCGTCGATACATTTTGTTTTTTTTCTTTTAATGAGAATTGTGACAAAATTGCGCTGCTTTTTGTAAGCAGTCCAATCTTTGGAGTTTTTCAGTTTTTCTCTCAACTTTATATTTTGCTGTACCTCTTTGTCAAGCCAAATAGGTAAAGATTCCGACTTGACTTTTTAGTTTTAAGAGGGGCCAACTCATTGACAGCCGTAGAAAACTTTTGATTAAATAAGTTAATCATGTCATTAGTGTTCTTTTTAATCAAAATATCGTTTCAACTGATGAAGGAAAACTTATTTGAAATATTATTAGGAACAAATCTGGAGTAATCTCTATAAGTGATTTTTCGAGGAAACGATTTATGTGCAACACCAATTTTTCTCACAATAAATACTAAATTATGATCACTCATAGACAATTTAAGTACTCCAGAAAACTTGGCGTGATGAGAGAAATTTGTATACACATGATCAATTAATGTCGAGGAGTTTACAGTTACTCTTGTGGGTTCACCAATCAGCTGTTTTAAAGACAGCGGATTACATATTTTCCTTTTCCAATTGGAAATTTCTTTTGTGTTCAACAAATTGATATTGAAATCACCTAGTATCAAAATTTCTTCAGTGTTGCTGTAACACTCTTTCACGAAGTCTGAAAATTTTGTTATCCAATCGACTGTAGAATTTGGAGGTCTATAAACAAAAGACACTATATAAGGTCTCGAAATAACTGGAATGATTTTAATGGAAAGACTGTCAGCAGCAATTTCGTTAATAGCAAATTCCAAACACTTGAAATTAATGGAGTTGTGAATATAGCATAATAAGCCACCGCCCTGGTTATAGTTCCTATCATTTCTTATCATATTATAACCAGAAATTTTAAAGTAATCATCACCATGTCTAGCTCCAAGAAATGTCTCAGAAAAACAAATAACTTTAAATTTATACTTAAAAATCAAATACTTAACTTCATCCATTTTGGAAGATAAACCTCTTATATTTAAATGAGCAATAGAAAATCCTTTAGAGAGATCCATCATTTAAGAGGTTCAGCGTGACATAAATGAGTTGATGGTATACTTATTCCATGTGAGATGGCATTTTGGTAGAATAGGGAAGAGGAGAATTTAATCTTCAAGGACCTCAATCTTTTACCATCATTGAACAATCTTTCTATGAAGGCATCAGGGTCAGTATCTTTGATATCTTGATGTATTTTATTGTCATCTGCATCGAGTGGGACACCTTTAACAATAACTACATTCTTTTTAAGAGAAGCTGGATCAATGGACAGTCTGCAAGATGATCCATCAAACAGATCAGATTTCCAGCAATATGTAACTCCTTTAGCGATGTCCCGGGATCGGAATTGAATCATAATTCTAGGATTGTTTGATTTGAAGTTGTAGCGAGTAACGAGTTCAATGATGGTTGGCCCGTACTGACTGTTTATAGCTTTCCGTACCGTGTCTTGATTAAATGATTCATGGAGAGAAGAGTTTGGTCGAATTGAAACCACAATGTTGTTGTTTCCAACAAAAGCAGTCTTCTGTTGTTTAGATTGAGCTGGTTGCTTGACAGCTGTTGCTGGAATACGCTGATCAACATCCATTTGGGTAAGATTAGAAATTGACGGCGTATTTTGTTTGTTGCACGATTTACTTTCTGGGTTTGTACACACAGTTGCATTAGCTGAATGTTTCCTTAGTGGTTGATCTTGAAGATAAAGATTTCGCTTTGTTGTCTCGACATAAGAACTTTGTTGTTCCTTGAGCTCATCAAATAATGATTTTTGCATAGCTAAAAGTTTGTTATCAAACTGATTTGATGACCATGATGAATACCTGATGAATTCATCTTTAAGATATTCTGTAGAAATAGATGTTGATAGTAACTTGTCAATTTTTGTTTCCAAATCCGCAACTCTGGTGATTAAGAATTCTACTGTAGTACTCAATTTTGAGCAGCTTTTACATGTTACTGTAGCTTTTTCGGAAGTAGTGTATGAAGCACTTGTTGAGGCTTCATGATTGATTGTAGACA
Source organism: Watersipora subatra (assembly GCF_963576615.1). Lineage (NCBI taxonomy): Eukaryota > Metazoa > Bryozoa > Gymnolaemata > Cheilostomatida > Watersiporidae > Watersipora > Watersipora subatra. The sequence continues at coordinate 33,689,244 of NC_088718.1, read as the reverse complement.
GACACAAAGATACTGATTGAAGATATGATGGAGAATTAGATGAAGACAGCGCTGAAAGCTCATCAATGCACTTGGTTTTTATTTGCACATTAAGAGCCTTCTCTTGATCTTCTGTGAAGCTGGTTAATATCTGTTCATAGTGAGAAAAGAAGATGTCAAGATTTGTAAACTTGTTCACAAGTATTCTACTCGTAGTGTTGTAAAAATTTACAGTATACAAGGCTGAAACACTTGAGTGAACTACTAGACCAGAATGGTCTATATTCTCCTTGATCGATTCCACTTTATAGTTAGATTAAAAGGTGAACCACGAAACTACGTTTGAAAACCTCATAACTGGCAGCAGTACAATTTATTACTATCGGTGGGTTTTCAGGCTTACCCAGAATGTCGTAGGTAGTTTTAGTCCTTTCGGCATGATCTATTTTCTTGTGAAGAGATTTGATCCTGGACAAGATGTATGGCAGCTGATTGGATTTTAATACTCCACTTGTTTCTTCTTCAGAAGTCTGACTGTCCAGTTCGTCTATCTGCCCTTCTTTATTAGTTTTAGAAGATTGCTTTTTCCTCTTTTTTGACTTGTTGCCCATTGCTTTTCAGAATTATTTCAAATTTTAAAAAAGCAACAGAGAGAGCACAAATTTTGCATTTTCATTGCTGTTTCATGTTTTATCACACATCACTGATACTTCTTTGGATTTATCTACTTAAAACAGCAATGTTGTAGTTTGTGGTGGGAATGCGTGATTTTTAACTGTCACTATTAGTTAGTCTGGCTTCTTTTCCAACCATCCACTTTAGCCAGTCACAAAAATCAAACTAAAAAGAGTGCCATCGATTCTGCAATTTTGCGTGTGACTCTGGAAGCTTCAATCGCTATCAGTATTACTCTTGACTTTATATTTTAAATCTGCTTTAGTTCAGCTGCCAGATCCTAATTTCAATTTCGCTGTTTAATTTTTTTGTTTTTCAAAAGGTGTTGCTTCTGAATCAAATTATTGACCACTAAGATGACAGGCTTCTGAGTTTTGATAACTCTGTTATTATGAATGTTAAAGCACTATATTCATTTTTCATCAATAGCTCTCTTTGGTGTTTCTACCAGTTTTGTCTTCTTTAGAGATTAAAGGTTCTATTTCGATATTTGTCTTCGTTGGAATTTAAAGTGATTTATAGTTTTTAGTGTAATTCTTAACCTTTTCTAAAAGCTTACCAAGTTGAACTTTCTCTTTGGAGTTTTTTCTAATTTTCTACGTTTGCTACTCTTTTAGTAGAGTCTTAGCGGCATTCTTCACAAAGCTACCTAAAGCCGAATAATTGTTCTTACGGGAATCTATTGCATGTCTCAATAAATACCATATTACGTCAACCTTTGTTTCTACTAATATACAGTCTGTGCATGTCTACCTTCAGATGTAACACATCACACTGTGATGCTATACACTAGGATGTAATACATCATCAGCTGCCTCGCTGTCTTAACGATAATTTCAAGTTATTAATCATCCAATTAAGTAATCTAGTTGTGTAATGCGGAGCGGAAGAGCTCATATAGTCATTACCTTGATTACGTTGACTTTATTCAGCTTTAAACCCTTCACTTACCTGCTTTAATACTATATTTTAGCTGTTCCTTTTATTTCATTCATTCTTATTTCCCTTGTCGTCCCTACTTGTAGGTACTTACACGGTTTACTTCCAAAATCATCTATGCTCATTCTAATCTTGATCCTTCTGATTCTTGCATGCTCAGTATTTTTATTCATAATTATTGTGGAACACTTCTCAATCTAAACTTCTCTTTCACATCAAACGTAAAAAAATTATTTTGAATTTTAATACGATCTTCTTTGATTTTATTTTGTAGGGTTGAATGATTAGTTTATAAATTTAGGATATAATTTGTGATAAGCCTAGTATTAAATGACCAAAATAAAGTCTGATGTTCAACATAAAAACTAAATAAATTTATGGATATATTTCCTTACACAATTGTTGCTTTGGCTAATCTGTTGATATTATTTTAGGTAAAAGACTGTCTACAATTACTTGCTACAAAAAATAATTTCCGAAGTAAAAAAAGCTATTGTGATACAAACTCGAAAGCAGCCAGACTGTTCAAGTTAACATCTATTCTGTTTGGAAAATGTTTTAATTTGATGACCTAATCACCTATGACTAAATACTCACAGTAACAAGGCATTATTTATTATTAATCATTGTGCATATGACTTTCAGTAGAGTCTATACGGAAAAGATGTGAGTTGCACAACCTGTTAGAGGTTATTAATAGAATAAGGTTCTCTGTCACTCGTTTCTTCTACATTAATTCTGTATTAGGTCTTTGTATAAAGTAACCTTTTAGGCTAAGTAGGACATTTTTGAAAGGAAATTGTGGTGCCAGAGATTTTGACAAGGAGGTTTCTGGTGCAAGGCTTTTTAGTGTGGCCATCAACTTTAAAATTGCTTCATTTTTTGTTGTGACGTATATGGGTCAAAAAATTCTAAGTGAATTTAGAAAAAAAACATGTACAAATCGACTACGCTAAAGTATTTGACAAATGTAGTCGGCAAGATCCTTCACTCAGAATTTGACGATGTGAACGTAAAAGTTCAATTTTAAGCGGTAAAAAAATGCATTGTGCCTGAAATTTTGTTGTTAAAATGATTTTTTTGCATTTTTTTGTAATTATGATCATGTTTTATTTGCTGTAAATAAAAATAAACAATGTTGTGAGGGTAAAAATATCAGTGCTTTAAGTCTGGCACTAAAACGTTTGGCCCAAAAACAAAAAGTCCTGCAGCACAAAATCTGCAGCAGAACGTCCTAAACTAAATTTTATGTCATTAAACACATTTAAATTTTAAAATAAGAATTGTTAGCTCAAGTTGCTTAGCTAGTTGAGATTGAGTACATAAATAGGTTTCACAATTGAATCCCTATTGGGTTTTAGGAGTTTTAACTTGTTATAACTTTTATAAAAGAGCTTTATTGTATAAGACAGGGGTGTGCAACAAGCGGCCCGACTTCTATTGTATAAGAAGTGGTCTTAGCAACTGGGACACTCAAACTAATAAAGCTGAACGAACAACTTTAAGCTTGTTTTTTTGTAGAAAATTCATGGTAGTAGGAACATGCGTAAACCGTCTTTAAGCATTCTAATAAAATTTTGTTAAGCCATCAGCCAAATTAAAAAGTTTATACAAATGAAAATTACATTTATTTAATTTGTTTGTGACAGGTTCTATCTATCCTTTCATTGAATCTAAGTTTATCTTTTGAAATTTTAACAGCTGAATTGCAATGACGTACTGTCATTTTGACATGATTTTGTAGGCCTTGCTAATTGTTCCGATCTGAAAAATGTGCTGGTCAACAAAAGAGAACATGCAAAAGCTGAGGAAATAATAAACCATGTAGTTGGCAACATATTTATAGGGCAGCGTATTGAAGGCATCATCTCAGCACGATCGGTAAATTGATTCAAATCAACTGATTGTTTATTTGATAGTAAAACTCATAATATTTATAAAGTTGAGACAATCATAAATTTGTTGTCTATATTAACATGTGTGAGTAGTATAGTAAGCCACTTTTCGTTATGTTTACTAGCAATTTGTACAGGTTTTTTCGATAATTTTACTATGAATTTGCGTGGAAATTTTTCGATAAGCTTATTAGGTGGTGTTTTCATTATATGGTGGATAAAAGCTTTCATTTAAAATCCTAATCTCGAAGTTATAATCCTTACAGGTTTATTTTCAATAAGCTTACAAGATGTGTATTTCATTCCCTTTTGATGCGGGTTAACTACTCGCTAACCGCAACATTGTTGTTTAATCTCTCACCTTAATTATAAGGTTATTAGACACCACTATTACCATTATTTCCTTGTTAAGTCCTCCTACATTTACTAGTCATGCCTGCAGACACTATAAACAGTTAGTTGTACAACCTTAGTTAGAGTTTTCTTTTTCTGAAATATAAAATATAAAAGTTGCAATAAAATGATTTACATGTAGTTTGATATCAACCATTGTTCAGAATGTCCACAGATGATGCTTCAACGCCTTTGAACTCGGAAGAACAAATTGACAGTACGACTACCAATATTAATCCTTTATCACCAGCTATACCGTTTAACAAACATGCTGAACAAATTAATGGTAAGCAAGTAATTCAATCGATTTAAAATAATGTCTATACGAGTTTTTTGAGTTATGTTCTTCATATCCCTTCTTCTTATTGGAGAGCTGGTGCTATCATCTGTGCAATCAGAGAACGAATATGTCAGTCCTGAGCAATCCTTCAACTTGTCTGCATTTATTAATTTGATAAAATCATTTTTATCCTAGCACAGAAAAAGGTAGGTTGATGTTTTTTTGTTTTGTTTTTTTCCAAGCTACAAAATAATCATTTTTTTCAACTGAAAGACATAAATATCATACTATACATGTATTTGCTATATGTTAATGCTAATAGATGGAAAAATTATGCCTCAGAAACCATTGATTAGAGATTTCGAAAATGATCAAAATCTCAGGAATTACTTTACACTGCTAGAAAGCACTGGAAAAGCATTTAAAGATGTTGGTATTGAACTTGACAGAACAGAATATGCCCATGGGTATTCTTTATTAGCATTCGATTTGACCCCTGGTCTCGATGAGGATGGTTGCTTCCACGTATTAAAGAAGGGAAACATTCAATTTGGGGCAAAGTTTGACAGAGGATTGGACGTACCCGTTAATGTAATTGTATACGCAGAGTTTGACGCAACTATAAAAATCGATAAAAACCATGCATTGCTACCAAACTACTACAGCTAAAGAATATAGATAGCAAACAAGTACAGACAACACTTCATTCCGATTCGCTGGTCAAGGATCTAAACTTTCTTGGAGTGTTTGCAATTGATATGATTCCGATATCAGCTCTAAAGTTTCCATGCGCTTTGGTGATAAACACTAAGCCTCATTACCATAAAGGAGAAAATTGGGTAGCCGTAGTGAAGGCCGAAGAGAAACAGGGATATTACTTTGATAGTTTGGTTATCCATCATACAATCTACTTGAAATAGATGTACTGGAGAACTGTATTAAATGGCAATTTAACGAAGTAGGTTTACAATTGCCTATCAGTACGGTATGCGGTGAATAAGTATTATTTTTATCACTCATATGGCACGAGGATTCACATTTGTTATGTTCCTGTATGAATAATAACACAAGATGCGGTTTATTCACTCTCATAGTATGTATTGCGTTAACATGTAGAGACAAAAAGGAAAGTATAACAGTAATAAATGTTACCTGTATGAATAACAACACAAGATGTGGTTTATTCACTCTCATAATATGTATTGCATTAACATGTAGAGACAACAAGGAAAGTATAACAGTAATAAATATTACCTGTATGAATAATAACATAAGATGTGGTTTATTCACTCTCATAATATGTATTGCACTGTTGCCTTCCAGACCTAGTTTATATAACCATTAGCTATGGCTATTTAATAAATAGCTAAACAAAAGCATAACTTGTATTAAAATATTTAGCTATATTAGAATAGATAGCGCAAAGTTAGCTTGATTTAAGCTTTATGATGGCAATCTAACAACATTACAACACATAACGTAAATTTATCTTACTGATAAGTTCTGCACACAAACAATAAAAATAATGAAATTATCAATGAGTAGAATAGAATACTTACTGTCTTTTCATCAACAGACTCCTTCCACGCCCCATAGGCATTCTAATTTTAATTGTGTGGTAGATCATAGCTATTGATTTACCGTCATCATCATCAATAACACGGTTCATTTGATTAGAATCGTTGCTGGCCATGATGAGCGTTACGAAGCAAACAATGTATGATTGCTCTATTTGTATGCACCATAATATGGTGCATACAAATAGATAATGTGGTAAATATTATTTACCACAGATTTAATCAATCTTGGATTAATCAAATAAATCTTGACACCAAAGTAGATCCACTTGTTGGTAGTTGAGGACTTAACAAGGAATTAATGGTAATAGTGTGTCTAATAACCTTATAATTAAAGTGAGAGATTAAACGATAATGTAGCAATTAGTGACTGATTAACTCGCACCAGAAGTGAATGAAATACACATCTTGTAAGCTTATTGAGAATATACCTGTAAGGGATTATAACTTCGAGATTAGGATTTTAAATGGAAGCTCTTATCCACCATAAACAAAAAAGCCCCTAATAAACTTATCGAAAGATTCCCACGCAAATTCATAGTAAACTTATCAGAAAAACCTGTACAAATTGCTAGTAAACATAATGAAAAGTGTCTTACTATACTACTTGTGTGTGCATACCTGTGTGTGTGCGTATGTGTGTGCGAGTGTGTGTGTGTGTGTGCGTGCGTGTGTGCATGTGTGTGTACCTGTGTGTGTACTTGTGTGTGTGTGCACGCATGTACGTGCGTGTGTGTGTGAGCAAGTGCATGCATACATATGCATGTGCACACACAGCTGTGTGCATGTGTGTGTATGGTTGTGTTTTAATCTGCATAATAGCTATGCTTAAAAGCTGCTACAAGCTTTTTGCACACATATGTACCATGCCTTCTGTCAGTCTACGCAAAATTGTACCAAAGCTTTATCTTGGTTTTTAAAAACCAGCTACTCAGACACCCTGCACCGCACACACGCATGCATGCACACACACCACCCACCATATCGCCCATCTCACATGTTGGTGTAAATCTTTTCGTGTTGCATTTTCTGTCATAGATTAGCATTCATAAGTCATCGCATGTATCTCGCTTGTAAAACTACTTAGGTTTTTGAAGCTACTTCATTTGCCTGCCCATGACTTATGGCTTGTTGAAAAATTATGACACACACTTTTGTAGGATGAGACCATAGTTTAAGTAATACTTTGTAAGCTTTGACCACTTGCCTAAATAGAATATCATTTCATTTTAGATCAATAAGCTGTTTACTTTAACCTGTTTTAGGGTAAACTGTTACCTTTCAAGTACTAATGAGATTCAGCTCAACCGGAATGTGTTAGACAATAACCCTTAAATTAAAAGCTTCTATTTGAAAAATAGAGTTAACAAAAGCATGTTTGAAAACTCAAAGTTATTACATTATGAATTGGTAAAAGTTTACTAACTTTTGAAACTGAAATAAAGCTGGTTGCAAAAAGTATTGCTATTAGCAAATCTTTGTGCGTAACAAATCCTTTGAAGATCGAGCATGGTCTTCGAGTACCTTACTGCATCGAGAAACTGTGGTTGTTTTAAAGAGCATTGTGGGACAAACAATAATTATGTTATATTAACTGGACACGGTTGAATCTAGACAAAGGAACTTCAACTACTGGAGATATTCCTAGTTTAAGTGGTTAATTTATGGTTTGATGTCATTCATGTCACAATTTGTAGGGTTTCAGGTAATTGAACCCTAAATTCTGTTTGCAGTTCTTGTGTTCTATACCACAAGGACAGATCTGCTATCTATCTACGTATTTAACTAGTGGTTCATAAAAGACAGTACTAATCTCTTATTTTAATGTTGTGCTCGAATCGTATCGTCTGCTTAAAAAATTAGTCTGATAATTTATAATTTTTTTTTTAAATAAGTAGCAATTCAGAAAACTTTACCATGGCTATTGTTGTATTACGACATGACTAACTATGTAGTAGAGTTAGTGCCTAGAAATGATTATTGCCAACTATCTAATATTGCTTAGTTTTGTGAAAACAAAGTTCAAATAATGGGCTTCAAAAACATCGAACAGAAAGTGCCTTTTGTTTGACTTCCAAAAGTTATTAGGGAGCAAGTTAAACAAAATCTGATGACAAACATTTTGCAACCGAACAAAATTTCAAATAATTTTTTAAACCCTTATGATTAAAAAAATGTTTCAGGAAGACCAGTACTACCATATGCCAAAGAATCACCATCAAAACTGTCTCATCTTCAAGCACATAGGAAGTTTGCTGCTGAGTCACAGCAAACAGAAATAAAGAACTGTGATCAGCTGCATCTTACAAAAGCCGAATCGCAATATTTTGTTTGGTCAAACACACTTTGCATTTTAAGTTTGCAAAACAATCAGCAGCAGAAAGTAAAAGCTTTGATAGCTGATAGTGAACCGGTCATACGCAAACCAATAGTTTCATTGCTAGATTTTGCTTCAGACAATTCCCCAAAAATTGTTGCGCCAAAACCATTTCTAGGAAAAATAGTACAGCGACGTTTTACAGACTCTCTATCCCAATTACCAGATTTAAAAAAGAGAGAAGCAAACATGGATATAAATCTGACTCAATGCAAAAGTTACTAGGCGACTCTGATCAGCTTCATCTTAAACAAACAATGCTTCAAGAGTTTTTTCAGCAAAGTACATCGATCCACATAAGTTTGCAAACTAACCAACATAACCAATACCTAAATTCTTTAATAATGAATTTAAAACAGCTTTCAGACAGTCACCAGCAAAAAAAGACACGGTTTTATTCTAGAACAAACAGAAATCACACATCCAAATAAACCGAGCTTCAAAACCTGGACACTTGATCATATGTTAGAAAATGTTTCAGAAGATAATACTGAATACGTTACTTTTGATGATTCTCTTTCTAAAGGATTTACTATTTTAGACTTGGAGCAGCTTTGTTGAGGTCCAAAATTGTGTTTGCTTGGCTATGAAGGGGACTCAACCAAAAAAGTTTCAAGTGCTCATAACTCTGATAAATCAAAAGAAATTACCGAGCGGACAACTGAAGGTGCCAACAATATAGAATCTGATTCAGACAAAATTAAAAAGATACTTTCAAATACTTATGTATTTGACTTTGTCAGAACTTGAAAATATAACTTATATATATACATATATACGGATGAAGAAGAAGGTTGCAGTTCACTAGAGTTCGTAATATATTATATATATATTTATGTATATCTATCTACATACTAGCCAAATACTTGTCGATGCACGGTTATTCGAAACTGCTTACAAACAGTGGCAGGTAATGTAGTCGCAATTGACTAATTTGAGTTAGCTAGTATACACGCGGCTAGACTTACTAATAAGAGCCGTGAGGGCAAACTTTAGTGACATTGCACTTAACACAGAGTTGCTATTCAATTTTTAATCTGCATAATGACTTTTTGCCCAATGAAACTTGTATTCTGTGTAGTTTAATGGGTTAGCTCGTCAACGTGTGAACAAAAAGTCTGAATTAAAATCCTGTTGATACAAACTTTCCAATCTCCAATTTTTAGTGCCTAATTGAACATAAAGTGCGCACTAAACCAAATAAACACATTGATATTCATAATATATATAAATACCGTAACACCTTTATTTGAATGTCACGGCGTTCTATTTTTCAACTATTCTTTTATGTTGGCGTGTAATTAAAAGTGACGTTCGATAAAAGGTTGGCGTTCAGTTTTTTGAACTAGCTGCTCAAGATTTTAAAAAGTTAAATTTTATTTAATCAATAACGAATAATAACAACATTCAAGATAAAATTATAATATAAGATGATTCAACGAACAACAAATGATAAAATAACAACCAACCTAAAACTAAAAGGCAAGAAATATGATACAAGACATATGGTTCAAAATAACATGGTGATTACTGGTATGTAATAAAATATTGAACGCTGAAAAACAAATGATACATCACTATGACAACAGTTCTCGGCATTCTTTTCAACTCGCTCATCCGCATCAAATAGTTGAATGGCGTTTTTGTTGGTAATGCCAGCATTAGCCGGCATATGCTGAAGACACTCTGGTTTAGTCTTGGTTGGGTCGTCTGATCCAAAACAATGAATTATTTTATTCTCGGAGCCATCTAAAGCGTAGGTCAGCCCGCATCCTTTGAAAAACTTGACGATTAGCGTCTTCAGATTTGTGCTTGCTCGAAATGTCTGTCAAAGTTTACATGTACGTTCTTGTGGTGCTCCGAGTAATTTTAACTCACAATTTAAGCTGTAGGAGCACTTTAATTGAATGCCAAAGCCTCAATGTAGTAGGTTCAATCTCTAGGCACCATGATCCAGGTGCATTCATTCACGTGTTTGATGCATGGTCAATGCATTTAATATTGGTCCACAAAACTTAAAAGACCATCTAAATCGCTGGTCATTTAGTACAATATGCCTAATTAGGTACCTTTGATTGCTAATTAGCGTGATGAATTTTCAAAGTGCCATTCAAATATAGGTGGACTTCAAATAAAGGTGGCCTTCAAATAAAGGGTGGACTTCAAATAAAGGTGACTTTTAAATCAAGGTGACATTCAAATAAGGGTGGCCTTCAACTAAAGGGTGGCGCTCTACATATTTGTGAATTTTTTTGCCATAGTGGCATTCAAATAGAAGTGGCGAAATACAGATTTTACGGTATATTCATATTTGAATATACATGTATTAGATGAATGAAATGCATTGTACGAGTCCCAAAAAGGTTTTTGCACGGAAAATTAACTTTTATTCAATATATACAATAGTCACCATTGTAACTTTCATATGAAAGGGATCAATTCCTTTTGTAGATTGCACTTAAACCAGTCCACAGTAGATTTTTAATTCTTAAACTTCATTGCTATAAGCGGACAGATGAACAGGAAAAATACCGACAAACATTGAGATTTAGATATATAGATGAATTATAGGCATATAGAAATATCGGGCTATAGTGATATAGGTATATGAAGAGATAGGGAGATGAATAGAGAAGTGGAAGGATAGAAGGATGAAGGGGTAGAGCAATGGAGGGAGTGGATGGTTATACAGATGTTATACAGACAATATACAGACGATATAAAAACAATATATAGATGATATAGAGATGGTGTAAATAATATATCAAGAATATATGAACACGATTGGAGACGATATAAAAATGATATACATATGTTATAGAGACGGTACTGAGACGATATAGTGACGATGTATTATAGGTCGTTTTTACTTAGTTGTTATTATGTCGCCACTTTTATAGCCAAATTCAACTTAGTGCTTTGCTTGATCGAAAGAATGGAAAAAAAGGTCATTGATAATGTGAAATGTGGCATGGAAATCTACTATCAGTTTACTGTTGAGTTGTTAATAAGAACTGCGACTTCTATCAGCGGCTTCAAATGATGAAATGTCAACGACTGTATGGATTTACTTTTTTGCCTGCGCTGCTTTTGCTGCTCAATGCAACTGGTTTTACATGTCCAAATATTTGACAACAGCTACCAGAAAGTTTGCGTTTAGACCTGCATGATTGTGAGGTACATCAAGCTTTCTGTGGTTATGTGTTGGGTTTCTTTGTTAAGGTTGTTTAGAGTGATGGTTTTCACCTTTGGGTGGTTATGTTGCCATGGCACAGACTGATGATCTGCTGATACTACACCAAAATTGGTATAGTTTTTGAGTCCAGCTTGAAACTCATATAATGTCTTTATTTATCGATATATAATAATTATGACTCATTACATTCATATGAAATGATTTAGGAAGACCCTTTAGAAATATGACAAAATTTAGTTTGAATAAGATTTGGTTCCTTGCACCCCGAAGGCCTACAACAAAGTGTTCTCTCTGATTAAGTTTTTTTATTATCTTCATGATCCTTTTTTGCATAGTAATTATCTCTTTCACTGCCATGCAAGAGCTTATGCGAATTCTATAAACCACTGCTGTCGAAAATTTTTTGCGAAACTCCTTTTGGTTGCGTAGAAATTGAATATTTATGATTTGTGACAACATAACCAATGATCATTAGCATTTCTAAAATGTTAAGAGTGTTGTCCGTATATTTTCATAAAAATTAGCCTATCTTTGCGAAGCAAATTATAATCTTTGCATAAGAAACTCCAAGTCAAAAGCGAACATTTATTTTCTGACAACTGAACTTTGAAGTTGTAATATAGCTACTGCAAGCACCTCCCAAGTTGGAAACATAATTTTTTGTTGATGAAATTATAGCCAGTTCGGATGCAAAATTACTATACTTAGACTATGAATGTGACAGCACTGACTCTGATGGTACTGAAATATTAGTATTGTAAGAATACGGAATTTTGATGAGGATTGTTATAGCTTTGTAGTAATCCTAGCTTCACATAACTTTAGCAATGCACAAAGTATAGATACATTTGATTTTTTTTGCATAGCTCTGTTTATTAACACTTTAGCAACATAAAATATAAAACAAAAATCTTCAGGTAAGATTTGAAATTGAAAAAACTGTATGCATAATCAATGGTTTTCAGTATGATGGCTGGCAGTAGGTTGAAAGCTACATTTTTCCACGAAGTGTAAGGGTTAATTGCTTGCATATTGTGCAGACTTATAAAAACTGTAAAAACTCATGAAAACTGTGTCATATGGCCAGGACTTTTTAGATCATCATCATTTCAAGCGTCATTCACTATCAACAGGAGTGATATTTTAACTATAAGTATCCATACTAGTTCTGAATATGCCATCTTGTTTTTCTCATCAAAATCTGTATTTTAAGGTTTGCTATCCTTTTTAAAAATATGATTTTGCTGGATACCTTTTCTTATATGTACAGAAAATTGAGAGCCTTATTTCTAATAAATAATATTTTCAGCATCATATGAGTGATATAAGCTCAATCTGGAGCTCAACCAAATGTAGGGACAATTTTCAATCAGGGAAATATGCTCGAATTGTTTCTACTTATATTCTAGTCAATCACCATTCAGGAACAAAAAGAAAAAAAGAACATTTGAGAATACTTAAATGCATGGAAATTACTCAAGCAATATATTTCACACTTCAGAGTATGTGAACAAACACTGATTTTTGTATAATAAACAGCAGAGCACGTTAAAAATTAAAAGTAGCAATACCAAAACTCTAATTACTATTACTGGAATCTATGATATTTTAGAGCTAGCATGACACAATCAAACTATCGGCTTTCTACTTGAGCTGGCTTTTGCATATTTAAACTATTTACAGAAAACCTGTGCTTTGCAGCTCATCATGAATAGAGAGCTACACAATAAAGATTCACAATTGACTCCTGTTTTGAGTATCATTCTAATTTACACTATACCATTATACATGTAGATTAAATACGAGAGAATGGGTTCAACATATGTGAGCAATAGAGTGCAACTTTAATGTACAGTCATATTTCTCAAAAGCTGTGGGGTTGGATGGTCATAATGCAACAAAAATTAACCAAGAGTTTTACACTCCCGGTTTTTCTTACTTCATTTGGCAGATTTTTTTGTCCAAATTAATCTGAAACTGAAGATTTTCAAATTACCGGCTAAAATAACTTAAATATTCAGTTTTTAAAAAATCTCAATTTTTTCAAAGTGAAGAATTTGAGTTATGACTGGAAGCTCATAAAATATGAACAAAATTTTTATTGATGAAAGCAACTAATGAAACAAAATGGCTGCAGGCAGCATTATTTCTTCTCCGTCTACCCCTAAACCCAAACCTTACACTTCAGATGCGGTATTATTCCATTTGTGCTTAAAAAGGTTAGTACTTGCAAATTCATGAAAAGTAGAGATTGGTTTTATTGTGTGATCTTAGATTTTTGTATTTTTTAAAATATGTATTTATTCATTCATTTTCTTTGTTTATTTATAATTAATCTTATTGATTTACCTTTCCTCATTGATTCACAATTTTATGTATCCAATCAAATTTAAGAGGTCTGCATTTGAAGGCTGTCAAAGCATCACTGCACTGATTCCTCCTATGCATTCATGTACAATAGTAGTATATAGAGAGCAGATCTACACACAAAAGTGACGGATCCAGCGGGGGGATAGAAAAAGGGGGTTGTGAATTAAATTGGCTAGGGGTGTAGATTGAATCGTGTGGAGTTGAATGAGATGTTGGGGTTTGGGGGGAAATTGTGGTGTAGAGTAGGGGGTTGAATTCGAGGGGTTACGGATCCGCTCCTGGCGTAATTGGCGGATTATCTGTGGATGAGTCATCCGATTAGCGGGGGATGAGTCATCCGATTAAACGCGGATTATCGCGGGATTAGTCGGGGGAATCGTCGCGGATTAGTCGGGCGAATCGTCGCCGATTATCGGTGGAATAGTGGGGGTGAATATCTGGGACATCGAGGGCTGGATGGTTTTCCGGAGTGAATCTCGCGGATTATCGAGGAGAGCGAGAGATTACCTACCGGATGAGTGAGGGGGTTAATATCTGGGACACCGAGGGGTTGATTTTCCGGAGATTGTTATATATTTGAAACATTGAATATATATGAGAAAGTGTTTATGTACAAAGTTATTTTTTGAAGATTTGATGATTTTGTAATGTTGAAGCTCTTGAATGGTTAAGAATTTCAAGGAATTTATTTTCGGTTTTTTTTTTGTATTTTTTTTGTATGCAAGATTGAAATTTGTTGGAGAAATTAATATGTTGAATGAAAGATCAGTTTTATTACAAAATTATTCACTTTAAAAGATATATTTATATGTATTATTCATTATTTCCATCATCATTTTGTTTCAATAAAAATAAAATAGTTTATGTTTAACTTGAAATATATGAAAATATTCAAGTAGATAGGACACAATAAAGATAATATAGTATAAATGAAACATTGAATATATACATAAGAAAATGTTCATGTACAATCTTTATCAGTACTTTATAATAATTGTACATATACTTATTCTCTGTACTTTATTAACACACCTGATGATCTCTTACAGCACTTTATAATAATTGTACAAATACTTATTCTCAGTACTTTATTAACACTCCTAATGATCTCTTACAGCACTTTATAATAATTATACATATACTTATTCTCTGTACTTTATTAACACACCTGATGATCTCTTACAGCACTTTATAATAATTGTACATATACTTATTCTCAGTACTTTATTAACACTCCTGATGATCTCTTACTACACTTGATAATAATTGTACACATACTTATTATCTGTACTTTGTTAACACACCTGGTGATCTCTTACAGCACTTTATAATAATTGTACACATACTTATTCTCTGTACTTTATTAACACTCTTGATGATCTCTTACTACACTTTATAATAATTGTACACATACTTATTATCTGTACTTTGTTAACACACCTGGTGATCTCTTACAGCACTTTATAATAATTGTACATATACTTATTCTCTGTACTTTATTAACACCCTAATGATCTCTTACAGCACTTTATAATAATTGTACATATACTTATTCTCTGTACTTTATTAACACTCTTGATGATCTCTTACAGTACTTTATAATAATTGTACATATACTTATTCTCTGTACTTTATTAACACTCCTGATGATCTCTTACAGCACTTTATAATAATTGTACATATACTTAATATCTGTACTTTATTAACACTCTTGATGAACTCTTACAGCAATTTATAATAATTGTACATATACTTAATATCTGTACTTTAATAACACTCCTGATGATCTCTTACAGCACTTTATAATAATTGTACATATACTTAATATCTGTACTTTATTAACACTCTTGATGAACTCTTACAGCAATTTATAATAATTGTACATATACTTAATATCTGTACTTTAATAACACTCCTGATGATCTCTTACTACACTTTATAATAATTGTACATATACTTATTCTCTGTACTTTATTAACACTCCTGATGATCTCTGACAGCACTTTATAATAATTGTACATATACTTATTCTCAGTACTTTATTAACACTCTTGATGATCTCTTACAGTACTTTATAATAATTGTACATATACTTATTCTCTGTACTTTATTAACACTCCTGATGATCTCTTACAGCACTTTATAATAATTGTACATATACTTATTCTCTGTACTTTATTAACACTCTTGATGATCTCTTACAGTACTTTATAATAATTGTACACATACTTATTATCTGTACTTTGTTAACACACCTGGTGATCTCTTACAGCACTTTATAATAATTGTACATATACTTATTCTCTGTACTTTATTAACACCCTAATGATCTCTTACAGCACTTTATAATAATTGTACATATACTTATTCTCAGTACTTTATTAACACTCTTGATGATCTCTTACTACACTTTATAATAATTGTACATATACTTATTCTCAGTACTTTATTAACACTCTTGATGATCTCTTACTACACTTTATAATAATTGTACATATACTTATTCTCTGTACTTTATTAATACTCCTGATGTTCTCTTACAGCACTTTATAATAATTGTACACATACTTATTCTCTGTACTTTTTTTACCACACCTGATGATCTCTTACAGCACTTTATAATAATTGTACATATACTTATTCTCAGTACTTTATTAACACTCTTGATGATCTCTTACAGCACTTTATAATAATTGTACATATACTTATTCTCTGTACTTTATTAACACTCCTGATCTTTAATTAAATTAAACTAGTAGACTTGCTAGCATCACATTCTAACTGATATCTTCAAAATATGGAAAAGACTGTGAAGTGATATATAATACACAATCTTTCGATAAAATCATGACAAAATACTTTTGGTAAAGAGAACCCTGTTATCATTCATCAATCTTTGAGAGAATAATGATACATACTACATTTATTCAAAACAATACATATATTCATTTTCTTTATATTCTCTTCAAAACGAATACTTACCTATACCTACCTTAGTACAATTCCTCCATCTGTCCATTGGGCCTTCTTTTTTTTTTGCTCATCCCTCTATTTACTGGGCAAGAGACTGTTATGGAGTGGTTAAGCCAAACCAAACAGGAGAATTCCATAGGCAAGCCTAGGAAAACACTCAGGTCGATTGCCAAGGCGCTTGTCCACACGACAGCCTGAACACAGCGACACTCAACGAACTTAATCGCGAGTAGCCGGCTAACAGAATTCTAGCTGAAGCATACAAGCCTTATGGTATCAACGCTCGATTGCCCCAAAATCTCAATCTGTATATAAGTAGGCATCAGGAGCAGGACTAAGTGATGAAAAGGAAAATTACACTGAGCAAGCTTCTTATACAGAGTATTGAAGAATAGTGGCGTATCCAACAGAATCAATGAAGCGAAAATAGTAAACAGATTTTCGCGAAATTGAATTATTTCGCGAAAGTGAATTTCGCGAAATTGGATTTCGCGAAATTGGATTTCGCGAAATTACACATATATATTATATAGTCAACTTTCGCAAAATTGAATTTCGCGAAAGTGAATTTCGCGAAATTGGATTTCGCGAAATTGGATTTCGCGAAATTGGATTTCGCGAAATTACACATATAATATATATGTGTAATTTCGCGAAATCCAATTTCGCGAAATCCAATTTCGCGAAATTCACTTTCGCGAAATTCAATTTCGCGAAAGTTGACTATATAATATATATAATGTGTAATTTCGCGAAATTCACTTTCGCGAAATTCAATTTCGCGAAAGTTGACTATATAATATATATAATGTGTAATTTCGCGAAATTCACTTTCGCGAAATTCAATTTCGCGAAAGATGACTATATAATATATATATATAATGTGTAATTTCGCGAAATCCAATTTCGCGAAATCCAATTTCGCGAAATCCAATTTCGCGAAATCCAATTTCGCGAAATTCACTTTCGCGAAATAATTCAATTTCGCGAAAATCTGTTTACTATTTTCGCTTCATTGATTCTGTTGGATACGCCACTATTCTTCAATCCTCTGTATAAGAAGCTTGCTCAGTGTAATTTTCCTTTTCATCACTTAGTCCTGCTCCTGATGCCTACTTATATACAGATTGAGATTTTGGGGCAATCGAGCGTTGATACCATAAGGCTTGTATGCTTCAGCTAGAATTCTGTTAGCCGGCTACTCGCGATTAAGTTCGTTGAGTGTCGCTGTGTTCAGGCTGTCGTGTGGACAAGCGCCTTGGCAATCGACCTGAGTGTTTTCCTAGGCTTGCCTATGGAATTCTCCTGTTTGGTTTGGCTTAACCATTCCATAACAGTCTCTTGCCCAGTAAATAGAGGGATGAGCAAAAAAAAAGAAGGCCCAATGGACAGATGGAGGAATTGTACTAAGGTAGGTATAGGTAAGTATTCGTTTTGAAGAGAATATAAAGAAAATGAATATATGTATTGTTTTGAATAAATGTAGTATGTATCATTTATTCTCTCAAAGATTGATGAATGATAACAGGGTTCTCTTTACCAAAAGTATTTTGTCATGATTTTATCGAAAGATTGTGTATTATATATCACTTCACAGTCTTTTCCATATTTTGAAGATATCAGTTAGAATGTGATGCTAGCAAGTCTACTAGTTTAATTTAATTAAAGATCAGGAGTGTTAATAAAGTACAGAGAATAAGTATATGAACAATTATTATAAAGTGCTGTAAGAGATCATCAAGAGTGTTAATAAAGTACAGAGAATAAATATATGTACAATTATTATAAAGTGCTGTCAGAGATCATCAGGATTGTTAATAAAGTACAGAGAATAAGTATATCTACAATTATTATAAAGTGTAGTAAGAGATCATCAGGAGTGTTATTAAAGTACAGATAATAAGTATATGTACAATTATTATAAAGTTCTGTAAGAGTTCATCAAGAGTGTTAATAAAGTACAGATATTAAGTATATGTACAATTATTATAAAGTGCTGTAAGAGATCATCAAGAGTGTTAATAAAGTACAGAGAATAAGTATATGTACAATTATTATAAAGTGTTGTAAGAGATCATCAGGTGTGTTAACAAAGTACAGATAATAAGTATATGTACAATTATTATAAAGTGCTGTAAGAGTTCATCAAGAGTGTTAATAAAGTACAGATATTAAGTATATGTACAATTATTATAAAGTGCTGTAAGAGATCATCAGGTGTGGTAAAAAAAGTACTGAGAATAAGTATATGTACAATTATTATAAAGTGCTGTAAGAGATCATCAGGAGTGTTAATAAAGTACTGAGAATAAGTATATGTACAATTATTATAAAGTGTAGTAAGAGATCATCAAGAGTGTTAATAAAGTACAGAGAATAAGTATATGTACAATTATTATGAAGTGTATTAAGAGATCATCAAGAGTGTTAATAAAGTACAGAGAATAAGTATATGTACAATTATTATAAAGTGTATTAAGAGATCATCAGGAGTGTTAATAAATTACAGAGAATAAGTATATGTACAATTATTATAAAGTACTGTAAGAGATCATCAAGAGTGTTAATAAAGTACTGAGAATAAGTATATGTACAATTATTATAAAGTACTGTAAGAGATCATCAAGAGTGTTAATAAAGTACTGAGAATAAGTATATGTACAATTATTATAAAGTGCTGTAAGAGATCATCAGGAGTGTTAATAAAGTACTGAGAATAAGTATATGTACAATTATTATAAAGTGTAGTAAGAGATCATCAAGAGTGTTAATAAAGTACAGAGAATAAGTATATGTACAATTATTATAAAGTGTATTAAGAGATCATCAGGAGTGTTAATAAAGTACTGAGAATAAGTATGTGTACAATTATTATAAAGTGCTGTAAGAGTTCATCAAGAGTGTTAATAAAGTACTGAGAATAAGTATATGTACAATTATTATAAAGTGTAGTAAGAGATCATCAAGAGTGTTAATAAAGTACAGAGAATAAGTATGTGTACAATTATTATAAAGTGCTGTAAGAGATCATCAAGAGTGTTAATAAAGTACTGAGAATAAGTATATGTACAATTATTATAAAGTGCTGTAAGAGATCATCAAGAGTGTTAATAAAGTACTGAGAATAAGTATATGTACAATTATTATAAAGTGCTGTAAGAGATCATCAGGTGTGGTAAAAAAGTACAGAGAATAAGTATGTGTACAATTATTATAAAGTGTAGTAAAAGTCCATCAAGAGTGTTAATAAAATACAGAGAATAAGTATGTGTACAATTATTATAAAGTGTAGTAAGAGATCATCAAGAGTGTTAATAAAGTACTGAGAATAAGTATATGTACAATTATTATAAAGTGCTGTAAGAGATCATCAAGAGTGTTAATAAAGTACTGAGAATAAGTATATGTACAATTATTATAAAGTGCTGTAAGAGATCATCAGGTGTGGTAAAAAAGTACAGAGAATAAGTATGTGTACAATTATTATAAAGTGTAGTAAAAGTCCATCAAGAGTGTTAATAAAATACAGAGAATAAGTATGTGTACAATTATTATAAAGTGTAGTAAGAGATCATCAAGAGTGTTAATAAAGTACAGAGAATAAGTATGTGTACAATTATTCTAAAGTGCTGTAAAAGATCATCAGGAGTGTTAATAAAGTACTGAGAATAAGTATGTGTACAATTATTATAAAGTGCTGTAAGAGATCATCAGGAGTATTAATAAAGTACAGAGAATAAGTATTTGTACAATTATTATAAAGTGCTGTAAAAGATCATCAAGAGTGTTAATAAAGTACTGAGAATAAGTATGTGTACAATTATTATAAAGTGCTGTAAGAGATCATCAGGAGTATTAATAAAGTACAGAGAATAAGTATTTGTACAATTATTATAAAGTGCTGTAAAAGATCATCAAGAGTGTTAATAAAGTACAGAGAATAAGTATATGTACAATTATTATAAAGTGCTGTAAGAGATCATCAAGAGTGTTAATAAAGTACAGAGAATAAGTATATGTACAATTATTATAAAGTGTAGTAAGAGATCATCAGGAGTGTTATTAAAGTACAGATAATAAGTATATGTACAATTATTATAAAGTGCTGTAAGAGTTCATCAAGAGTGTTAATAAAGTACAGATATTAAGTATATGTACAATTATTATAAAGTGCTGTAAGAGATCATCAAGAGTGTTAATAAAGTACAGAGAATAAGTATATGTATAATTATTATAAAGTGCTGTAAGAGATCATTAGGAGTGTTAATAAAGTACTGAGAATAAGTATTTGTACAATTATTATAAAGTGCTGTAAGAGATCATCAGGTGTGTTAATAAAGTACAGAGAATAAGTATATGTACAATTATTATAAAGTACTGATAAAGATTGTACATGAACATTTTCTTATGTATATATTCAATGTTTCATTTATACTATATTATCTTTATTGTGTCCTATCTACTTGAATATTTTCATATATTTCAAGTTAAACATAAACTATTTTATTTTTATTGAAACAAAATGATGATGGAAATAATGAATAATACATATAAATATATCTTTTAAAGTGAATAATTTTGTAATAAAACTGATCTTTCATTCAACATATTAATTTCTCCAACAAATTTCAATCTTACATACAAAAAAATACAAAAAAAAAAACCGAAAATAAATTCCTTAAAATTCTTAACCATTCAAGAGCTTCAACATTACAAAATCATCAAATCTTCAAAAAATAACTTTGTACATAAACACTTTCTCATATATATTCAATGTTTCAAATATATAACAATCTCCGGAAAATCAACCCCTCGGTGTCCCAGATATTAACCCCCTCACTCATCCGGTAGGTAATCTCTCGCTCTCCTCGATAATCCGCGAGATCCACTCCGGAAAACCATCCAGCCCTCGATGTCCCAGATATTCACCCCCACTATTCCACCGATAATCGGCGACGATTCGCCCGACTAATCCGCGACGATTCCCCCGACTAATCCCGCGATAATCCGCGTTTAATCGGATGACTCATCCCCCGCTAATCGGATGACTCATCCACAGATAATCCGCCAATTACGCCAGGAGCGGATCCGTAACCCCTCGAATTCAACCCCCTACTCTACACCACAATTTCCCCCCAAACCCCAACATCTCATTCAACTCCACACGATTCAATCTACACCCCTAGCCAATTTAATTCACAACCCCCTTTTTCTATCCCCCCGCTGGATCCGTCACTTTTGTGTGTAGATCTGCTCTCTATATACTACTTACAATATTTGAGCTAGGAGCATAGAGATCTTGTGTAATGAATGATCATAAATGCATCTAAATAGTTTGTTCTTTTAATTGGCTAATCGTGCGATCTACTCAACTTCTTTTTGCCTGCTTGTATTATTCATGAGTTGAGGAATAAATCATTTATCACTTACGACTAAAATGACTATAATTATTATAAAAAGGTCAGATTGTTACAAAACCAAAGGTTAATCTTTTAGTCACAATTTTTTCAACAGTCATAATGATGTTGAGCTGGTAACTTGGACTGTTGCTACCTTCTGTTACAAGCCTAAGCGCTTCTTTATCAAAACAATGACAAAACCAATATGTTACTCAACTCATAATTAACTTAATGACTCTACGTAAACCTTCAGCTGATCAATATTGAAAGCAGCAAAAAATAAATTTATGATTGTTAAGGGTATTCTTATTATGGTGGTGACAAAGCTATTCTCAAATATATTACTTGAGACCTTGGTGGAACCTTAAAAATGAACAAAGTGTATTTTTATTATGTATTTTAAAAAGTTATGACAAACAACACAACTTTACAAAACAAGTAAAATATGCTTTATGTATATGTCGAGCAGCTTTTGTGTTTATTCTTACTAATCTTTGTTATGGCAAAATCTATGCTATTTATATCACTTGTTTTAGTTATTTGAACTCAATACGAGAATCTTGCTTTTCTAGAATTGATGAAGCTAAACTCGACAAGCAAAGCAGCGTTGTTAGTCAGTTTATTGACATTGCAACTCGTTTAGTGTTTGACAGTCTAGTGATAAAATTCACTCCTCTCGGAGAGTTCTTACAAAGATATGGTGAGTTAGAATGAATCTTTGCGTGGCTTAATTATTTAAATAATGAGTTTACTGCTCAGCGTTTATTCAGCACTCACAAATTAAGTGATCCCTCAGTTTTGACGATGCGTAAACTGGCTGAGAAAAGTTAAAAACTACAAATGGCATCATTCATTAGTTTTAAATGCATTTGATCAAATATAGTTTGTATGTTTTACCAAAAATAGGTAAAAAATATTTGGTCTATGTCAAATGTATTAGATTTGTCTTCACCTAAAGTAACACTCTAGACCTGGCTGGTTTTTCCATCATTCTGGCTAGAAATTAAATGATCTCAAGAAGATTTGGTAACCATTTTGAGTCTAGCAATTAAATTTTAGTTATGATGCCTTTAACCCTTTCACTACTATTTTAATATGTACCATACTTATATAAATCTTTGATGCTTGCTACCAGGAGATATTTGCATTAGATAATTACTAAATATTTCTGTACTACTCTATACAATATATTCGCTGTTAAACTGAAACAATTTAAATCATGGAATTATATACCAAATAGTTTTCATTGTCGTCATGGCAAAACATACTTTATTCAGCCATTACTACCTGTTTGTTTGCAGTTAACTTTAGAC